>NW_026652287.1:22285208-22513868 GCF_009828535.3 Hylobates moloch | reverse complement strand
GTGCAGTGGTGCGATCTCGGCTCACTGCAAGCTCCGCCTCCCGGGTTCACGCCATTCTCCTGCCTCAGCCTCTCCGAGTAGCTGGGACTACAGGCGCCTGCCACCACGCCCGGCTAATTTTTTGTATTTTTAGTAGAGACGGGGTTTCACCGTGGTCTCGATCTCCTGACCTCGTGATCCGCCCACCTCGGCCTCCCAAAGTGCTAGGATTACAAGCGTGAGCCACCGCGCCCAGCCCAAAGTGTTTTAAAATAATTACTACTAGGCCGGGCACAGTGGCTCACACCTGTAATCCCAGCACTTTGGGAGGCTGAGGTAGGTGGATTACCTGAGGTCAGGAGTTCGAGACCAGCCTGACCAACATGGTGAAACACCGTCTTTGCTAAATATCCAAAAAAATTAGCCAGGTGTGGTGGTGCACGTCCGTAGTCCCAGCTACTCAGAAGGCTGAGGCAGGAGAATCACTTCAACTCAGGAGGCAGAGGTTGCAGTGAGCTGAGATCATGCCACTGCGCTTGAGCCTGGGCGACAGAGCGAGACGCTGTCTCAAAAAAAAAAAAAAAGCCGGCGCCGTGGCTCACGCCTGTAATCCCAGCACTTTGGGAGGCTGAGGCGGCCGGACCACCTGAGGTCAGAAGTTTGAGATCAGCCTGACCAACATAGAGAAACCCCATCTCTACTAAAATACAAAAAAATTAGCCGGGTATGGTGGTGCATCCCTATAATCCCAGCTACTCGGGAGACTGAGGCAGGATAATTGCTTGAACCTGGGAGGCAGAGGTTGCGGTGAGCCGAGATTGCACCATTGCGCTCCAGCCTGGGCAACGAGTGAAACTCCGTCTCAAAAAAAATAAATTAATTAAAAAAATTACTACTAGATTGTGGGATTAAAAGTTTTTATTTTCTTTTTATACACTTAGTTTACTTCACTAATCTGCAGTGAACAATGTGTATTGCTGTTTATAATTGGAGGAGAAAAGGGCCAGTATTCAGCAAGTGCTTGATTGTCTTCCTCTATAGTTGAACTTAAGGATTCATTCTATTATTTAAAATAAACACTATAGCCAACTACTGGCAGTGACTCTAGATATTATTATTATTATTATTTTTGAGACGGAGTCTCACTCTGTCGCCCAGGCTGGAGTGCAGTGGTGTAATCTCGGCTTATTGCAACCTCGGTCTCCCAGGTTCAAGCGATTCTCATGCCTCAGCCTCCCAAGTAGGTGGGATTACAGGCACACGCCACCATGCCTGGCTAATTTTTGTATTTTTAGTGGAGATGGGGTTTCACCATGTTGGCCAGGCTGGTCTTTAACTCCTGACCTCAGGTTATCCGCCCGCCTTGGCCTCCCAAAGTGCTGGGCAGGCATGAGCCACGGCACCTGGCCCTATTTATTCTTAAATACTTCCAAGTATGTATTTCCTTTATTTATTTATTTTAAGACAAGGTTTCACTTTGTCTCCCAGGCTGGAGTGCAGTGGTGCAATCTCAGCTAACTGCAGCCTTGACCTCCCTGGCTCAAGTGATCCTCTCGCCTCAGCTTCCCAAGTAACTGGGACTTCACCCCTGGCAAAAAAAAAAAAAAAAAAAAAAGTGGGGGTATTTATCTTAGCTATATTTTTTACTCTATTCCCCAGGCAGGAGTGCAGGGGTACAACTGGCTCACTGCAGCCTCCACCTCCTGGGCTCAAGTGATCCTCCCACCTTACCCTCCAGTAGCTGGGACCACAGGTGTGTGCCACCACACCCAGTTAATTTTTATATTTTTAGTAGAGATAGGAGTCTTGCCAAGTTGCCCAGGCTGGTCTCAAACTCCTGGGCTCAAGCAATCCGAACGCCTCGGCCTCCCAAAGTGCTGGGATTACAGGCATGAGCCACCACGCCTGGCCTATCTTAACTACATTTATTTATCTCACAAAATAATTATCCAAATCAAGAACTTGAAATACTGTTATCTGTAGACCTTATTGAGATTTTGTTTATTGTTTCAATAATATCTTTATAGCCACAAATAAAAAAAATCCAAGTTTATGAATAGCATTCAGTTGTCAACGTTTCTTTTTTTTTTTTTTTTGAGATGGAGTCTCGCTCTGTCGCCCAGGCTGGAGTCCTGTGGCACGATCTCGGCTCACTGCAAGCTCCATCTCCCAGGTTCACACCATTCTCCTGCCTCAGCCTCCCGAGTAGCTGGGACTACAGTCGCCCGCCACCACGCCTGGCTAATTTTTTGAATTTTTTTTCTTTTTAGTAGACATGGGGTTTCGCCATGTTAGCCAAGATGGTCTCGATCTCCTGACCTTGTGATCCACCCGCCTCGGCCTCCCAAAGTGCTGGGATTACAGGCATGAGCCACTGCGCCCGGCCTAATGTTTTTATGTTTCTTAGCCTTTTTTATTTTTTTTTGAGACGAAGTCTCACTCTGTCGCCCAGGCTGGAGTGCTGTTGCACAATCTTGGCTCACCGCAACCTCTGCCCCACCAGGTTCAAGCAGTTCTTGTGTCTCAGCCTCTCCAGTAGCTGGGATTATAGGCACATGCCACCATGCCTGGCTAATTTTTGTATTTTTAGTAGAGACAGGGTTTCACCATGTTGGCCAGGCCGGTCTCAAACTCCTGACCTAAAGGATTTGCCCACCTCAGCCTCCCAGAGTGCTGGGATTACAGGTGTGAGCCACTGCGCCCGGCCGACGTTGATATTTTTGAAGAATACAGACCTGTGGGGTTTTGTTTGTTTGAGACAGGTTCTCACCCTGTTGCCCAGGCTGGAGTGCAGTTGCACAATTACAGCACACTGCAGCCTCAACCTCCTGGGCTCAGGTGATCCTCCCACCTAAGCCTTCCAAGTAGTTGGGACTACAGATGTGAGCCACTGCATCTGGCCCAGGCCTGTTCTTTTGTAGAATTTCCCTAAATTTGGGTTTGTTTGATGTTTCCTCCAATGAGATTCAGCTTATGTCCTTCTAGCAGGAATAGCACAGAAGTGGTGCTGAGTTTGTCCTGGTTCATCATATCAGGAGACCCCTGCTGTGCATTAGTCCGTTACTGACAACGTTGTCATCGTTTGGTTCAGGTGATGTCTGCCAGCTTTCACCACTGTAAAGTTATGATTCTTACCCTTTGTAAAGGTAAAAATATATGGGGATATACTTTGAGACTTTGTATATAGCCTATTACTTCTCAAACTTTCATCCATTAGTTTTCTCATCCATTCTTTTATTTATTTATTTATGTATTTTTTTGAGACGGAGTCTCGCACTGTCGCCCAGGCTGGAGTGCAGTGGCCCAGGCTGGAGTGCAGTGGCACAGTCTCGGCTCACTGCAAGCTCCGCCTCCCGTGTTCACGCCATTCTCCTGCCTCAGCCTCCTGAGTAGCTGGGACTACAGGCGCCTGCCACCACGCTTGCCTAATTTTTTTGTATTTTTTTTTAGTAGAGACGGGGTCTCACTGTGTTAGCCAGGATGGTGTCTAACTCCTGACCTCGTGATCCACCCGCCTTGGCCTCCCAAAGTGCTGAGATTACAGGCGTGAGTCACCGCGCCCAGTCTTGTCATCCATTCTTGACTAAATCCATTAGGATTAAGATGGCTAGAAATATGTGCATTTTCTTTTTCTTTTTTTTTTTTTTTTGAGACGGAGTCTCCCTCTGTTGCCCAGGCTGGAGTGCAGTGGCGCAATCTCGGCTCACTGCAAGCTCCGCCTCCTGGGTTTATGCCATTCTCCTGCCTCAGCCTCCCGAGTAGCTGGGACCACAGGCGCCCGCCACCATGCCCGCCTAATTTTTTTCTATTTTTTTAGTAGAGACGTGGTCTCACTGTGAATTAGCCAGGATGGTATCGATCTCCTGACCTCGTGATCCACCCGCCTCGGCCTCCCAAAGTGCTGGGATTACAGGCGTGAGTCACCACGCCTGGTCTTGTCATCCATTCTTGACTAAATCCATTATGATTAAGATGGCTAGAAATATGTGCTTTTTCTTTTTCTTTTTTTTTTTTTGAGACGGAGTCTCCCTCTGTTGCCTAGGCTGGAGTGCAGTGGCGTGATCTCGGCTCACTGCAAGCTCCGCCTCCCGGTTTCATGCCATTCTCCTGCCTCAGCCTCCCGAGTAGCTGGGACCACAGGTGCCTGCCACCATGCCTTGCTAATTTTTTGTATTTTTAGTAGAGACGGGGTTTCGCCATATTAGCCAAGATGGTCTCGATCTCCTGACCTTGTGATCTGCCCACCTCGGCCTCCCAAAGTGCTGGGATTACAGGCGTGAGCCCCCGCGCCCGGCCATATGTGCTTTTTCTAATTCCATCATTGATTCTACATTTTTCAGATGGCTTTCTAATGAAGAGCTTCCCTTTCTCTACCATTTTTCAATTTATGTATTTATTATATAATTGTCAACACATGGATTCTTATACCATTCAATAGGTTAAATACTTTACTTTAAATCTGTTATTTATTTTGATGCTCAAATTTTCCCAGATTTGGCCAGTGGGAACCCTTTAAAGATGGCTCTTGTTCTCTGTCTCCATTATCCTTTGAACACTTTTATCTTTTAGCACAAAACGTTGTACTGTCCCTGTTCTACCCTTGACGTCAGCCATTTCTCCAAAGAGCCTGTGGTAGGCAGCATGGTCCCCAAAGATGATCACACTCTAATCTCTCTAACCTGTAAATATGTTATGTTACATGGCAGGAGCAATTTTGCAGGTAAAATTAAGTTATAACCCTCAAAAGAGATGTTATCTTCAATTTTCTGGGTGGGCCCAGCCTAGCCCTATGAGCCCTTAAAAGCAGAGGAGTTTCTCTGGCTGAAGTCAGACAGATGTGGGGAAGAGGAGCAGTTAGATGTGAAAGGAGAGATCTTAACACTCCATTGTTGGCTTGAAGATGAAGAGAGCCACATGTCAAGGAAATAGGGACTTTGGTTTTGTAAGGAACTGAATTCTGCCAACAACCTGAATGAACCACTACAGACTCCAGGCACCCCAATCCAGCCCAGGCACCCCAATGCCTTGATTTTGGCCTTGTGAGATTCTAAGCAGAGAACCCAGTGAATTCATGTTATACTCAGTCTTTTGAGCTATAGAATTATGAGACAATACATGAGTGTTGTTTTAAGCCACTAAAGTTGTGTTGTTATGGCAGCAAAATAAAACTAACATAGAGCCCTTTTTTTTTTAAATTTTATATATTTAAGGCTGGGAGCGGTGGCTCACACCTGTAATCCCAGCACTTTGGGAGGCCGAGGCGGGCGGATCAGGAGGTTAGGAGATCAAGACCATCCTGGCTAACACAGTGAAACCCCGTCTCTACTAAAAATACAAAAAATTAGCTGGGCGTCGTGGCGGGCGCATGTAGTCCCAGCTAATCGGGAGGCTAAGGCAGGAGAATGGCGTGAACCCGGGAGGCGGAGCTTGCAGTGAGCCGAGATTGCGCCACTGAACTCCAGCCTGGGCAACAGAGTGAGACTCTGTCTCAAAAAAAAAAAAAAAAATTATATATTTAAAGTAGAGAAGAGTACGTAGAAACCAAGATCTGGGTGCCTGGTGTGCTTATTTATATTATCATTGCTTCTAGACTTGTCTCCGAGGACAGTGCTGGGAAAGAAATGTGTGTGCATTTACCTGTGAGCACATACATACACATACATATCTATTTCAATATTTCTACTAACTCCAAATTGCAATCCAAACAAACAGGGTTTATTCTGTGCTTTACTCTTTCCATATTAATAGGTAACTCCTGTCTCCAAAAGTGTGAGACCTGCCTCTCATTAACTACAATATATTATTTGCTTCGTCCTAAGATGTATAAAAAAGTAGTTTCTAAAGTGCTAACACATGCTTCTGAAAAAAAAAAAAAAAAAGCCTAGTAGGCTGGGCGCGGTGGCTCACACCTGTAATTCCAGCACTTTGGAAGCCTGAGGTGGGTAGATGACGAGGTCAGGAGATTGAGACCATTCTGGCCAACATGATGAAACCCCGTCTCTACTAAAAATACAAAAAATTAGCTGGGCGTGGTGGCGCGTGTCTGTAATCCCAGCTACTTGGGAGACTGAGGCAGGAGAATCACTTGAACCAGGGAGTTGGAGGTTGCAGTGAGCAGAGATCGCGCCACTGCACTCCAGCCTGGCGACAGAGCGAGACTCCATCTAAAAAAAAAAAAAACCAAAAAACAAAAAACAAAACAACAAAAAAAGCCTAGTAATTAATTAGAAATCAGTATTTGCTTAGAGTTGTTTTTGTTTGAGGGCATATAGTCCAAGCAGTATGTTCAAAAGTTCTTGAGTTGGTTAACTATTTATTTGTGGTAAAATATACATAATATAAAATTTACCATTTTAATCTTTTGGGTTTTTTTTTGAGATGGAGTTTCACTCTTGTTGCCCAGGCTGGAGTGCAATGGCGCCATCTCGTCTCACTGCAACCGCTGCCTCCTGAGTTCAAGCGATTCTCCTGCCTCAGCCTCCTGAGTAGCTGAGATTACAGGTGCCCCCCCACCACGCCCGGCTAATTTTTTTTTTTTTTTTTTTTTGAGACAGAGTCTCACTCTGTTGCCCAGTCCGGAGTGCAGTGGCACGATCTCGGCTCACTGCAAGCTCCACCTCCTGGGTTCACGCCATTCTCCTGCCTCAGCCTCCTGAGTAGCTGGGACTACAGGCGCCCGCCACCATGCCTGGCTAATTTTTTTATATTTTTGTAGAGACGGGGTTTCACCATGTTAGCCAGGATGGTCTCGATCTCCTGACCTTGTGATCCGCCCACCTTGGCCTCCCAAAGTGCTGGGATTAAAGGCGTGAGCCACCGCGCCCAGCCTAAGGGTTTCACCATGTAGGCCAGGCTGGTCTCAAACTCCTAGACTCAAGTGATCCGCCCACCTCAGCCTCCCAAAGTGCTGGGATTATAGGCATGAGCCACTGCACCTGGCCCATTTTAATCATTTTGAAGTGTACATTTCAGTGGCATTAAGTATATTCACACTGTTGTGCAACCACTACCACCATCCATTTCCAGAAAGTTTTCATCTTCCCAAACTAAAACTCCATACCTATAAAACACTAACTCTCAGGTGGGCGCAGTGGTTCATGTGTGTAATCCCAGCACTTTGGGAGGCTAAGGCTGGAGGATCGCTGGAGCCCAGGAGTTTGAGACCAGCCTGGGCAACATAAAATTAACTTTTGTCTCTAAAAGAAAATTTAAAAACAAAATAAAAAACCACTAATTCCCTATATACTTCCTTTCCCCTGGCCTCTTGCAACCTCCATTCTTTCACTTCGTATATATTTGATTTTCCTAGGTATTTCATAAAAGTTAAATCATACAATATTTGTCCTTTGTGACAGGCTTATTTCACTTAGCATGTCTTCAGGGTTCATCCACATTGTACCATGTGTCAGAATTCTCGTTTTTTAAAGGCTAAATAATATTCCATTGTTTGTATATACCACATTTTGTTTATATATTCATCTGTTGATGGATACTTGGGTTTCTTCTACTTTTTGGCTATTATGAAGTAATGCTGCTATGAGCATTGATAATCTGTTTGAGTCCCTGCTTTCAGTTCTTTTGGAATTGCTGAATCAGAAGTGGAATTGTTAGATTATATGGCAATTCTATGTTTAAATGTTCGAGGCACTGCCATACTATTTTTTTCTTTTGAGTTAGTCTCACTGTGTCACCCAGGCTGGAGTGCAGTTGCAGTGACTCAGCTCATTGCAACCTCCGCCTCCCGGGTTCAAGTGATTCTTCTGCCTCAGGCTCCCAAGTAGCTGGGATTACAGGGGTGTGACACCATGCCTGGCTAAGTATTTTGTGTATGTGGTTTTTTTTTTTTTTTAGTAGAGACGAGTTTCTCCATGTTGCCCAGGCTTGGTCTCGACTCCCAACCTCAGGTGATCTGCCTGCCTCAGCCTCCCAAGGTACTGGGGTTACAGGCGTGAGCCACCATGCCCAGCCTATTTATTTATTTATTTATTTATTTATTTATTTATTTTAAGAAGAGTGTTGCTTTGTCACCCAGGCTGGAGTGCAGTGGCACGATCTCAGCTCACTGCAACCTCCGCCCCCCGGGTTCAAGCGATTCTCCCACCTCAGCCTCCCGAGTAGCTGGGATTACAGGCACGCTGTAATTTTTGTATTTTTAGTAGAGACGGGGTTTCACCATCTTGGCCAGGCTGGTCTTGAACTCCTGACCTCATGATCCACCCGCCTCGGCCTCCCAAAGTGCTGGGATTACAGATGTGAGCCACCACGTCCGCCCGCAGCCTATTTATTTTTAAGTGCTTCGTTTTCTGCAAAGAAATGTTATCAAGCTATTGAGAAATTAAGTGTTGGTCCAAAATATAATATGCATCTCACAAATATTATTTATTGAGGACACAAGACATATTCTTATATAAATAGCCTCCATTTACAACTTGAAAAAGGATTTCCAAAATAAAAAACTTTAAAAAATCTTAAATTGGCATTCATATTATTACAGATTATAAGTTATGTTTCAAGGGTCGTAATACAATTTCCAAATGATTTTCCATTTCTTGGTCAACTAGTTAGTCCTTACCTGCAGTATCCAACTTGCCAAAATCTTGAAGAAATAACTAAATTTAAAGTTTAATACAAAACTGAAATAGGCTGTTATTAATAACATTGAAACAAAAATGTGCTTATTGAATTCAACTAACTACACACTTTTTTCTTTTTTTGAGACAGAGTCTCACTCTCTCACCCAGGCTGGAGTGCAGTGTTGGGATCTCAGCTCACTGCAACCTCCACCTCCTGGGTTTAAGCGATTCTCCTGCCTCACCCTCCTGAGTAGCTGGGACTACAGGTGTACACCACCACACCTGGCTAATTTTTATATATTTTTTAGTAGAGACAGGGTTTCGCCATGTTGGCCAGGCTGGTCTCAAACTCCTGACCTCAGGTGATCTGCCCACCTCAGCCTCCCAAAGTGCTGGGATTACAGGCATGGGCCACCACACCTGGCCACAAACTTTTAACTTAAAATGTGTCTTTCCAGCTTTATTTGTAATAGTCAAAAAGTGGAAACTACCCAAATGTCTATCAACAGGTACGTAATCAAATAACAGTGTAAACATATATACAATAGAAGATAACACAACAGGCCGGGCGCAGTGGCTCACGCCTGTAATCCCGGCACTTTGGGAGGCCGAAGCGGTCGGATCACAAGCTCGGGAGATCTAGACCATCCTGGCTAACACGGTGAAACCCCGTCTCTACTAAAAATACAAAAAATTAGCCGGGCGCGGTGGCGGGCGCCTGTAGTCCCAGCTACTCGGGAGGCTGAGGCAGAAGACTGGCATGAACCTGGGAGACGGAGCTTGCAGAGAGCCGAGATGGTGCCACTGCACTCCAGTCTGGGCAACAGAGCGAGACTCTGTCTCAAGAAAATAAAAAAATAAAAAAGATAACCCAACGATAAAAATAAATGAACTATTTGTTACATGTGACATGAGTGGATCTCAAAATCATTAGGTTGAGTGAAAGAAACCAGACAAAAAATGAATACTGTGTATTCCCATTTATATCAAACTCAAGAAAATGCAAATGAATCTGTGGTAATAGCACATCAGTGGTTGCCTGGAGAAGGGAGTGTGCAGGGAAGAGGGATGTATTATTATAAAAAGAGGCATTTCGGGGCCAGGCGTGGTGGCTCACACCTGTAATCTCAGCACTTTGGGAGGCTGAGGCGGGCAGATCACGAGGTCAGGAGATCGAGACCATCCTGGCTACAGTGAAATGCCATCTCTACTAAAAATACCAAAACTAGCTGGGCGTGATGGCAGGCGGCTGTAGTCTCAGCTACTCGGGAGGCTGAGGCGGGAGAATAGCATGAACCTGGAAGGTGGAGCTTGCAGCTTGCAATGAGCCAAGATGGTGCCACTGCACTCCAGCCTGGGTGACAGAGCGAGACTCCTTCTCAAAACAAACAAACAAACAAAAAAACAACTAGGCATTTCATGATTTAATTGTCAGAGACTGTTTTTCCCCAAACTGCTAGTGAAGCTTATACCCTAAATTACTAGTCTCAGTATGTCTGAAACTGAAAATCAGTTCCCATTCTTCTGGGAATATGTTTCAACTTTTATTTTTCACTAAAAGGTAATTCTTTTATGCTGTCCACAACTGTTTTTAAAACAGTGAAATACGCTGGGCGTGGTGGCTCATGCCTGTAATTCCAGCACTTTGGGAGGCCAAGGCAGGTGGATCACCTGAGGCCAGGAGTTTGGGACCAGCCTAGCCATCATGGTAAAACCCCATCTCTACTAAAAATACGAAAATTAGCTGGTAGTGCATGCTTGCAATCCCAGCTACCTGGGGGGCTGAGGCAGGAGAATCGCTTGAACCTGGGAGGTGGAGGTTGCAGTGAGCTGAGATTGTGCGAGCACTCTAGCCTGGGCAATAGACTGAGACCCCATCTCAAAAACAAACAAAAATCAACAACAAAAAATGAAATAACTGAAACTATGTAAAAATAAATTTTGATAAATGTCTGCAGTCTTTCATGTTAATACTACATCTCCAAAGGGATAAAATTTGTGTTACTCTAGTCTAATACAGAATAGAATTTTAAGGCTGGGTGCAGTGGCTCACACCTATAATCCCAGCTACTTGAGAGGCAGAGGCGGGAGAATCACTTGAGCCCAGGAGTTTGAGGCTGCAGTGAGCTATGATTATGCCACTGCACTCCAGCCTGGGCATCAGAGTGAGATCCCATCTCTTAAAAAAAGATTTAAAAAACTATATACTAAAGTTAGGCCAGGCGCCGTGGCTCACGCCTGTAATCCCAGCACTTTGGGAGGCTGAGGCGGAGGATCATGAGGTCAGGAGATCGAGACCATCCTGGCTAATATGGTGAAACCCCATCTCTACTAAAAATACAAAAAATAAGCCGGGCATGGTGGCAGGTGCCTGTAGTCCCAGCTACTCGGGAGGCAGAGACAGAAGAATGGCATGAACCAGGGAGGTGGAGCTTGCAGTGAGCCGAGATCGCGCTACTGCACTCCAGCCTGGGGGACAGAGCAAGACTTCGTCTCAAAAAAAAAACAAAACACAAAACTATATAGTAAAGTTAAATGATAATAAAATATTACTGTAAATCATTAAAGCACAAATCCTGCATGTATATTTTCTCTTTAGTATGTTTCTGACATGATAAAGTTACTGTCAACACTTTGCATCTCAGCTGAGTTCAAAATAATGTATTATATATACATAAAATATTTATTTACAAGTATCTTTGATGTTGTTTGTGTGCTCTAAAACCAAATGGCATATCATACAGTCTCTTCAAATTTAAGTCTGAGTTAAAAAGATTCTGTACTACTCCAGGATAATCACTGACACATGTAAGTATCTAGATCTTAATAATTCAATTTGTTGAACTGATCTTTGCCTCTGAAATTCACATGATGTCTTTGCCTACAGATAGAATCAAAGATGGATACAAAGTGAACTCACACACAGCTAAGCTGCAAGAGTTATGGAAAACTCCCCAAAATCAAACAATCCACCTCCCTAAATCAATGATGGATGCGTCCTTTTTCAAGGTATGCTAACAGGGACATATTTAAATACCAATACTTTTTGTATTCAGAGCTGAACTTTTTACTGAAGATCAGCTGCTTACAGGGTGAGGTACTGCAGATGACAAGGCATATGCAGTATAATTGTCTAGGAGTCAATAAATATCTTTGGGTAAACTCATGAATGAATGTAAAGATTATACATTCTTTATCATAAG
Organism: Hylobates moloch; assembly: GCF_009828535.3. Classification (NCBI taxonomy): domain Eukaryota; kingdom Metazoa; phylum Chordata; class Mammalia; order Primates; family Hylobatidae; genus Hylobates; species Hylobates moloch. Next base: position 22,502,113 of record NW_026652287.1, on the reverse strand, counting down.
AGTTCTTTCAGGGTTTTATGATACTTCATATCTAATGTATCTTTACTGAGGGGAAGCTTAATGCCCCAACCACAGAGATGCTCAAGAAAAGTTCCATCCTAGAAATAGAAACTCAGCTTCACACAGATTTTACTCAAGGACTACAAAATTAAGAAGAAAGCAGGTAAAGAAAATGGCAGTAATTAGCTTGCAAGTAGGGTTTAAAAAAAAGAAAAATAAGTAAATAAAATGGCAATAAGGATTTTACAATGGTTACCTGTATCCCATTAATGATCGTAACTGCTAAAAGTATCTCTAGAGCAATGTGAATTAGGGTAAATTTTTCTAACATTTTGAATTTTCTTTGAACTTACCACGTATTCAGTAAAGTAAATCTTGTATATATAGTGGAATCTTACATCTTAAGTGAATATTAACTTCTAAAATCAGCAAGTACAATGAAAATCTCAAGTCAAAATTACTTAGAGACCAACATACTATCCCTCAGAATGTCCATCACAGTCAGTTATTCTTCTGGTGCTGGAAAAGAACGTTTCTTCAGTTGAGACTAAGTAGAGCAATTGGGTTGATTTTAGGTACCATGTTATACCTCAAAAATCATTTTGAGAAGGCAAGATGCCCACACTGAGAGGCGCACAGCAAGTAACACTTGACAGAACAGCAGATTCACTCCTTCCTTGTTCATCTAGAGCAATGAGTTCTCAGACTTCAAAGGACATCTGAATCACCTGAGTGGAATGGCAAGCAGAGCCACTTGCACTGTTTAAATGGCCATTTCTTTCTCTTTTGTCAAGTTAACATAGTGGAATTTGCTTAAGTAAAATACAGTTGGCACAACTCTCTTGAACATTCATCTCTTCAGATAAGGAATATTGCCAACTTCTCTTCTACAATGCAGACTATAAATCCTCTTATTCTGTCTTTTAGCATCCAGACCTCACCACAGGCCAGAAGCGTTACCTGTGCAGCATTGCTAAACTCTATAATGCAAACTATCTGAAGATGTTAATGAAGAGGCAGTACATGCATGTACTTCAGCACAGCTCACAAAAGCCAGGCAGGTGCACCTCCAGTTGGCTTTTCACTAGTTTTTACAATTAGTGAGAGGGTCTTTTAACAGAGGTGATTTGTATCACAGGTGTCCTCACTCATCACAGAAGCCGCCTTAGCTCTCATTACTCACAGAAACAGCATTACCCTTGCACTACATGGCGACACCAACTGGAGAGAGAGGACTCGGGGCCTTCTGATATCGCAGCTGCATCTGCACCTGAAATGCTCATACAGCACTCCCTTTGGCGGCCAGTGAGAATCAAAGAAGGGTCTGTTTCTTAGTGTAAAAGGGGGGAAATGCATCTCAGTTTAATTTTTTTTTTTCTTAGACAGGGTCTTGTTCTCTCACCCAGGCTGGAGTCTAGTGATGTGATATAGTTTACTGTATTCTCAAACTCCTGGGCTCAAGCAATGCTCCTGCCTCAGACTCCAAAGTAGCTAGGGCTAAAGGCACAAACCACCATGCCCTGCTAATTAAAAAAATTTTTTTGTAGAGAAAGCATCTCACTATGTTGGCCAAGGTACTCTCACCTCTGCCTCCCAAAGCACTGGGATTATAGGTGTGAGCTACTGTGCCCAGCCTTCCCCATCTCTTTTGAAGGGTAGCTAAGTGATATTAATGCTTGTGTTCCCTAATATGTTCACTTTGCTAAATTCAGAATAGGCTGGACTTTTAAAAAGCAGAGAGAGATACTTTTTTTTTTTTGAGACTGAGTTTCGCTCTTGTTGCCCAGGCTAAAGTGCAGTGGCACGATCTTGGCTCACCGCAACCTCCACTTCCCGGGTTTAAGCGATTCTCCTGCCTCAGCCTTCCTGAGTAGCTGAGATTACAGGCATGCGCCACCATGCCCGGATAATTTTGTATTTTTAGTAGAGACAGGGTTTCTCCATGTTGGTCAGGCTGGTCTTGAACCCCCGACCTCAGATGATCCACCAGCCTTGGCCTCCCAAAGTACTGGGATTACAGGCATGAGCCACCGTGCCCAGCCGATATTTTCATACTTTTTCTTTACTGCACTGATAAGAATATGCCACTTCTTTTAGAATATATTTTGTGGAATTATAAAAATTTCTTTATCAGATAGAGTTATGGATGACTGCCCTTTTCAATGTGATTCCCACTCAACCTCAAAATAATGCAAATACTTTCAAAAGGAGAAGAATATGGTTGGTTATGCACAGGGGAATACTATATAACAGGGAGAGGAAAAAGATTAAGAAGCATGAGTATTGAAATTGCACTGTTGCAGCTTTACATGTTAGGGTTAAGAAATTACAGGAGAATTTGGGTGCTGAAAGGGTCTTTTTGGTGATGTTGGCGGCTAATAAAACGAATTTGTGTGGTCTTCCACATGCCCTAGGCAGCTGTTCACTTTGCTGGCTCCAACTAAGATACTTCCCTTTCTTACAGGATAAAAACTGGATATGCATCTAAAACAAGATGTAAGTCACTGAAGATTTTTAGAAGACCAAGGAAACTGTTCATGCAAACAGGTAAATGTGGAAATTTAACAATATGCATTTTTTAAGATCTTATGCTTAAAAATACTATACCAAATACAATTTCATTTCTATTATGAAGATATTAACAAATTTAGAATATGATTTGCTTTTATTGTCACAAATAAAAAACCAAACATAAAATATAGTTTATGCTTGTAATTAAAAGAACATACTGGGCCAGGCGTCACGGCTCATGCCTGTAATCCCAGCACTTTGGGAGGCCGAGGCAGGCAGATCACCTGAGGTCAAGAGTTCGAGACCCACCTGGCCAACATGGCGAAACTCCCATCTCTACTAAAAATACAAAATTTAGCTGGGCGTGATGGCAGGCGCCTGTAATCCCAGCTACTTGGGAGACTGAGGCAGGAGAATCGATTGAACCCGGGAGGCGGAGGTTGGAGGGAGCCGAGATTGCATCACTGTACTCCAGCCTGGGTGACAGGGCGAGACTCCATCTCAGAAAAAAAAAGAAAAAAAGAACATACTGCTCAAAGGAGTAAGATTCAAGGTATTTTTTTTTTTTTTTTTTGAGACGGAGTCTTGCTCTGTCGCCCAGGCTGGAGTGCAGTGGCCCAATCTCGGCTCACTGCAAGCTCCGCCTCCCGGGTTCACACCATTCTCCTGCCTCAGCCTCCCGAGTAGCTGGGACTACAGGCACCCACCACCACACCCAGCTAATTTTTGTATTTTTACTAGAGACGGGGTTTCACTGTGTTAGCCAGGAAGGTCTCAATCTCCTGACCTTGTGATCCACCCGCCTCGGCCTCCCAAAGTGCTGGGATTACAGGCGTGAGCCACTGTGCCCGGCCGATTCAAGGTATTTCTAATGCTAAAGATACTTACAATATCAAGGTCAAAGACAGTAGAGCATGAATTCATCAGAACCCAGAACCACAAACATGACTTTCTTAAGCAATAGCACTTCTTTTATGAGTTAGTGCTATTTTTGGATGAACATATTTTGTATAGCATCTATTAGTTTACAAAGTGCTGTATCTCTTATAGTAGGCCCTTCTTATCCATGGGGAATATGTTCCAAGATCCCCAGTGGATGGCTGAAATCTTGGATACTACTGAACCCTATATATACTTTGTTATTTCCTAAAAAATACATATCTATGATAAAGTTTTAATTTATAAATTAGTCACATAAAGAGATTAACAATAAATAATAGAACAATTTTATAACAATATAATGTAATAAAAGTTATGTGAATATGGTCTCTCTCAAAATATCTTATACTGTACCTTGGAAAGCAAAACGGTAGATAAGGAGGGACTTCTGTGTACCATTTTGTTTGATATTCAACAAAACAGTGGAGGCAAGCCAAGCAGGTGATATTATCAAAATTTTACAGCTGCAACTTAGACAAATCCAGACTTTGGAAGGATCAGCATAAAGGATCCTTTCTACCACAAGAACAAAATACTGCAAAATGAAAAAGGGAAGACAGACCGAATGATCAGAAGTATTCCTCAGAACTGATAATGTTAAATCATGTTAAGTAGTTTTCTACTTATCAGCATAGTGAAGTAGGGAGGTGGGTAAGAAGTAGGGAAGTTGGCCAGGCGCAGTGGCTCATGCCTGTAATCTCAGCACTTTGGGAGGCCAAGGCTGGCAGATCACCGCAGGTCAGGAGTTCGAGACCAGCCTGACCAACATGGAGAAACCCCGTCTCTACTAAAAATACAAAATTAGCTGGGCGTGGTGGCACATGCCTGTAATCCCAGCTACTCGGGAGGGTGAGGCAGAAGAATGGCGTGAACCCGGGAGGCGGAGCTTACAGTGAGCCGAGATCGCGCCACTGCACTCTAGTCTCCAAAAAAAAAAAAACCAAAAAAACAAAAAACAGAAGTAGGCAAGTTAGGCCTTCTGAATTGATATCCCATCACTGTATGACAGTGTTAGCCAGCTCTGCTGTAAATATCGTACCATTCCTATCCAAGAAATGAGGGAAAGGGCAGGAGAGAAGGGGTAAGTCAGGTTCCAAAAGGTACAGTTAGCGGAAACTGTAGGGGGAAAGTCCCTGTGGTCCCCAATAGAAGAGATGAGAAGGAACTAAAGGAAAATGCAGAGATTCTGAAGATGTAACTGACCACTTTAATTTCCCCCAACCAAAACATTTTGAAAATCAATAGTAAAATAGGACTTAGTAACAAGAGAATTTGCTGTACAGTAACTTGGCTAGAATACAGTATTGTATATCTTAAAGAGTAAGAAACTTGGGGGAAGGGTGAGGTGGCTAAGAGCCTTGAAAATTGCAGGCAATTTGTCTTTACTACAGGCTTATTAATAAGCCAGGTCATTTTGAAAGTTGTACTTAGAGCTTTATTTCCAAAACAGACAGTTGTAAATTCTTATTTTTCCTTCAGTTTCTTCAGATGATTCGGAATCATACATGAGTGAAGAAAAAAAGGAAGAAGATTTACTAAATAAGTTTATGCAATCAATGTCAATTGAAGAACAGGGAGAACATCTGATGTTAACTTGACAGTCTTGTCTCATGTATTGAATTCATGCCAAAGGTGAGGGTAAGGGGTTGTGAGTTGTGTCCTGTATGTTTAGGATGGTATTGTTATTTATTAAATCATTAAGTAATTTTGGTTTGTTCAGAAACTTAAAACAATGTAATTGGTCTGATGTAGTTCCATGTACCAATGATAGTTATGTAAGAAAATTTACATGTAACATGTACATCTAGCTAGATACAATTAAAACTTTTCTTGCATTCAGTATTGAATTACTTTTCTTTAAATCTGACAAATGCGTCGTATTTCTTCTTTCTGTGTTCATAGTAAGTCCTAAAACAGCAATATTAGAATATCCTACCAGGGCCAGGTGCAGTGGCTCATGCCTGTAATCCCAGCACTTTGGGAGGCCGAGGCGGGTGGATCATGAGGTCAGGAGTACGAGACCAGCCTGACCAACATGGTGAAACCCCGTCTCTACTGAAAATACAACAATTAGCTGGGCATGTTGGCGTGTGCCTATAGTCCCAGCTACTTGAGAGATTGAGGCAGGAGAATTAGAATTGCTTGAACCTGGGAGGCGGAGGTTGCAGTGAACCGAGATCACACCACTGCATTCCAGCCTGGCAACAGAGCGAGACTCCATCTCAAAAAAAAAAAAAAAAGAATATCCTACAAGTATTTTTTTGACTGGGCTAAGGAAAGCTTGGGAATATCCAGATACAGAATAGCATTTGACAGAGATAATGCTCTGACTTGCAAAGTAGGTGCTCAATAAATATTTGCTATTTGAATACAACTTTAAAATGTAAATACACATTTTCCCTATCTTATGAAATTGCCACATAAATAACTTGGACTCTCGGACTAGATTAGGTTGGGAGTAGTTACACTAACAAGAGGATTCTTTACATTATATATTACTCTAGTATGCTTCCTTGCTAAATTTGTATTTCTTTTTTGAGATGGAGTTATGCTCTTGTTGACCAGGCTGGAGTGCAATGGTGTGATCTCGGCTCACTGCAACCTCCAACTCCAGGATTCAAGTGATTCTACTGTCTCAGCCTCCCGAGTAGCTGGGAATACAGGCATGTACCACCATGCCGGCTAATTTTGCATTTTTAGTACAGACAGGGTTTCACCATGTTGGCCAGGCTGGTCTTGAACTCCTGACCTCAGGTGATCCACCTGCCTCGGCCTCCCAAAGTGTTGGGATTAGGGTGTGAGCCACTGTGCCCGGCCCCTAAACTTGTATTTTTAAAACTTTTATTAAACCTTGAAAAATGGAAATAGCAACAGTTTGAAGAATCACTGTTAATGTCGGTATGGTATATTATTTAGCAAATAAAATCTGAGTCCAACATTATGACACAATATAACAGAAGAGCTCTGAGAAGGTCATCTCGTCCACTTTAATATTTATATCCATAGTTTCACTTGGTTCCTCATTTTTATGTTTTTTTAAAATTAAATACAGGTTATCAAGAAAGTATAAATGAAAAGTAATTGTTTATTACGGGAGAAGAGAAAAATGTATACAAGAAAGTCTAGATTCTTTCTCCACATGCACTATTTTTGGAATAAAGTTCCAAATATCAACTTTGAAGATATTTACAAGGATAAATTTTTCTTAACAAGTGACCAATTACCGTGTTGTGGACATTTTTTCATAGAATCCATATACTGTAAACTAAATATATTCTTATAGTTTACAGGAAGCTTGGAGCAATTATGTATTAACAGAGAAGATGGTATTATATTTTACTGCAAAATATTATAAAAGTGATACAATTTTGTGGCTCTTAAATGTTTAATTACTTGATTTCAACAGGACAATGAAAAAAAACCAAAAATCATCAAGATAGGCCTGGCTTTAAGATTTTTTGTATTCGATTCGTTCTACTTTCACATCATCTCCAATTAGCTGATACACATAGGTGACCACTGTAGAAGCCTGGATATCCATCAACACAAATGATGGAATAATGTTTCTAGAAGAAAAAATAAATAATGTCAGTGTTTTGTAGCACAAAGCAGCAGCACTATAAATTTCAATTTAAGATGACTGTTTGGATTCAAAGAGAAATCTGTTACATGTCACATGAACAGTTACCAAAAGATTGCCGAAATGGCTAGATTTATTTAAATGGTCACATGTGGCCGGGCACAGTGGCTTACACCTGTAATCCCAGCACTTTGGGAGGCTGAGGTGGGTGGATCACCTGAGGTCAGGAGTTCAAGACCAGCCTGGCTAACATGGTGAAACCCCATCTCTACTAAAAATACAAGAATTAGCCAGGCGTGGTGGTGGGTACCTATAATCCCAGCTACTTGGGATACTGAGGCACAACAATCACTTGACCCCCCGGGAGACAGAGGTTGCAGTGAGCCAAGATTGTACCACTACACTTTGGCCTAGGCGACAGAGCAAGACTGTCTCAAAAAAAAAAAAAAAAAAAAGGGTCACATTTATTTTTTATTTATTTATTTATTTATTTATTTATTTATTTATTTATTTATTTATTTATTTATTTTTTGAGTCTCCTTCTGTCACCCTGGCTGGAGTACAGAGCTTCAAACGTGGCTCACTGCAGTCTCTACCTCCTAAGCTCAAGTGATCATCCCACCTCAGCCTCCTGTGTAGCTGGATCACAGGCATGCACCACCACATCCAGCTAATTTTTAAAATTTTTTTGTAGAGACAGGGTCTCACCATATTGTCTAGGCTGGTCTCAAACTCCTGGGCTTAAGCAACCCGCCCTGGCCTCCCAAAGTGCTGGTATTACAGGCATGAGCCACTGTGCCCAGCCACATTTCTTTTACGAAATGTCACACATGCAATTATTTTACTAAAGCCCCCAAATTCCCAAATTCTATACTACTCACGTTTCTAAGGCATTATATGCCCCAGTGGCAGAACCTGGATTAATGTAGAATTTATTTTCATGCTCAAATGCTTCAAATTTGTGTGTGTGTCCCGAGATAAGAATGTCCACATCAAATTGCCTCTGCAACAGGGCTAAGCTGGCCATATCTCCCCATGGAATAACTTGATGTCCATGGATCAGACCAATTTTGAACTGTCCAACAGTCACAACTTTCTGTTCTGGATAATTCAGATTCTAATATAAGAAACAGACATAAGAAAATATGTATTTTAGAGATACTGATGTTTAAAAAAATCAGTTTGCTTAAATATTCAATCTCATATGGATGTTTTGATGTAGTACCCCACAACACACACATTTATAAATTTTTTTTTTTGAGACAGAGTCTTGCTATGTTACCCAGGCTGGAGTGCAGTGGTACCATCTTGGCTCACTGCAACCTCTGCCTGCCAGGTTCAAGCAATTCTCCTGTTTCAGCCTCCCAAGTAGCTGGGATTACAGGCACCTGCCACCATGCCCGCCTAATTTTTTTGTATTTTTAGTAGAGACAGAGTCTCACCATGTTGGCCAGGCTGGTTTCAAACTCCTAACCTCAAGTGATCCACCTGCCTTGGCCTCCCAAAGCACTAGGATTACAGGCGTGAACCACTGTGTCCGGCCCACATTTATAAATATTTTATTTCTTCTCAGTCTCTAAGGCTGCATCTATATTTTAAAACATAACTTACTCAATATAAACTGGAATTTATCATGCAACCCCTTTATTGTGTTTATTCCTATAGAATATGGGTTCTTTTGTGCATGCTGTAAATAATTATTCCCCCCAAACTTGTGATTTTCCTTTACCTAAGGCATGTAAGTTAGGGTGTGTTCAAATTATAGCTTAATGTAGCCTTAATACTTTTATAGATGGCTTAAAATAATGAGAGCTAACACTTATATAGTACTCAGTATGAGCCAGGCACTACTGTAGGGGTTTTACAAATATCAACTTAATTAATACAAACAATCCTAGAACATTCTATTACGATCCCCACTTTATGGATGATGAAACAGGCAAAGAGGTTGTTTGTCCTTTCATCTCCCTGCCTTTCACCTCCATGCCACCTTTAATTTATCCAAACTCTTTTTAAAATACAATAAAAAGACAGTATGCCCCTTCAGTTTGGTTTAAGGAACCCCATTAAATAACACAAACCAAGATTAATTTATGAAAATCTTATATTCCCAGAAATACTATATATATAATTTTTTTTTTTTTTTTTGAGACAGTGTCTCGCTCTGTCGCCCAGGCTGGGGTGCAGTGGCACACTCGAGTGGCTTGAGTGACTTGACTTGCTTGAGTGGCTCACTGCAAGCTCCGCCTCCCAGGTTCACGCCATTCTCCTGCCTCAGCTTCCTGAGTAGCTGGGACTACAGGCGCCCACCACCATGCCCGGCTAATTTTTTTTGTATTTTTAGTAGAGACGGGGGTTTACCGTGTTAGCCAGGATGGTCTCCATCTCCTGACCTCGTGATCTGCCTGCCTCGGCCTCCCAAAGTGCTGGGATTACAGGTGTGAGCCACCGCGCCCGGCCCAAAATAAAATTTTCAAACTAGAATCAGGTTTATTATGCTACACCATACAATGTTGGCACTGGCAGCAGTCTTAAAAATCATCCATTCCAGTCATATTTACTAAGGATCAGAAAGGGGAAGTGATCTGCCAGAAATCCCATTATTAACTAATGGGAACTCCAGAACTCCTTACTTTTTTTTTTTTTTTGAGATGGAGTTTTGCTCTGTCGCCCAGGCTGGAGTGCAGTGGCACAATCTCAGCTCACTGCTAGCTCCGCCTCCCAGGTTCACACCATTCTCCTGCCTCAGCCTCCCAAGTAGCTGGGACTACAGGCGCCCAGCACCACACCTGGCCAATTTTTTTGTATTTTTAGTAGAGACGGGGTTTCACTGTATTAGCCAGTATGGTCTTGATCTCCTGACCTCGTGATCCACCCACCTAGGCCTCCCAAAGTGCTGGGATTACAGGCGTGAGCCACCGTACCCAGCCCAGAACTCCTTACTTTTTTTCTTTAAAGTCAGGTTTATTGAGGCATAATTTACACAAAGTAAAATCTTACTTTTTCATGTATAATGATGGGTTTTGACAAATGCACATGGCTGTGTAAGCACTGCCACACTAAAGATACAGAGCAGCTCTATCACTCCTTCAAAACTCTCTCATGCCCTATAAAGTCAACCTTTGAGAAAGGAAGCCACAGGAGGGTTGCCAGCAGAGAAGTGATGTGATCTTACTTCACTTAAAAAGGATCACGCTGGTTGCTAGTTGGAGAATAAACTGGAAGGAGCAAGGGTAGAATTAGGAAGTTGGAATACAAGAAAATGATACGGTGGCTTGGAATAAAGTTAGTAGAGGTAGCAGCAGTGAAAAGTTCATAATAAAAACTTTATAAACTTGGCTGAGTGTGGTGGCTCATGCCTGTAATCCCAGCACTTTGGGAGGCTGAGGCAGGAGGATCACCTGAGGTCACGAGTTCGAGACCAGCCTTGCCAACATGGCAAAACCCCATCTCTACTAAAAATAAAAAAAAAATAGCTGGACGTGATGATGTGCACCTGTAGTCTCAGCTACTTGGGAGGTTAAGCAGGAGAATCAGTTGAACCTGAGAGGCAGAGGTTGCAGTGAGCCAAGATCGTGCCACTGCATTCCAGCCTGGGTGACAGAGCAAGACTCCATCTCAAAAAAAAACGAAAAACAAACAAAAAAAACTTTATAAACTAAATGACAGCATAAAACAGTAACAAAGCCACTTTTATTCAGTATCTATCTAGTTAGAGTAAGTATTTAATGTTTACTAGGTGATCTAAATCAGTGATTTTCCAACAGTAAGGGAGGGGCATGATGTATAGTAATTTTACATTTGGAAAAGAAAAAGGGAAAAAAAGACCTTACCAGTTGAGAAACCCTGGTCTAAAGATAAAGCTCATGTAAATAATAATCAAGAAAGGGAGATATTTGAGAAGGGAAAGGGAAATACATCACCTCATCGAAGTCTCCTCTCACAATATGAACATCACCAGCCAGAGTCTTGAGATAGTCATAACTCTCTTTGGTGCAAAGGTTTCCTGTGCAGAGAATGTGCTGAATTTTTCCTGGCACCAGGAGTTTTTTGAATTTAGCTGGCAAACTGTTGCACCGGTGTGGGATGTGCAGATCTCCTAATACCAACACCAACTTTAAAGTGTCAAGGTGAGATAAAGCATAATGTTAAACACAATGTCAAAACAAAATAGTCTCCTCTTGTAAGCCCCCTTGTAAGTCTCATAAGAGATCCCGAATCCCAGAAATTATTCATAGAGTTCCTATCATGACTATTTATTTAATCTCAGAAGCTGAATCTGTACGTATTTTTCTTTAGGTCATCAGCTTTGGGATAGGTTTCATCATTGATTATATCATGACAATTTAAACAGACATACTTATGGTAATGTACTTTGTTCTAAATCAATCTTATTTTGGTTGTAAACAGTTGCATATATAAAATACAGGTAATCATTCTATTTAACAAGAGTGAAATCAAGCATTCTAAAGTGATTCATTTAGAGACCTGTAAATACACTAAATTTTAAAAATTACACAATGTAAAGAATACTACTGGGCCCTATAGAATTTGGCATTTTTAAGGACTGATATGTTAATTCACATTTCTGCAGTTGTAACATGAAATGATATATTAATCCCAGAAACACTATTTAAGGAAATTGTTAATAGAGAAAAAAGTTAATTATGTAATTTATCTGTACTAGACTGACAACTATGTGCAAGTGTAATAGCCAAAATTTGGCATTTTTTTACTTCAAACTATTAGGTGTAGGTTACAGAGATATACAACAGCCTATGTTTCAGTTTCATCAGGTAAATGTGTGCTTTTGAATTATAATCTTGGATATCTTCACTTTCCTTCATTATTAGAAGTCCTCACTGTCATATTTTTATGGTCTGGATTAAATTGCTCATATACCCTCGGTATAGTTCCCCAACTTAAAAAAAAGAAAACATTTTCACAATCTTTCATGTATATTAGAGCATTAAAACAAAAAAGAGATCAGCTAAATAAGTGATACATTTAGCATAAGGTGGTTTAGAACTGCAACATAGTCTCAGATGACAAAAGGAAATTTTGCTTTTAAATATAAAAGAATATAAACCCCAATCCTGTAAAATTTTAATTTTAAAATTTCTTTTTTTTTTTTGAGACGGAGTCTCACTCTTGTCGCCCAGGCTGGAGTGCAGTGGTGCGATCTCGGCTCACTGCCACCTCTGCCTCCTGGGTTCAAGCGATTCTCCTGCCTCAGCTTCCCAAGTAGCTGGGACTACAGACATGTGCCACCATGCCCAGCTAATTTTTGTATTTTTAGTAAAGACAGGGTTTCACCATGGTCTGGAACTCCTGACCTCAGGTGATCCACCCGCCTCCGCCTCCCAAAGTGCTGGGATTACAGGCATGAGCCACCATGCCCGGCCTAATTTAAAAATTTCAAGATTTGAGAAACAACATTAATTTAGCCATTTAACAGAATACTGTTAGATCATTCAAAAATAGTATCTGTCTGGTGGCTCATGCCTGTAATCCCAGCACTTTGGGAGGCCGAGGTGGGCAGAATACTTGAGGTCAGGAGTTCGAGACCAGCTTGGCCAACATGGTAAAACACCGTCTTTACTAAAAAAAATACAAAAGTTAGCCGGGCGTGGTGGCAGGCACCTGTAATCCCAGCTACTTGGGAGGTTGAGGCAGGAGAATTGCTTGAACTCAGGAGGCGGAGGTTGCAGTGAGCTGAGATGGCGCCACTGGCACTCCAGCCTGGGCAACAGAGTGAGACTCTGTCTCAAAACAAACAAAAAAATAGTATCTATCCTCCAAAGGACAACAGAATCGATTTCTTTCTTTTTTTTTTGAGATGGAATTTTGATCTCGTCGCCCAGGCTGGAGTGCAATGGTGCGATCTTGGCTTACTGCAACCTCTGCCTCCCGGGTTCATGCAGTTCTCCTGCCTCAGCCTCCCGAGTAGCTGGGATTACAAGCGCTCTCCACTACGCCCAGCTAATTTTTGTATTTTTAGTAGAGACAGGGTTTCACCATGTTGGCCAGGCTGGTCTTGAACACCTGACCTCAGGTGAACCACCCGCCCTGGCCTCCCAAAGTGCTAGGATTATAGGCGTGAGCCACTGCTCCTGGCCCAACAGAATCAATTTCTTCATGGCGATCAGTATAAGCACCTTCATTCTATACAAAATGTTTTCCTTTACAGATATTGCATGCATAAATGTACATGCCCTTTAACTGCTTTTAAAGGCATGACTATTCTTTAATATTATCAAAGAAAACATTAAATAGCTAATAGGATAAAACAAAATAGTTTTGCCACTGCAGACTTTGTAAATGAAAATTAATCAAAAAAACAAAATGTGTGAAATTAAAATGATTACCAAAAGAAGCTTGATTCATCTTGCAACAAAAATTAAAATTATTGCAAAGAAAAGGAACTGTTACCAGGACACAGAGTTATCGGGACATAGTTTGTAATCTCAAAGTAACACAAGGTTATGAAATTAGCACACTTTAAATTATTAAGTAAGATTCTTCTTTATAAAGACTAGTTTCAGCAGGTATTTGTTGTATGACCTATATTAATTGTTTCAATGCAGATCTCAGTGGACAAAACATCTATAAAACTAAAAACCACTATGAAGTTTCCACCCTCACTGGTAATCAACATAAAAGTACCTGGATATAGAACAATCTTCATTTTAGAGGGGGATTCCTTCTGATATGGATTGAAGTACATAGTTAGTATGGGAATCTCGCTTTGAGAAAAAGGTGAAAATATTTAGATTTCTATATTTAAAAGAAGAAGAAGAACAACAACAACCACCCCAAACTCACAAAAGGGTATATGTCTACAACAGGTTGAAATGTTTGGTACTAATAATGAATGAGCTGTTCAATCTGAATGTACCAGAAAGAACATTAGTAAGACATGGTACTTTATAATGATTGATGACCTAATTCTATAAAGTACTGTGGATTATCCCCAAGACTCAAGACTATTAGCAGTCTAAAGATGTAACTACGAATGACCACACAATCATTTCAAATGAGTAGGGATCCTTACTAGGACAGAATCCTCTGGTTTCCTGCTGATGACAAAGTTATGGGGAAATAGTGTTACATAACACGTGTCATACTTTGAAACATGTTCCTGCCCAAATTCCACACTTTGACAAATCATGGGGATAGACATAGATTATAGAGTCCTTTAAGAAAGCAAAAGATCCTGGAAATAGCAGTCTTATTAAATTGAAACAAAGAGCCAACCCAATCAAAGCATGGGAATTCGGTTACTTCCTTTCAACAGACCTTAAAAGGGTAAGAAATCCGGTCAGTAAACAGCCACCCAACCACCATTGTTAGTAGGAGCTAAGTGAAGAAACTTACTCTGTGCCCAGCCTTAGTGGAATGAAGAAGTTGATTGCAGACAGGGGGGATGAAAAAAAAAGGGTGAAACATGACCAATGTTAAAAGAAAGCAACAAAAAGAAACCAAAAAAAGAGAACAAAAAACCCATACCAAATGAGCAAACAATTGTTAATGATTTCTGAGTGTTATGAAAGAAAATGTTAAAAATCAGCTGTGCTCAAAACAATACCAAAAGAAATATTTGCTTTATTTTTGAACATGACACACACACTTTTTAATAAATTTATCTTGTCAGTTTCTCCTACTTTTCCTAATCTTGTTCTGTACATCGACTTCCATCTCTGTTTTCCATTCTGTTTAGATTTTTATAAGGTCTTACAAAATAATGAATTTAGATTTCTACAAGACACTGTGGAAAATTTATCATCAGTAATAACTTATAGCTAACATTTTCTGGATTCTTAGGGTTTAATTATTCAAGTATATGGATTTTAATTATCTTACATTCAAAATTCTAGTAGCTGGAAAATTATGCTGCAGCTAGGTGATTTTTTGTAGCTGATGCAACACAGCACCATGAATACATTATCAAGTGTTGAAAAAATCAACTAAAGGTGAAGACGAAATAATAAAAACAAACACATTTATCCAGGTAAAACTGGACCTTTCCCACACCTGAATTTGCTGCCCACAGACTCTGGACACTGTACTGAGTGTTGAACATCTGTATCCTTTGCCAAATAAAATGCTTTTAATCATGAAAGAATTGGCTATTGCTAAATTTTTCCCAGTTCTATTTCATATGAAAAATGATGTTCCAGTACAACTACCCTAAATAAGAGGGATCACTTCTCAAACAACTTGAGAAACATTAATATTTTGAAATCATGGCAAGTAATTATGTCTTCTCCCATGGATAGGTGTCTCGAAATTACTGTAAACTGGATTACTTTAAATTGGAGTCTGTTTAGAAGCAAAAATTAAAAGTGAGATTAAAGATTTTAAAGAAGCATGCACCATAAATCTGTGGCTGCCACGTCTGTAAGTCCCCCTCTTGAAAAGGCTGTTTGTCATGCAATAGTAATAATCTTAAAAATGCATAGCTTCTTTGGTTTCCTTGTAAAAATAAAAAAGAATGCAATAAATGCCTGTCAGAGGTAGACGTCCCTTTACAGCCAACCTCCATCAACACAAATATGAAGATAATCACAGCTCCATTTCAAATAATTGACTTTTTTTTTTTTTTTTGAGCAGTAGCAAGATTTATTGTGAACAGCGAAAGAACAAAGCTTCCACAGGGTGGAAGGGGACCCGAGTGGGTTGCCCCAAACAATTGACTTTTTAAGAGTCAAAGGCACCTTTGAAAACATGATTACAGGCCGGGCGCGGTGGCTCACGCCTGTAACCCCAGCACTTTGGGAGGCCGAGGCGGGTGGATCACCTGAGGTCAGGAGGTAGAGACCAGCCTGACCAACATGGTGAAACCCCGTCTCTTCTAAAAATACAAAAATTTAGACGGGCTTGGCGGCGGGCGCCTGTAATCCCAGCTACTCGGGAGGCTGAGGCAGGAGCTGAGGCTTGAACCCGGGCGGCACTGCAGTGAGCCGAGATCGCGGCACTGCACTCCAGCCTGGGCGACAGAGCGAGACTCCATCTCAAAAAGAAAGAAAGAAAATATGATTACAGCTCTGAGCCCTCTCTAAAAGAGGCCCCCAGTTTTTATGTAGGAAGGTCTGAGGGGCACCAACCTACTGGGGGTGAAGGGGTGATTGCTTGAAGGTGGCTGGGGGAGACTAGGCAAGTCTCCAACACCGGCACTCTCCCCAGAAAAATGTGTATATTCACAAAAATTTCCCAACAGTTTCAAGGAGTTCACACATCATTAAGGAATCCTACCCTAAAGGGGCGTAGCAACCCGTGGAAAGAAGTAGTTCCAGCAATTGCAAAGGCCAAATCCCGCCCTCTGAGACCACACCTGCTCATCTCAATGGCAGCTAGATGTTATTTCAGGGGCGAGGAGGGTGGTTTATTCCCTTTCCCTAGATGGCAAACTTAAACGGGTACGAAATTCTGCTCGCTACTTCCTGTTCTGCATCCGAGAGGCGAGCTTCCACCACTACACCCCAACCAGCGGGAGGTGCTTTTTGCGGGAAACGAGTAGGAAACGTCTGGAAACGGAGGAGGACCGTGCCCCTATCCCCGGAACATTCGACGTATAGGACCAAAGGCCTTCCCTGGCTCGGGCGTGCGGGTCTCGTGACAGGTCGGGCAGCTTAGAGGGGCCTTTTTACCCCTTGGGGCCGGGATACGAGACCTAGGCCAGCCGCACCCAGAGGTGGCCGCTTCCTTCCTTCCCTAGCCCTCTTCCTGGGCCTTTTCCAGGCCAGCGCCTGGGCCCTGACGCCGAGACCTCCGGGATTTCCCAATCCCTCGCCCTGGGACTCCCCACGGCTCCCAACAACGCAGAACCCCACCCGAGAGCCAGGCCTCGGTCGCCGCAGCTGCAGCTCTCACCATCCTGTCACCGGGCTCCGCTCAGTCACTACCACCGTCGCCGCCCTCTTCCTCAGGCTCCTCGGCGACCCGCCCACTTAACCTCAACCAATGAGAGCAGAGGGAGACAGAAATTGCCGTACGGAGGCCCGCACGGGCCCTTTCCCGCCGTAAAGCCGTTTGGGAACTTGTGGAGGCGGAGTGGTAGAGTGCAGAGACGAGATCGCGAAGGTTTGAAAAGCGCGGGCAACATCCGGGCACCTTGGCCGTCGAGCTGAGGCGCGCCTTCCGAGCCTGCTTTTTAGGGCGGATGGCAGCCATGCTGAAGTGCGTGATGAGCGGCAGTCAGGTGAAAGGTGGAGCGGCCTTTGTTGTCTTCCCGTTTAGCAGAGAGAAAAGCAGACGTTAATAGGTCGTCCCTACCATCGTCTAATTTTTCCTCTTCACCTTTATGCGCAAGGACTGAGGACGCACGCCCTGGCCATAGCCCCACCCACTCAAGTCCATGTTAACTTCTGAGGGGAGGATGAGGACCTATCTCGTGTTACTTAGAGGCAGATGTAATATGGGTGGTGTCCGGGAAATAGAGTTGTACCATCGGGCCACAAACTCGGGATGCTGAGGACTGCATGGGGAGGAGTTGAGAGAAAAAAATAATGCTTGGACAGTAAAAGTATTTTTGTGCCGAGAGAAAAGCATTAACCTGTTTTTTTTTTCCAGATTCTACCATTTTTTAAAATGTATGACCTTGGAAAAGTCACTAAATCTCTTTGGGGCTCAGTTTCTAAAACGGAAACGGGGGTAATGACTGCATCTTCGTCACAGAGTTTGTTTGGAGGCAGTGAAATGGAAATGCATGTAAAGAGCCCAGTAATAGATGGAATGTACGATAACTATTAGTATTGTAAACGGCGCTTTCAAAATGGAAGTTAGGCCGGGTGCAGTGGCTCACGCCTGTAATCCCAGCACTTTGGGAGGCCAAGGCGGGTGGATCACCTTAGGTCGGGAGTTCGAGACCATCCTGGCCAACATGATGAAACTCCGTCTCTGCTAAACATACAGAAATTAGCCGGGCTTAGTGGTGGGTGCCTGTAATCACAAGCTACTTGGAAGGCTGAGGCTAGAGGATCGATTGAGCCCGGGAGGTTGAGGCTGCAGTGAGTTGAGCTCGCGCCACTGCACTCCAGCCTGAGTGCCAGACTGAGACTCTGTCTCAAAAAAAAAAAAAAAAAGAAGTAACATTAACAGTGTCATACGAGATCAGACTAGTGTGTTTTCCAGCCCTAAATGTGTTTCGTGGTGGGGAAATCTGGCTACCCTCAAACATCAGAGATGTATGTTGAATACCCCTAATTTCTCTCTCATGGCTTGTTGTGACTTCGCTATCAAGCTATTAAAACCACTTCATATTATCTCCATGCACTGTTTTCACAGTTTTTGTGGGGTCAAATACATTTATCTAAATCAAGTTGTAAAATATATTAGTATGGAAATTGGTTTGCCACAGTAGCTCCATGAAACACTGTAAACATATAGAAGGACAAATTTCGGTCAATTTTATCATTTCACACACTACAAACTTATTGAGCCCTGACTATGTGTCTGGCATTTTGCCAAGGATATTATACTGTATTAAAGTAATGTAGCATTAGTCTATAAGATACTGTTATGTTTGAATTTCTCTTGAGTCCTCTGAATGCTAAACTAGTCTTGTGATTTGTTTTTATTGTTAGAGGGAAAGAATATAAGCATCACCTTTCTTTTTCTCCGTAGTATTTGGGAAAGCAGTTCAAGCTCTATCTCGAATTAGTGACGAGCTCTGGCTAGACCCATCTAAAAAAGGTGTAAGTAAGAAAGTTAATAGATCATGTATTAAGGCAAGAGGAGATGTTTAAAGATCCCAGTCCAGATTGAATGTTAACTAGGAAATCCAGAAATTGTAATTATCTCTTTCACTATTTATTTTACATATCTGAATACACTTAGAGCATAGTAAAGTTGAAAATATGCAGATAAGCTTGATTGATTTAAACTGGAAGTCACAAACTTGTAGTTAAGAGATTAGCTACGGTCTGCAGGAATGTTTGTTGGCCTGCACTGTTTTTGTTTTTTTTTTAATTTGAAATAATTTCCAACGTTTAAAAATTGAGGCCGGGCGCGATGGCTCACGCCTGTAATCCCAGCACTTTGGGAGGCCGAGGTGGGTGGATCACCTGAGGTCAGGAGTTTGAGACTAGTCTGGTCCACATGATGAAACTCCTTCTCTACTAAAAATATAAAAATTAGCTTGGCGTGGTGGTGGGCATCTATAATCCCAGCTACTCGGGAGGCTGAGGTGGGAGAATTGCTTGAACCCAGCAGATGGAGGTTGCAGTGAGTGAGCCGACACGGTGCTACTGCACTCCAGCCTGGGCAACAGAGTGACACTCTGTCCCAAAAAAAAAAAAAAAAAATTGAGAGAGTCAAATTTTTCCTGCTTCTCTTGAAAATTCAGAAGACCTGACAGTTTTGGGACTGCATTCATTCCCAAGTGGAAGTAGTTGGCTGAAACTGAGTAATGGTTTCCCCTCTTAGACAAGGTGTGAGACTGCCAATATGCTGTAATTCCCTTATATGTTGCAACTCCCTTATATATTGCCTTCTGCCATTTCACACATTAAGGTTAAGGCTCATGACTGGGTGTGGTAGTTCACAAATGTAATCCCAGCACTTTGGGAGGCTGAGACGGGAGGATCACTTGAGCCCAGGAGTTCAAGACCAGCCTGAGCAACAAAGCAAGACACTACCTGTCTCTACAAAAAATTTTTGAAAATTAGTCGGGTGAGGTGTTGTGTGCCTGTAGTCCCAGCTACTTGGAAGGCTGAAAGGAGGGAGGATTGGTTGAGGCCAGGTGTTTGGAGGCTGCAGTGAGCTGCAATGGTACCATTGCACTCCAGCCTGGGCAACAGGCTGGTTTAAAAAAAAAAAAAAAAAAAAAAAGAAATTAAAAGAAAGTTAAGGCCCCCGTAGGCATTTACTATTTTATGTTTTCAACATGTAAACTTTTAGATTTAATACATATATGTATTCAATATAATATACATATATGTATACACCTATATATACATACATACATGTATATATACATGTATGTACACCTATATATATGTATATATAGGTGTATAATAAATGAACAGACTTGTCCTGAATGCCATTTAAACCATCAAGTATAGAATACAGGTTATGTCCTGTATATATATAGGTGTACATATATGTATATATATGCAAATTCAATACAGACTATGTAGGGCAGTCCATAATTAACATCCCATGTTCTTATTTGAACACATTTAACTGTGATGTTAAACATAATGAAGTTTTCTGAATCAAGCTATTATTTAAAGAAAGTTTATTTTCTCTTAAAATTTTTTAAAATAAAAAAATAGAGGTGGGGTCTTGCTCTGTTGGCCAGGCTGGTCTCAGACTCCTGGCTTCCAGCCATCCTCCTGCCTTGGCTTCCCAAAGTGCTTGGATTACAGGTTCATGGGAGCCACCATGCCCAACCTCTCCTAAATAGTTTTTATCTTACTTTTCTAGCTTGCTCTAAGATGTGTGAATTCTTCTCGGTCAGCATATGGATGTGTCCTGTTCTCTCCTGTGTTTTTTCAACATTATCAATGGTCAGCTTTAGTGAAAATGAATGAAAATGAACTTGACCCAACACTGAATTTAAAATGCAAATTGGGAATGAAGGTAAATATAAGTGGCGCTGGTTTTCTCTTATTCTGTAGAAATGTTCATTATATAGAACATAACCTGTATTCTATACTTAATAGTTTAAATGGCATTCAGGACAAATCTGTTCATTATTATTATTATTTTTGAGACAGAGTCTCGCTTTCTTACCCAGGCTGGAGTGCAGTGGTGCAATCTTGGCTCACTGCAACCTCCACCTCCCAGTTTCAAGTGATTCTCGTGCCTCAGCCTCCCGAGTAGCTGGGATTATAGGCGTGTGCCACCATGCCCGGCTAATTTTTGTGTTTTTTATAGAGATGAGGGTTTTGCCATGTTGGCCAGGCTGGTTTTGAACTCCTGACCTCAAGTGATCCACCCACCTCGGCCTCCCAAAGTGCTGGGATTACAGGCGTGAGCCATGCACCTGGCCAAGTCTGTTCATTTTTTTTTTTTTTTTTTTTTGAGACGGAGTCCCTGTCGCCCAGGCTGGAGTGCAGTGGCACAATCTCAGCTCACTGCAAGCTCTGCCTCCCGGGTTCACGCCATTCTCCTGCCTCAGCCTCCCGAGTAGCTGGGACTACAGGCACCCGCCACCACGCCTGGCTAATTTTTTGTATTTTTAGTAGAGACGGGATTTCACTGTGTTAGCCAGGATGGTCTCGATCTCCTGACCTCGTGATCCGCCCGCCTCTGCCTCCCAAAGTGCTGGGATTACAGGCATGAGCCACCGCACCCGGCCAAGTCTGTTCATTTATGAATGCATATACTTTTGTTTCTAAAATGAATCAACCATGTTAAGTATGTGCTTAATATGTATATTTCTGTTACAGTCAATTTTGCCCATCTTTAGATGTCTGAATTCCCTTGAAAGAAATATAGAGAAGTGCAAAATATTCACCAGATCTGATAAATGCAAAGTAGTTATTCAGTTCTTCTACAGACATGGTAGGTGTAATTAAAAGTGGTTTAAAATACTGTGTTTTTTTCTCAATAGTTTTCATGTTTAGAACATTGATATTTCATGTCAAGATTTCTCGTTACATTATTGCTTAGTGTGTGTGTAGTTAAGTGGTAGGGCAGTTTGAAGTATTTTTTTTTTTTTTTGAGATGGAGTCTTGCTCTGTCGCCAAGGCTGGAGTGCAATGCCGCCATCTCAGCTCACTGCGACCTCCACCTCGTGGGTTCAAGCAGTTCTCCCGCCTCAGCCTGCCAAGTAGCTGGGATTACAGGCACCTGCCATCATGCCCAGCTAATTTTTGTATTTTTAGTAGAGACGGGGTTTCACTGTGTTAGCCAGGCTGATCTCGAATTCCTGACCTCAGGTGATCTGCCCACCTGCCTCGGCCTCCCAAAGTGCTGGGATGAGCCAGTGCACCTGGCCTGAGCCAGGCATGAGCCACTGCACCTGGCCTGAAGTATTATCTTACCTGTCACTGTAGAAGTATTGTAAGATGATTGGTATTATTTCTTTTTTTGACTTGTCAGTGGCACAAGCTTTGCCTGCATACAGCCTAAGTTTTTCGAATATCCGTATGAATTCAAGCAATTGGTCATTCTAAAATTTACTAGCTGCTTGATTATATATATATATATATTTCATTTTGAGATGGAGTTTCGCTCTTGTTGCCCAGGCTGGAGTGCAATGGCACGATCTTGGCTCACTGCAACCTCCACCTCCCGGGTTCAAGCAATTCTCCTGCCTCAGCCTCCTGAATAGCTAGGATTACAGGCATGCTCCACCACGCCCGGCTAATTTTGTATTTTTAGTAGGGATGGGGTTTTACCATGTTGGTCAGGCTGGTCTGAAACTCCCGACCTCAGGTGATCCGCCCGCCTTGACCTCCCAAAGTGCTGGGATTACAGGTGTGAGCCACCGCTCCTGGCTGTATTTCTTAATTTAATCTTACATTTATTATAATATATTTTTATTTCAGCATATATTTATAGTCTTTAAATTGTTTCCTATAAAATACTAATAATTTAACATCTTTTTCCTTCTTTGAACTTCAGTTCATTTAACAGCAGAATGATTCAAAGAGCATGATTAAAAGCATAGCAAGCCTTGACATCACAAAGATGTGGGTGTAAATTCTTCTCCACTTCTTATTAGCTTTGGGACAGTGCATAAGCTCTCTGAATCTTCATTCCTTACTGTGAAGTGGAGATGATCATGCCTACCCACAAGTTATGGGGTGATTGTGAGGATGAATTGAGATCACATATGTAAAGTACATACCGCGTACCTGCCCCAGGGGGGAGTACTTGATAGTGACTGCTGTTACTATAATTATCCTCTTCCCTTATCTCCAACTAGATTTTAGACAGAAACTGAATACTTGGAATTCAGTATCTCTCAAGTAGCTTTCTTGAATCATGTCCAGTAAGTATTTGTGGTTGGTTAATTATTTAATAGTTTTTGTAGGGTAGTTATATGATACTATGCTTTAGGTTACAAGTAACAGAAATAAAAACAGACGGTCCAACTCAAACTAGCTTAAAAAATAAAGAGAAGTATGGGCTCATGTAAACAAAAAATTCAAAATTAAGTCACAGGCATGGTTGTTTTTGTTTTTGTTCTTAATTTTTGTAGAGTCAGGGTCTCGTCATGTTGCCCAGGCTGGTCTCAAACTCCTGGGGTCAAGCAGTCCTCCTGCCTTGGCCTCCCAGAGTGCTGGGATTACAGGCATGAGCCACAGCCATGGTTTGATCCAGGGTGCAGCTTCTTTTCTTTTTTTTGAAATAAAGTCTCACTCTGTCATCCAGGATGGAGCAGGATGGAGTGCAGTGGCGTGATCTTGGCTCACTGCAGCCTTGACTTCCCAGACTCAGGTGATCCTCCTACCTCAGCCTCCGGAGTAGCTGGGATCACAGGAGCGTGCCACCATGCCTGGCTAATTTTTTTTATTTTTATTTTTTTGAGACAGAGTCTCGTTCTGTTGCCCAGGCTGGAGTGTAGTGGTGTGATCTCGGCTCACTGCAACCTCCGCCTCCTGGGTTTACACCATTCTCCTGCCTCAGCCTCCCGAGTAGCTGGGGACTACAGGTGCCCGCCACCATGCCCAGCTAACTTTTTTTTTTGTATTTTTAGTAGAGACAGGGTTTCAACGTGTTAGCCAAGATGATCTTGATCTCCTGACCTTGTGATCTGCCCACCTCGGCCTTCCAAAGTGCTGGAATTACAGGCATAAGCCACCACGCCCGGCCCTAATTTTTTTTTTTTTTTTTTTTTTTGAGACAGAGTCTCGCTCTGTCACCCAGGCTGAAGTGCAGTGGCACGATCTCGGCTCACTGCAAGCTCCGCCTCCCAGGTTCACGCCATTCTCCTGCCTCAGCCTCCCGAGTAGCTGGGACTACAGGCGCCCGCCACCGTGCCAGGCTAATTTTTTTTGTATTTTTAGTAGAGACGGGGTTTCACCGTGGTCTCGATCTCCTGACCTCGTGATCCACCCGCCTCGGCCTCCCAAAGTGTTGAGATCACAGGCGTGAGCCACCGCGCCGGGCCCCTAATTTTTTATATTGTTTGTAGAGATGGGGTTTCACCATATTGCCCAGGCTGGTCTTGATCTCTTGGGCTCAAGTGATCTGCTTGCCTCAGCCTCCCAAGTGCTGGGATTACAGGAATGAGCAACCGCACCCACCACACCTGGCTAATTTTTTTTTCACACCTGGCTAATTTTTTAAAAAATTTTAATAGATGCGAGGTCTCACTGTGTTTCTGAAGCTGGTCTCAAACTCCTGAGCCAGGCAGTCCTCCTGCCTCAGCCTCCTAACGTGCTGGAATTACAGGTGTGAGCCACCATGCCCAGCCTGGGATGGCAGTCTAAGATGAAGGAGCAGTGTGAAAAAATACCGGTTGAGAGTGTCTAGTGTATGCTTATAAGAAAAAGGGAAGAAAACAAGTAGCAAGAATAGAGCATTGGGGATGACAAAGAAAAGACACTTCTCAGCTTGCACATCCTCAGCAATACCAATATTCACTTGATTCAAACATTTGTTATACAGGTATAAACACACTTATATATGCATAGGTTATTTCTAAAGAACACCTAAGAAACTGGTAGCAGTAGTTGCTTCTGTGGAGGTTCTGGGGTGGCAGGAGTCAGGGATGGAGGGTGACTCACTTTCACTGTTCTTTTATATCTTTTGCATTTTGTCCCATGTGCATCTATTACCTATTCCACCAAAAGTAACTTGAAAATATTTTTTAAATAGGTAAAATATGTCATATTTTGAGCTTTGTGTCTTCTCAAAACAGCAGTCACAGTGATCCCTTTAAAATAGGTCATATTATGTCACTTCGGTGCTCAAAACTCTCCCAGTAGCTCCCCATTTTACCCAGGGTAAAAGCCAGAGATCTCAGAATGGCCTATAAGGTCCTCCATGATTCAGAAGCCCTGGCATGTTTTCTCCTCAGGGTGTATGCCCTGCTCCCTTGCCTACTGTTTTACTCATTTATTTTCTTGCTATCTATCTCCCCTCTGTAAAATGTTAGCCCTGTGAAGACAGATTTTTGTCTGATTTGTTCTCTGCTAGTTCCAGCTCCTAAAATAGTCCCTTACGTGGTAGATCACAAAAAAAATTGTCACAAATTATCTGCAGCCCCTCCCTTCAATACCTGGAGTATGTTTCCTCATTTTGAATTTCAGCTGGCCTTAGATTTGCTTTAATACCAGTAGAATGCACCGTAAGTGTTATTGTGTGAGTTCCGAGCTGAGTCCTGTCAGCCTCCCCTGTTGCCCTAAGAACCTTTCCACCAGCATGAGAACAAGCATGGAATAGCTGTCCGGAGGATTAAAGAACAGGTGAGAGGCCTTAGCCATCTCAGTTGTCCCAGTTGAGGCCCCAGACATGAAAGTGAGGCCATCCTAGCTACCCCACAGGGATATTGTGAGGATCAGAGAGAATGTATGTAATATGTATGCTGCAGTTCCTGGCACATAGGTTCATACTCATTATTGCTACCTCTCCTCTTCCTCTAAAAGGACAATAATTCAGCCTGGGCAACATGGAGAAACCTTGTCTCTACCAAAAATACAAAAATTAGCCAGGTGTGGTAGAGTGCGCCTGTAGTCCCAGCAACTGGGGAGGTTGAGATAGGAGGATCACTTGAGCCCGGGAGTTGGAGGTTGCAGTGAGTTGAGATCGCACCACAACAGTCTAGCCTTGGCAACAGGCCAAGACCCTGTCCAAAAAAAAAAAAAAAGAGAGAGGAAGAAGGAAGGAGAAGAGAAGAGGAGAGAAAAGAAAAGAAAAGAATTAACAAACAGATGTTGAAATCTGTCAAAAGTCCTGTTCAGAAATATCAGTCCTGGATGGAAGGTACTAAAAGAGAGTAAAGAGATATGATCTGTAGTCGGCAATCACTATTTTACATGCAATTTAAGAAACTACCTGTATTTTGGAGATTTCTTAAAAAACTAAAAGTAGAACTACCACATGATCCAGCAATCCCACTACTGAGTCTTTATCCAAAGGAAAAAACTATATATATCAAAGAAATACCTACATCCCTGTGTTTATTGCAGCACCATTTATAATAGCAAAGTTACGGAATCAACCTAAGTGTCTATTAGTGGACTAATGGATAAAGAAAATGTAGTATATATACACAATGGAATACTATTTGGCCATAAAAATAATGAAATCTTGTCATTTGCAGCAACGTGGATAGAACTAGAGGTCACTATGTTAAGTGAAATAAGCCAGGCATAGAAAGACAAGTATTGCATGTTCTCACAATGTGGACGCTAAAAAAGTTGATCTCATGGAGGTAGAGAGTAGAATGGTAGATACCAGAGGCTGGGAATGGTGTGTGGGTGAGTATGAAGAGAGGTTGGTTAGTGGGTACAAACATACAGTTAGGTAGAAGGAATAAGTTCTAATGTTGGGTAGCAGAGTAGGGTGACTGTAAGTTAGCAGCAGTGTATTCTGTGTTTCAATGTAGCTAAAAGAGAGGACTTAAAATGTTCTTAACACATAGAAATGACAAATACTTGAGGTGATGGACACCCCAAATATCTTGGCTTGATAATTACACAGTCTGTGCATGTAATAAAATATCTGTCATATGTACCCCATATATTTTTTCTTTTTTTTTGAGACAATCTCACTCTGTTGCCAGGCTGGAGTGCAGTGGCACGATCTTGGCTCACTGCAACCTCCACCTCCCGCGTTCAAGTGATTCTCCTGCCTCAGCCTCCCAAGTATCTGGGATTACAG
The DNA here is from genome assembly GCF_009828535.3 of Hylobates moloch. Classification (NCBI taxonomy): domain Eukaryota; kingdom Metazoa; phylum Chordata; class Mammalia; order Primates; family Hylobatidae; genus Hylobates; species Hylobates moloch. Next base: position 22,475,298 of record NW_026652287.1, on the reverse strand, counting down.
GCACATGCCACCACGCCCGGCTAGTTTTTTGTATTTTAGTAGAGATGGAGTTTCACCATGTTGGCCAGGATTGTCTCTATCTCCTGACCTCATGATCCGCCCGCCTCAGCCTCCCAAAGTGGTGGGATTACATGCGTGAGCCACTGCACCTGGCCTTTTTTTTTTTTTTTTTTTCTTTTTGAGACAGAGTCTCACTCTGTCACCCAGGCTGGAGTGTACAGTGGCACGACCTTGGCTCATGGCAACCTCTGCCTCCCAGGTTCAAGTGATTCTTGTGCCTCAGCCTCCCAGGTAGCTGGGATTACAGGTATGCACCACCATGCCCGACTGATTTTTGTATTTTTAGTAGAGACAGGGTTATGCCATGTTGACCAGGCTGGTTTTGAACTCCTGGCCTCAAGCGATCCACCTGCCTTGGCCTCCCAAAGTGCTGGGATTACAGGCATGAACCACCGTGCCCAGCCAGATATACCCCATAAATATTTTAAAATACCATGTATCAATAAAAATATATTAACAAAAAAAAGAAGAAGGAAACTGCCTGTATTTCAAAGGAATTTGAGAACTCTCCTGCCTGATTGGTCAGAAGGTATGACATATTGCTTGGTGTCCACTAGGGAGCGATAAACACATTTAATTAAGGAATAGTGCTTCTCCAAGGTATATGCACTTGCCAGATAGTAAATGTTACTTTATTACTTTAATTTGGCTGTGAAACTTAGACTTCTTTAATTTGTTAATTTTGTACTTAAAATTATTAAGAGGTGGCTTTATTCTTTTTAAGGTATTAAAAGAACTCATAATATATGTTTTCAAGAAAGTCAGCCTTTGCAAGTTATTTTTGACAAGAATGTTTGTACTAATACGCTAATGATTCAACCAAGGTAATGTGTTCTCTGTTGTCAATTTTTTTCTCCTGAATACAGTAGGATCATGGAGTGAAGAATCAGTGCTCTAGAGCTTTTCAGTTAGCACATTTTTTTTTGTTTTTTGATATGGAGTCTCACTCTGTCGCCCAGGCTGAAGTGCAGTGGCACGATCTCGGCTCATTGCAAGCTCCGCCTCCTGGGTTGACGCCAGTCTCCTGCCTCAGCCTCCTGAGTAGCTGGGACTACAGGTGCCCGCCACCACTCCCGGCTAATTTTTTTGTATTTTTACTAGAGACGGGGGTTTTTGCCGTGTTAGCCAGTATGGTCTTGATCTCCTGACCTCGTGATCCACCTGCCTTGGCCCCCTAAAGTGCTGGGATTACAGGTGTGCGCCACCACGCCTGGCCAGTACATTTTTTTTTTTTTAAGCTAAAATTTGACTTGGAGAAATCACCATACAGGGACAAGAGGAAACTTTGATAAAGATAATAGTGGATAATAACTAATGGTAGCAATAATAATTTAGTGACCCAAGAAAGTTCTAAAAACACCCCAACGGTGGCTTTCTATATCAAGTTGCATTTATATCGTTCTTGTCTGAATCTTAAAACACAGAGCTTGAGGAAATTTTAACATTTTTTTATGTGCAATGATTTTGGCCCAAGTATTAACAGTTTTTTCCTCTAGATGATGAGTGAGGCATATTTGTCTTGAAATTTGAAACTTGAAACTTGTTATTTGAAAGTGCATCCAGTTTTCAGTTCAGCTGTAGCATTAAACGTTAATTAACATTACTTTTTGAGCCAAACGATATTTTATCCATATTGTTTTTAAATTATTATTATTATTATTATTTTTGAGACAGAGTCTCCTTCTGTCGCTCAGGCTGGAGTGCAGTGATGTGATCCTGGCTCACTGTAACCTCCACCTCCTAGGCTCAAACAATTCTTGTGCCTCAGCTTCCCGAGTAGCTGGGACTACAAGTGCGAGCCATCATGCCTGGCTAATTTTTGTATTTTTTTGTAGAGACGGGGTTTCGCCATGTTGCTCAGGCTGATTGAGACAAACTTCTGAGTTCAAGTGATCCATCTGCCTTAGCCTCCCAAAGTACTGGGATTACAGGTGTGAGCTACCACATCTGGTCCCTTCTTCCTTCCTTCCTTCCTTCCTTCCTTCCTTCCTTCCTTCCTTCCGAATGGCACATTCATGTTGTCATTTTTTTTGTATCAGATTATTTGGTATCTTGTATAACTGCCCCCGCTTAACACTGGAAAAGTTCCCAAATGAATTTTGTAGGTGTTCCTGACATTTTGATATCAAGAAACACTGCTAAACCAATGTCTAACATCAGATTAACACCAAGATTACATAAATTCTAAGAATTTTATTTTTATCTTAATAATATCTCAATGTCAAAAGGAGTGCAGAATTTATAATATAATAATAAAAAGACAACCCAGCTGTAAAAAATAAGTAAAGGATTTTAATAGTCATTTCTTCAAAGAAAATGTCAATAAGCACTTGAAAAGATGCCCAACATCATTAGTCATTAGGGAAATGCAAATCAAACAATTTTCAATCTGTGAATTATGTCATATGGGAATTATATCTCAATAAAACTGTTTTTGAAAAAAGGAGCCAGAATAAAAGGGCATTTGGGATGTCAAGAGAACCTTGAAAGCAACAGGTAACAGTCGAGGAAAGCAACAAAGGGAAAGAATATAGGCAGCAGGCTGCTTAGAAACCTCTGTCCTCTCATCTAGGTCTCCAGCATAATTCACCTGAGTTGTTTTTGAACAGCTTCACTTTCCAGTATCTCCATTTACAGTATGATCTAGGGCATAAGTAACTGGGCATACAAAAACATATAATTAAAGATATTTTATTCTGGAATGTTGTTTGTACTGCAGCGTTCATGTGTTTTACTAAGGATATATTTTGCTATTGGCCTTCAAATGAAGTTATAATTTTAAAATATGCTGAAAATATAGCAGCTATGTATAAGAAAGAAGGTAGGAGTTTGGGTAAATTTTTCTAAACCCAGGCCAAGTAATTATTTATTTCCAGATTAGAGATTTGGGTCCCAGTTAATAAGGTATGTCTTTCTGTTTGTTTTTCAAATAATGTTAATACTGTTCTTTACATTTTATAGATTGCTTGCTGATGCCATTGTTCTTTTTACATCAAGTCAAGAGGAAGTTACTCTTGCTGTTACTCCACTGAATTTTTGCCTCAAGAGTTCTAATGAGGAATCAATGGGTAAGGATTTTATCTGAAATGGTGTTTTGATGGGTTATTACTTCCTGTCTCTCGATTACTAACCATACTGCAAATATTAGTGACATAATTTTATTCCTGTCTAAAAAGCAGTAAGATGTAGAAAGGTTGGAAAAAGTTTTAAGAGATCCAACAAGTTTAACACAATCAGCAATTAAAATATTTGGCTTTGAAATTCAGGGTGTTTTAAAATTAGGAGAATGGGGCCAGGTGCTGTGGCTCACGCCTGTAATCCCAGCACTTTGGGAGGCTGAGACAGGTGGATTACCTGAGGTCAGGAGTTCGAGACCAGCCTGGCCAACATGGTGAAAACCCATCTCTATTAAAAATAAAAAAATTAGCTGGGCATGGTGGCTCGGGCCTGTAATCCCAGCTACTCAGGAGGCTGAGGTAGGAGAATTGCTTGAACCCGGGAGGTGGAGGTTGCAATGAGCCAAGATTGTGCCATTGCACTCCATTGCCTGGGCGACAGAGACTCTGTCTCAAATAAAAGAAAAAAGAAAATTTGCTATGGTCTTTTGGCACAACAAGCTGTTTGAGACTCTTTGACCTTAGATAATATGTTTTTGGTGACAGCAGTAAGGAGAGGATACAAAGGAAAAGAACTATTATTTTAAAGTGAAAAACCAGTAGAACCAGGGCTTAAGTTGGGTCACATGACTTTTGTAGTGTTTGTGCCAGGTTCTGTTCTAAATAGTTTGCATTTATGAAGTCATTTGATCTTCATAACAACTCTAAGATGTATGTAGGTACTATTATTATCACCATTTTACATATGAAGAAATTGAAAGCATATATAAAGCACATATGAAGCAGTTGGACACTTTGGGAGGCTGAGGCAGAAGGATCACTTGAGGGGAGTTACCAGCCTTGGCAACATAGTGACACCTCATCTTTACAAAACATAAGAAAAATAGCCAGACATGGTGGTGCACACCTGTAGTGTCAGCTACTTGGTAGGCTAAGGTGGAAGGATTGCTTGAGTCCATGAGTTTGAGGCTGCAGTGAGCCATGATTGTGCCACTGCACTCCAGCCCAGGCAAGACAGCAAGATCTTGTCTCAAAAAAAAAAATTGAAGCACAGAGAAACTGTAGCTTGCCTGGTGTCACAAATTGCCTAGTGAAAGGGTCTGTTTTATGCACCATCATGCCATCTCTGAATAAAGATGGCCATTTAGTAGCCAGGAGAAGCTGTCCCTTGTGAGTAGCTTTCTAATGAAGTTATAGTTACAGTTGACTGGCAATCTAGTTGTTTAATCTTACTATTAAACTTCTTCTATGCTAGTATATGGGGAGTGACATGAGCCTTCTTGTTGGAGATGAATGTATATTTAAGACATTGTTTGATCCTTTAAAAAATATATGATTTGGCTGGGCGCGGTGGCTCACGCCTGTAATCCCAGCACTTTGGGAGGCTGAGGCAGGCGGATCATGAGGTCAGGAGATCGAGACCATCCCGGCCAACATGGTGAAACCCTGTCTCTACTAAAATACAAAAAATTAGTGGGGCGTGGTGGTGCGCACCTGTAGTCCCAGCTACTTGGGAGGCTGAGGCAGGGAATTAATCACTTGGACCCGGGAGGTGATGGTTGCAGTGAGCCAAGATCACGCTACTGCACTCCAGCCTGGTGACAGAGCAAGACTCTGTCTATAATAATAATAATAATAATAATATATATGTATATATCACTCAATCTTTGTTCTTACTACTTATATAATTGATATTCATTGAAGAAAATTAAAAATACAAAAAAAATTTTTTAAGTCACCTGATATCCCACTATACAGAGATAAGCACTTTTAATAGTTGGGTGTATCTCTTTCTGTACTTTAGATCTCACAACAGGAGATTGACTGAAGATAATTAAATACTATGAAACTATTGTTGTTTTTTTTTGTTTTTTGTTTTTTTTTTTTGAGACGGAGTCTCGCTCTGTCACCCAGGCTGGAGGGCAGTGGCGCAATCTCCGCTCACTGCAAGCTCTGCCTCCCGGGTTCACGCTATTCTCCTGCCTCAGCCTCTCCGAGTAGCTGGGACTACAGGCGCCCGCCACCACGCCCGGCTAAATTTTTTTGTATTTTTAGTAGAGACAGGGTTTCACCGTGGTCTCGATCTCCTGACCTCATGATCCGCCCGCCTCGGCCTCCCAAAGTGCTGGGATTACAGGCGTGAGCCACCGCGCCCGGCCCTAAATACTATGAAACTATTAAAAGTAACATTGGCCAGGTGCAATGGTTCACCCCTGTAATCCTAGTGCTTTGGGAGGCTGAGGCAGGATTGCTTGAGGCCAGGAGTTCAGACCAGCCTGGGCAACACAGCAAGATCCCATCTCTACAAAAATAAAAAATTAGCCAGGTATAGTGGCATGCACCTGCAGTCCATGCTGCAGCAGCTGAGGCAAGGGGATCACCTGAGCTCAAGATTTCAAGGTTGCAAGTGAGCTATGATCATGCCACTGTATTACAGCCTGGGCAACAGAGTGAGACCCAGTCTCAAAAAAAATTAATGGGCCAGGCACGGTGGTTCATGCCTGTAATCCCAGAACTTTGGGAGGCCGAGGAGGGCTGATCACCTGAGGTCAGGGGTTTGAGACCAGCCTGGCCAACATGGTGAAACCCTTTCTCTACTAAAAATACAAAATTAGCTGGATGTGGTGGTGTGTGCCTGTAGTCCCAGTTACTCAGGGGGCTGAGGCAGGAGAATCGCTTGAATCTGGGAGGCGGACCTTGCAGTGAGTCGAGATCACACCATTGGACTCCAGCTTGGGCAACAGAGTGAGACTTCATCTCAAAAAAATAATAATTAAAAAATTAAAGTAATGTTATATGTGTATGTATAAATACATTCCTCTCTCTCTGAGGGTATGTATCAGAGAGGTTTAATGAAGCAATTTTGTAGTGGAAAACACAAAACATTGACAAACACACACACACAAATAATTATAAAAATGTGCTTATTGACATAGAAAAATAGCCAAGATATATTATTGGGTAGATTATGAGATGGTATGTAGGGTAAGATCATACTTTGATTTAAAAATATGGCCAGGCGCAGTGGCTCAGGCCTGTAATCCCAGTACTTTGGGAGGCCGAGGTGGGTGGATCACGAGGTCAGGAGATCGAGACCATCCTGGCTAACACAGTGAAACCCCATCTCTGCTAAAAGAAATACAAAAAATTAGCCAGGTGTGGTGGTGGGTGCCTGTAGTCCCAGCTACTCGGGAGGCTGAGACAGGAGAATGGCGTGAACCCGGGAAGCAGAGCGTACAGTGAGCCGAGATTGTGCCACTGCACTCCAGCCTGGGCAACATAGTGAGACTCCATCTCAAAAAAAAAAAAAAAAAAGTTAAAAATGTGCACGTAAGTGGCACATGCCTGTAGTCCCGGCTATTCAGAAGACTGAGGCAGAGGATCACTTGAGCCCAGGAGATCAAGGCTGCAGTGAGCTGTGATCATGCCACTGCACTCCAGCCTGGGCAACACAGCAAGACCCTGTCTCAAAAGGAAGAAAACAAAAAATTTATTAATTAACTTAGATAAGAAATCTGGTATTTAAACATAAACAGTTTGATTTATGTGAAATGGATTTATAGACCCTAAATCATTGGGGAGTTTAAGAGAAATGTAAAATATTAAATTTCTCTTTTGAACAAAGGCATTTAAAAATAGCATACAGATATCAGGTGGGGGAGTTAGGGTAGGTAGGGCAGGAGGAAATGGGATGGGATTTGGGAGACCAGAAAAATTCTTTTTTCCTCTAAATTCGTCTCTGGAACTAATTTTATTCTTTATTTTCCCATAATATTAAACAGATTTGAGCAATGCTGTGTACAGTGAGATGTTCGTTGGCTCAGATGAGTTTGACTTCTTTCAAATTGGAATGGACACTGAGATAACGTTTTGTTTCAAAGAATTGAAGGTAAATAAAGATTTGTATCAAATTCAAATTTTCACTGTAAGTTTTTATAAGGATTTTAAGTTTTTTTCTTCTTTTCTTTTTTCAGGGAATACTGACATTTTCAGAAGCTACACATGCTCCTATATCCATTTATTTTGATTTCCCTGGGAAGTAGGTCCTTGAGAATTTTTCTGAGCTTGTTTCTTTTGTTTTATATCAATAAGAAAACCATTTGGATCACTTTGAAATTAATTAACACCTCAGGAATACCTAAACTTTACTATTAATACTTATCAAACTAAAATTTTGAAAGATGCTAAAACATGGCATTTAAAATTTTATTTTTTCTTTTTTCAGACGGAGTCTCGCTCTGTCGCCCAGGCTGGAGTGCAGTGGCATGATCTCGGCTCACTGCAGGCTCCGCCTCCTGGGTTCAAGCAATTCTCCTGCCTCAGCCTCCCAAGTAGCTGGGATTATAGGCATCTACCACCATGCCTGGCTAATTTTTGTATTTTTGGTAGAGACAGGGTTTCACCATGTTGGCCAGGCTGGCCTCGAACTCCTGATTTCAAGAGATCCACCGGCCTCAGCCTCCCAAAGTGCTGGGATTACAGGCGTGAGCCACAGCACCCGGCCTACTGTTTTTTTTTGTTTTTTTTTGTTTTTTTTTTGAGATGGAGTTTCGCTTTTGTTGCCCAGGCTGGGGTGCAATGGTACAATCTCAGCTCACTGCAACTTCCGTCTCCCAGGTTCAAGTGATTCTCCTGCCTCAGCCTCCTGAGTAGCTGGGATTACAGACATGTGTCATCACGCCCAGCTAATTTTTTTTTTTGTATTTTTAGTAGAGATGGGGTTTCTCCATGTTGGTCAGGCTGGTCTCAAACTCGCAACCTCAGATGATCCGCCCGCCTCAGCCTCTCCTGTTTCTTTTTAGTCCAGAATTAAGTATCATTTCTAATGTGTTTCTAATGTCCATCAGAAAATGAGTGTCACTGTTGCTCTGACTTGGCTTTTTTAGACCTCTGGCTTTAAGTATTGATGATATGTTAGTGGAAGCTAACTTTATTTTGGCCACATTAGCTGAGGAACCAAGTAGAGCATCTTCACCACAGTCACTGTGTCTTTCACAGAAACGAAAAAGGTAAGACTGTTTTAACTTCTTTATTACTTGGGACAAGCCATCATAATCTTATTTTGAAATAATTCACTGCTATTCACTTAGGAAACAACTGAGGAGTGAAATATTAGATAACAAATTTTGACTGAATACGGAAGAGCTGTAGTGAAACTTACCTGGAGCATAGAAACATCACCAATCTCGTGTCAGATATTTGCTTTTTCTGTTCTGACTAGAATTGAACAAGACTGTGTGGTTTATCTGTGTTGTTTCCCAGAACTCAATTCCAATTTTTAGTTTTTGTTGCTGTTGTTGTTGTTGTTGTTATTGTTTTAGACAAGGTCTCACTCCCATTGCCCAGGCTTGAGTGCTGTGGCGCAATCGCAAGTCACTGCAGCCTCCATTTCCCTGGCTCAAGTGATCCTCCCACCTCAGCCTCCCAAGTAGCTGGGACTATAGGCATGTGCCACCACACCCAGCTAATTTTTTGTATTTTTTTTGTAGAGACAGGGTTTCACCATGTTGCCCAGGATGGTCTCAAACTTCTGGGCTCAAGCCATCCACCTGCCTCAGCCTCCCAGAGTGCTGGGATTACAGGTGTGAGTCACCACATTGGACCTTTAGTTGTTTTTTTTTTTTTTTTTTTAGGGGTAACATAGTGTTTTCACAAGAAAGTCTATATTCACTTCCTAGAACTTTTGCTCAGATATAGGGATAGCCATTGCTTTCTTGCTTTTTTTTTTTTTTTTTTGTGACAGCGTCTCACTCTGTTGCCCAGGCTAGAGTGCAGTGGCACAATCTCGGCTCACTGAAACCTCCAACCCCTGGGTTCAAGCACTTCTCCTGCCTCAGCCTCCCTAGTAGCTGGGATGACATGTGTGCACTACCACGCCTGGCTAATTTTTGTATTTTTAGTAGAGGCGGGGTTTCACTATGTTGGTCAGGCTGGTCTCGAACTCCCGACCTTGTGATCCGCCCGCCTCAGCCTCCCAAAGCCCTGGGATTACAAGTGTGAGCCACCGCGCCTGGCTTTTTTTTCTTTCTTAATTTCTTTTCTTTTGGGGGAAGAATGATGCTTTATTGTAAAAGTTATTTCAGAAAATTTGGAAAATAGAGAAAAGTACAAAGAAGAAAATAAAACTTACTCGTAATTGCATCACCCAGAGATAGCCAAACATTCTGGCTCACTGCATTTTCTTTCAGACTTAATTTTGTGTATACTTGTATTTTCAAATTTTTAAAAAAATTTTTTTGAGACAGGGTCTCACTCTGTCACCCAGGCTGGAGTGCAGTAGCACAGTCATGGCTCATCATAGTCTCAACCTCCCAGGCTCAAGCATTCCACCTCAGCCTCCTGAGTAGCCAGGACTACAGGCACCTGCCACCACACCCAGCTAATTCTTGTGTTTTTTGTAGAGATTGGGTTTTACCATGTTGCCCAGGCTGGTCTCTTAACTCCTGGGCTCAAGCAGTCTGCCTGTCTCGGCCTCCCAGAGTGCTAGGGTTACAGATGTGAGCCACTGCACCCGGCCTATCCTTGTATTTTAAAATGAGATTAGGATCATAGAGCATATGCGGTTTTGGTATTACGGGTATGTTTCAATATCACTGATAATGACTTGAAAACATGATTCTTTTTTTTTTTTTTGAGTCCGAGTCTCGCTTTGTCACCCAGGCTGGAGTGCAGTGGCACCATCTCAGCTCATTGCAACCTCCGCCTCCTGGGTTCAAGCAGTTCTCTGCCTCAGCCTCCAGAGTAGCTGGGATTACAGGTGCCTGCCACCATGCCCGGCTAATTTTTTTGTATTTTTAGTAGAGACGAGGTTTCACCATCTTGGCCCTGCTGGTCTTGGACTCCTGACCTCGTGATCCACCCCTTCTTGGCCTCCCAAAGTGTTGAGATTACAGGCGTGAGCCACTGTGTCCGCCCGAAAACATGATTCTTAATGACTGTACACAATTTTATCATATAGATGTATAGTAATTTACTTGACTTTTTCCCTAACTTGCTCCTGTTACCATATCACAAGATATTCTATGCACAGAGTTGCTTTACTGAAAGATTCGTCTGTCAAGAGAACTTATAAATGACCATATATATAAATTTTAACTTGCAGCAATTTAGTTCCATGTATTTCAATATATTCCCTAATCCAGTGCTATCACTGTCATCCCACATTGTCCTAGTTATATAAAAAATATATTTCACAATAAACAGTTCATTCATTTAATGCCTATTAATACCTCAGGTCAGATCTGATTGAAAAAAAGGCTGGCAAAAATGTAACTGGCCAGGCCCTGGAATGTATTTCAAGAAAAGCAGCACCAAGAAGGCTTTATCCTAAGAAGACTCTCATAAACATATCTGCATTGGAAAACTGTGGAAGCCCTGCAATGAAAAGAGCGGATGGAGATGTCAGTGAAGTATCAGAAAGCAGTGTCAGCAACACAGAGGAAGTGCCAGGGTCTCTGTGTCTCAGAAAGGTAAAAGAAAAGCGTTGAGATTCAGCCACATCTCAGTCAAGAATTCTCATCTGTCTCCCTTTGCAGTCTTCCTCCCCAATCCCCACCCGGCCATGTTCTGAAAATTGATTTTCTTATTTTTTGATAGGGGAAAAGTGAAGCTAGTCTGAATTACAGAATGAAGAAAAGTCTCAGAGAAAAGTCTGATTTACAGAATATCAATAGAAAATAGTTAAATTGTTCAGTCAGTAATTTCTAACAAAGGATATTCAAGTAGAGATTTGGGTCACTTGTTTCCGAGAATAAATTATCATTGTTTACGGTATATTCTATCTTGAATAACAATAATATGCTGAGGTCATATAAATAATTTGTTTCCTAAAATGTTTCCTTCTAATTTTACTTTTCAAATTTTTTTGGTAAATCTTGTATTCATAATAGTACAAACGTAAATTTCATCCCAACAAATATCACAAATTCCTTCATAATGGAGTCCCAGTTAATAACATCTTATTCTATAAGATAGATGATAAGCTTCACAGAATGCTGTAGTGTTAAACCTTATGAAATCTACTGAAATGAAGGTAGGCAATATATTAGAAACTGAAGTATCTCAAATATTGATAATCCTAATTTTACTTGTTTAATGTTTTGTTCAAGCTTGTTTTGCTGTTGTTATTGTTGGTTTGGAGATATGAGTTTCTTAGTTAGAATTAGAAATTTGAAAGCAAAAATAATATTTTTGAAAGTTACCATCACCATCTTGGCTGGGTGCAGTGGCTCACGCCTGTAACCCCAGCCCTTTAGAAGGCCAACAAGGGAAGATCTCTTGAGGCCACGAGTTCAAAACCAGCCTAAGCGACAGAGTGAGACCCCATCTCAACAAAAATTTAAATATTAGCCAGGTGTGGTGGCTGTAGACCTAGCTGCTGAGGAGGTTGAAGTGGGAGGATCTCTTGAGCCCAGTAGCTCAAGGCTTCAGTGAGCTATGATCGCACAACTGCACTCCAGCCTGGGCAACAGAGTGAGACCCTGTCTCTTAAAAAAATAAAAAACTCACCATATTATGCTGTATATTACTTTTAGGGGAGAATTTGATTAGTAAACTGGACTTAGTTTGATACCATAGATGTTTATTGAGTACTTGTTATATGCCCAACACTTAGGGCAATTTTCTCTTCCTGTATGTTACTAAGTTGGCCGTAAAGTGAAAACTGAAATCTGTGTTCTCATTGTACAAAAGCATTGTCCCCTCCTATTTTTCTGGTCACACATATTGTGCTTACTTTTTCACAGGCAACAACAGAAATCATTTTCCTGCTGCTTCAGGTCCCTGAAATTCACTAAGATTGCCAGTTTCTTTGCTAGAGAAAATGACATTTAGAACTTTAAGCTCCATGAGCACCATTACAGCACCCTTTACTCCAAATTTCCTATTGTGTCACCAAATTCTTGAAAGAAGGCTCTATTTTTAAAGGGAATTATTTGCCTTAATGTGGCAAACTCCTGCAAAGCTGAAATTACATTATGGGTAAATGATGTAGACCCTTATCATATTCTGCCTGAAATTCCATGGGCTTCCTGCCGTCCTCTGTGCCTCTGTTCTCCTTCACCCTGCTTCTCTTCCACAGTATACTCATAGATTTTTGTCCAAACCTGAGGTCTACAGTGAGGCCCAGGGGTTCAGAGCCCTGGCTCTAGAGTTCACATGCCAAGGTTCAAACCTCTCTCTTACCACGTATTAACTGTGTAACTTGGACAAGTTATTTATTTTGCCTTCAGTTTCCTTAGTAAAATGGGGGTAATAATAATTATGCCCACTGAATGGAATTGTAAAAATTGAGCTAAAGATGTAACAGGCACATGGTCAGTGCTTGATAAAATTTAGTTACTGGCTGGGCACAGTGTCTCATGCCTGTAATCCCAGCACTTTGGGAGGCAGAGGCGGGCAGATCACGAGGTCAGGAGTTCAAGACCAGCCTGGCCAAGATGGTGAAACCCTGTCTCTACTAAAAATACAAAAATAAGCCGGGCGTGTTGGTGGGCGCCTGTAATCCCAGCTACTCAGGAAGCTGAGGCAAGAGGATCACTTGAATCCGGGAGGCGGAGGTTGCAGTGAGCCGAGATTGCGCCATTGCACTCTAGCCTGTGCGACAGAGCAAGACTCCGTCTCAAAAAGAAAAAAATTATTGTTGTTACTTACCACTCTCTTGCTTTTAAAACTCTTAGATTGGCCGGGCGTGGTGGCTCATGCCTGTAATCCCAGCATTTTGGGAGGCCAAGGTGGGCAGATCACAAGGTCAAGAGATCGAGACCATCCTGGCCAACATGGTGAAACCCCGTCTCTACTGAGAATACAAAAATTAGCCAGATATGGTTGGCCAGGCTGGTCTCAAACTTCTGGCCTCAAATGATCTGCCTGCCTCGGCCTCCCAAAGTGCTGGGATTACAGGCATGAGTCACTGTGCCTGGCCTCCACATTTAATATTCAATATAACAGTACAATGATCATTTCACTGAACAAAAATCAGAAAATACAAATAGGAGATAATCACTTCAAATATTTTGATTATTGCTCTGCCTTTAAGATTTTCTTCTTTTTTATTTATTTGTTTTTTTTAGACGGAGTTTCACTTTCGCCCAGGCTGGATTGCAATGGTGCAATCTTGGTTCACTGCAACCTCCACCTCCCGGGTTCAAGCGATTCTCCTGCCTCAGCCTCCTGAGTAGCTGGGAATACAGGCGCCCACCACCACGCCCAGCTAATTTTTTTGTATTTTTTTAGTAGAGACGGGGTTTCACCGTGTTGGCCAGGATGGTCTCGATCTCCCGACCTCAGGTGATCCGCTTGCCTTGGCCTCCCAAAGTGCTGGGATTACAGGCGTGAGCCACTGTGTCTGGCCAATTTTTGTATTTTTAGTAGAGACGGGGTTTCACCGTGTTGCCCAGGCTGGTCTCAAACTCCTGACCTCAAGTGATCCACCCTCCTTGGCTTCCCAAAGTGCTGGGATTACAGGTATGAGCCACTGCACCCAGCCCGCTTTGTCCTTTACCTTGACATTTTAGTAGAATGTCCTAACTTTGGGTTTTTTCTGTGTTTCCTCATGATTAAATTAACACTATGTATTTTTGGTAGAATTCAACAGAGTAATAATGTTGGGTTCTCTTTTATCTGGAGGCACAGGTTGATTTTTCTCCATATTGGTGGTGTTAATTTCTATCATATGGTCAAGGTGGTGTCTGCCGGCTCTCTACTATATAGTTACTGTTTTTCTGTTAGTAACTAGTAAGTATTTTGTGGAGAAATACTTTGATACTATGTCTTACTCTGTTGCCTAGGCTGGAGTGCAGTGGCATGATCTCGGCTCAGTGCAACCTCTGCCACTCGGGTTCAAGTGATTCTCCTGCCTCAGCCTCTGGAGTAGCTGGGATTACAGGCGCCTGTCACCACACCTGGCTAATTTTTGTAGTTTTTAGTAGAGACAGGGTTTCACCATCTTGGCCAGGCTGGTCTTAAACTCCTGACCTCGTGATCCACCCGCCTTGGCCTCCCAAAGTGCTGGGATTATAGGCGTGAGCCACTGCACCCAGCCTGTTTTTTGTTGTTGTTGTTGTTTGTTTGTTTAATTATCTATTGATGCTTGTTTGTCAGAAAGTTATTACTATGATGTTTACAAAACGGTGATTTTTCTATTTTTTTGTGTATTTATTAGATGGAAACCCACTTTAAGAAAGAACTTTGCTTTCTCCGCTATGTGTTATATCACATATATATGATTTATATCACTGTGTACTCTTGGACCTTCATTTTATTCTGTGGATTATAATCCATTACTATCACTACTCATTTTGTTGCTCCTTACTCTTTTGGAACCTTCAGGTATTCCTGGCTTATCGTGTACTTCCCCTGCCCCAGCTCTGGAATCAGCTGTTTCTTCCAGGAGCCCTGGTTCCTTTTATTGGAGTTGGTATATAGAGACCAGCTTCTGGGTGCTAGGTGTGCTCTTTTATATGAGGGTTTCATTGCTTCTGGGCCCTCTCAGGTGGCAGAGCTAGGAATTATATGTATGCATTAACATGTATACATATATTGATCTGTTATTATGTCTGTTTATATACATGCATTAAAACCTGTGAATTCATATTGATTCCTCTGATTCATTCCAGCACCATAGGGTTCATGCAATTCTCCCCCTTTCCTTATTTGAAACTCTTTGATAATGAGAAACTTATCTCTTATCCACTAGATACTAACTTACTGTAAATCCCAGAATGCATAATTTCAGAAGTTCTAACTCATACTCCTGTGAAAAATCTACTAAGAGTACAGTATTTGTAAACATTCTTGTCTTTAAAGTATTCAAAATCTGTTTTTCAAGGTTACTTAGCTTCGTTCTTTTCTTCCCCCACTTAGATTTCAGTATGGTGATGTTAATCATTTGTAATACAGTTAGCTTCATTTGTTTGTTTGTCTTCCATTTTGGTTCTCCCCAAATCCTTGTTGATTTTATTTATTTGCTGCTTTGAGTGCTGAACCATTAACATGGTCCTAAAAGTCAGAACTATATAAAGCAGTGTTACTTCCTCTCTCTTTTCTACTCTGTGCCACAGCCCCTTATAGAGAATAAATCTCGTTAGTTTCTTTCCTTTTTTTTTTTGAGATGGAGTCTTGCTGTTTTGCCCAGGCTGGAGTGCAGTGGTGCGATCTCGGCTCACTGCAACATCTGCCTCCCTGGTTCAAGCAATTCTCATGCCTCAGCCTCCCAAGTAGCTAGGATTACAATTGTGCACCACCACACCCAGCTAATTTTTGTAGACACGTAGTTTCATCATTTTGGCCAGGCTGGTCTCAAACTCTTGATCTCAGGTGATCCATCTGCCTTGGCCTCCCAAGGTGCTAGCTAGAATTATAGGCATGAGCCACCATGCCCGCCCTAGTTTCTCATTTATCATTTCTGTGTTTCTTTTTGTACAAATGAGCAGATACATACACATTTTCTTCTTTTTTTCTTACACTATAAATTCAGTTTTCCACTTTGCTTTTTGCACCTGAGAGCATGTACTAGAAATCACTACATCCTGGGTTCTTTTTTCCCCCTAACAGCTGCATTGTATTTCACATGTGAATGTACCATAGTTAATTCAACCATTCTCCTATATCTGGGCATTTAGATTCCTTCACCAGTATTTTATTTACACTTACAAACAAAGCTGCAATGAATAACCTTTTACACATATATTTTTATATCATCAGAAGTGTATTTTCAAGGTAAATTCCTAAAAGTGGGACCGCTGGTTCACAAGGTGAATGCAGATGTAGTTCTGTGAGGTTCTGCCAGATTCCTCTCCAGTTATGCCACTTTGCATTCCCTGCAGTAGTGGAGTGCCCATTTCCCCACAGCCTGGCAAGCAGCATGTGTTGTCAAACTTTAAATTTTTTTTTTTTTTTGCCAAACTGATAGTTGAGAAATGGTTATCTCAGTATGGTTTTAATTTGCATTTCTCTAATTGTGAGTGAAGTTGAACATCTTTTCACGTGTTTAAAGACCATTTTATAATTTTTGTGAATTGTTTATTCATGTCTCTTCCCATTTTTCTATTGAGTATTTGTAAGCATTCTTTATATAGATAGGAATACTAGCCCTGTATCTGTGATAAATGGTGCATTTATTTTTTCCCACTTTATCAGTTGTGTTTTAAGGGGTTTTTTTGCCATGCAAAAATCTTTCATTTTTTCTTTCTTCAAATTTTTCATTTTATGTAGTCTAATTTATACTGTTTAAAAATTGTCAGTGGACTTTTGAGTCAGTAATTAGAAAGCAAGCTTTTCCCTACGTGGAGTTAAAAGAGGAATTTACCCATGTTTTCATCTAGAACTTGTGGGATTTCATTTTTTCATATTTACATCCTGAGCCATTTGGAGTTTCTCTTCTTGTGCATGGCATGAAATACAGATCTAATTGTATCTTTTTCAAAATGGCTTCCCAGCTATCCCAGAACCGCTTATTATAAAGTCTGCCTTTGCCCTAGTGATTTGAAGGTCCTGTTTATCATATATTAAATTTCTTTTTGTATTTTGAGCCACTTGTGGACTTTGTTTTCTGTTCTGCTGATCCATTTGTCTTTTCATGTGTCTGGACCACACTGTACATTAGCTTCAGAGTATGTTTTAGTGTCTGGTATGGTTTGTCTTTGTGGCAGTGTTCTCTTGGCTATTCTTGAAGGCTTGTCTGTTTGTTTGTTTGGAGACAGAGTCTCACTCTGTCGCCCAGGCTGGAGTGCACCAGCGCAATCTTGGCTCATTGCAACCTCCGCCTCCCGGGTTCAAGTGATTCTCCTGCCTCAGACTCCTGGGTAGCAGGGATTACAGGTGCGCGCCACCACATCCAGTTAATTTTTGTATTTTTAGTAGAGATGGGGTTTCACCATGTTGGTCAGGCTGGTCTTGAACTCCTGGCCTCAGGTGATCTGCCTGGCTCGGCCTCCCAAAGTTCTGGGGTTACAGGCATGAGCCACTGCACCCAGCCAGGTTTATTTTAAATTTGAACTTTAATATCAACTTATCTTTTCCATAAAAAATTTATTCAAATTTTCAGGCTGGGTGCTGTGGCTCACGCCTGTAATCCTAGCACTTTGGGAGGCCAAGGCAGGCGGATCACTTGAGTTCAAGACCAGCCTGGCCAACATGGTGAAACCCTGTCTCTACTGAAAATACAAAAATTAGCCAGGCATGGCGGTGGGCGCCTGTAATCCCAGCTACCCAGGAGTCTGAGACAGGAGAATCACTTGAACTAGGGAGGCAGAGGTTGCAGTGAGCCGAGATCGCGCCATTGAACTCCAGCCTGGGCGACAGATCGAGACTCTGTCTCGAAACAAACAAAATCATTCAGATTTTCTTAAATTTGTTAACTTGGGGAAAACTGACATTTTCGTCCTTTTCAGAGATAGGCGATGTATTTCCATTTGTTTTAAGTCTACTTTTGTCTTTCAGGAGTGTTTTAATGTTCCCCTTGTATAGGTTTTGTGCATTTACTTTTTTATCTTATTTATTTTTTGAGACAGGGTCTTGCTCTCTCATCCAGGCTGGAGTGCATTGGTGCGATCTCAGCCCACTGCAACCTCCACCTTCCAAGCTCAAGTGATCTTCCCATCTTACCTTCTCAAGGAGCTGGGACTACAGACACATACCACCACACCCAGCTAATTTTTTGTAATTTTTTTTTTTTTCAGAGACAGGATTTTGCCATGTTTTCCAGGCTAGTCTCCCACTCCTGGGTACAGGCAATCCTCTTGCCTTGGCCTCCCAAAGTGCTGAAATTACAAATGTGAGCCACTGTGCCTGGCCTGTATATTTATTACTAAGTTTATTCCTAAATAATCTTCTCTGTTGCTACTGCACGTGGGGTTTTCTCTACCATTATTTTCTCTGCGTATTGTGTATGTGAAGACTATTGTTTTTTGTGTGTTAATTTTATATCCTGCTACCTTGCTGAATTATGTTATTGTTTACATTAATCATTGATTGTCTCAGGTTTTCTAGGCATACTATCTATCATTGTATATAGAAATTATTTTATTCTTTAATGCCTCCAATTGATCTCTTCAACTGCATTAAGTAATAACCTCTGGTATGATGCTGCGTAACAGTGGAATGAGGGAGCTCCTTTTTTAGTTCCTGGTCCTAGTGGAAAGGTGTGGCACACGCTTTTGTGTTTTACTTTTGCTCGTGCTGTTGTTCCTACACCCTGGGGTGGTCATATTTCTTTCTTCTCTACCTTTCAAACTTTTAATTTTATTTTTCACCCACACTACACAGATGTAGCCCTTTCAAACTTTTATCCACCTTCAAGGCCTGGCTCAAATGACACGTCTCCTTTTGAAGCCTTCTAATTCTAGTCAGAGCATTTTGTTCATCCTATTCATTTGTTATTTTTTAATTTTTTATTTTTTTTGAAATGGAGTTTTCGCTCTGTTGCCCAGGCTGGAGTGCGGTGGTGCTATCTTGGCTCACTGCAACCTCCGCCTCCCAGGTTCAAGCGATTCTCCTGCCTCAGCCTCCCGAGTAGCTGGGATTACAGGTGCCTGCCACCACACCCAGCTAACTTTTGTATTTTTAGTAGAGACAGAGTTTTACCACGTTGACCAGGCTGGTCTTGAACTCCTTACCTCGGGTGATCCGCTCTCCTTGGCCTCCCAAAGTGTTGGGATTACAGGCGTGAGCCACTGCGCCTGGGCCTATTCCTTCGTTATTCTGTCACACGATAATTCATTATGTGTGCTCTTACACCACCACTAGGCAGAGTAGGAGCTCCCCGAGGGCAGGCCTGAATCTTACCTCTGTGTTCCTAGTGCAGAGGCCAGGAATTGGCACAGCTTCAGCCCTGGCTTGGGATATCCTCGGGTGACATCACAGAATTCCAAAATGAAATCAATTTTAATTCACTTTATTTTTAAAAAGAAGTATATGCTAGTTTGAAAGAGGATTTTCAAAATTAAATGATAGATATCACCATATTCTAAACAATGACCAGTGGCTTTTTCTGCTGTGGATTTTTTTTTCTTTTCTATTTGAGTCAAAATCTTACTCTATCGCCCAGGCTGGAGTGCAGTGGCACGATCTTGGCTCACTGCAACCTCCGCCTCCTGGGTTCAAGCAATTCTCCTATATCAGCGTCCCAAGTAGCTGGGATTACAGGCATATGCCACCACTCCCAGCTAATTTTTGTATTTTTTGGTAGAGATGAGGTTTTACTGTGTTGCCGAGGCTGGTCTCAAACTCCTGACCTCAAGTGATCTGCCCACCTTGGCCTCCCAAAGTGCTGGGATTACAGGTGTGAGCCACTGCACCTGGCCACATCCAGCTAATTTTTGTATTTTTTTGGTAGAGCCAGGGTTTCACTGTGTTGGCCAGGCTGGTCTCGGACACCTGACCTCAGGTGATCCACCTCCCTTGGCCTCCCAAAGTCTGGGATTACAGGCATGAGCCACCGCGCCTGGCCTGCTGTGGATTTTTTATTAAGTTTAAACCAGAAGTTATACACAGCTCTCAGGGGCATCAAAATAGGGACAATATGTATATTAGTAAAAAAAAAAAAAGATTTTATAATTCTCTTCTTACCCAACTCATATTGGACTTGAAGTTAATTTCTGGTTGCATGGGTGTTCTCAAGCTTCCTCCATTAGATTACTAGACGTGGAGAAGGACCCCATTATCCAGCCATATGAGACTTACAGGCTGAAGGTTGGGACAAGGGAGGGTAGCAAATAGCATTTACTCTAAGCCAGTAGCAAATTCAGGGCAGCTCTCAAAGATTAAAGAAAACCTCAGCTTTCAAGTCTCATATAGCACCACAAACATTATCAAGAGCTATTTGCACATGATGATATATACTGAACAGACACAGGTGCTATATTTAGGTCTTTTCTAGCCTTAGGTTCTTGACCTTGGTGAAGACTAGACTCTTTAGAGGCAATTGAAACCATGCCTCCAATTGGCCAGGCACGGTGGCTCATGCCTGTAATCCCAGCACTTTGGGAGGCTGAGATGGGCGGATCACGAGGTCAGGAGATCAAGACCATCCTGGCTAACACAGTGAAACCCCATCTCTACTAAAAATACAAAAAATTAGCTGGGTGTGGTGGTGGGCACCTGTAGTCCCAGCTACTTGGGAGGCTAAGCCGGAGAATGGTGTAAACCCGGGAGGCGGAGCTTGCAGTGAGCCGAGATTGCGCCACTGCACTCCAGCCTGGGCTACAGAGCGAGACTCCGTCTCAAAAAAAAAAAAAAAAAAAAAAAAAACCCATGCCTCCAATTATGGCCAGATCAGTATGTTAGTTTCCCAATGACCCTTTAACAAATTGCCACAAATTTAGTAGCTTGAAACAACATGAATTGAGTATCTTACAGTTCTGAAGGTCGGAAGTCCTAATTGGGTCTCAATGGGCTAAAATCAAGGTGTCATCAGAGCTGTGTTCCCTTCAGGAGACTCTGGGGGAGAATCTGCTTTCTTGCCCTTTCCAGCTTCTAGAGAAGCTTTGTAGTCCTTTTCCAGCTTCAAAATCAGCAACGGCCGTTTTTTCCACACAGCCGCACTCTGACCTTAGCTCTTCTGTCTCCCTCTTCCATTTCTATGGATCACTGTGATTACATCGGGCCCACCTGGCTATTCCACATCAGCAATTAGAAACCTTAATTCCAACTGCTACCTTAATTCCTCTTTGCAGTGTGACATAACATCTTCAGAGGTTCATGGGCTTAGTACATGGACTTCTGGGAACCATTATGCTGCCTACCACAGCCTGTATCACAGCTATCTGGGGAGCAGGTTCAACAGCTGCAAGGCAAGCCTTGCAGAGGGCATCTTCACCTTCTGAGATGTGAGGATGACCCAAGAACAGGGCTCACTCATTTGTTCTCTTGTGGTACTGTGCAGCTCCAAGTATTTCTTGAGAGCTGTGTCCTAGACAGCCATGTGAGGGATACTACAGTGAACAAAATAAACAAGCTTCCTGAACTTGTTTAGAGACTAGAGCGAGTATCAGGTATCGGGACTAGGGTATAGGTATAACATGACTAAATATATAATTTTTAAAAGGCTGTGTTCAGTTCAATAAAGGAGAAGTTCAGGGTGCTTGGAGAAGATTTAATGGTATGTACTGCCTTAATCCAGGTCAGAACGTCTTCCCCTTGAAACTGGTGTTTGAGCTGAGCTGAAAAGGATGAGGGCTTGGGAGTGGGAGTAGAGCTCAGGGAGGGCGGCCTGTGCAAAGGCCCCAGCAGGGGAGGGAGCCTGGGGATTTGAAGGAGCTGAGGGATGGCCACTGTGGTTGGAGATCAGAGCCAGAGGGAGACAGTGGCACAAGGGGAGGCTAGAGTGCTTGGTAAGAGCCAGATCATGCTGGAGAGTCCTGGAAGCTGTGCAAGCAGCCAAAGTACCTGGGTATTTAAAATATTTGAATGGCTTTACCTGGGAGGGCTGACAGACTGAATGTTGACCAGATGACTTTAGCCACTAGTGTTATATGAAAAACGGGCTTCAGTGAGGCAATAGTCACCCAATTGTGGCATCTGAGAGATGGTGATTACTTAGATGAGAAGTGGAGAGAGGCAGCTGAAATAGTTCATTTAGGAGCCAAAACTAGGAGGACTTGGTGATGGATTGGTTATGGGGGTTAAGGAAAAAGGTATCCAGGGAGGTCTTAGGTTTGGAGAAGTAGATTCAGGGCTTAGTAAGATCATGAATTCAGTTTTGGATATGTTAAGGGAATGCTAATTGCATGTAGCGGGTAAAGACCCACAGTGCCGCCCACCATCTTCCTCCCTGCAGGACAGCTCTACACCAAAGACTCATAAGGCCTCAAATGGCAGCAGCGCTGAGGTTAAGAAACCCAAGTTCAGAGGCTGCTTAGAAGAGGGCAAGCCGGCTGAGCTGAGAGCAGGCAGGAGAGTGCGGCATGAGAAAGATGTGTCAGAGTGAATATCAAGTGGGGAGGACTGGAAATGGGTCCTGACTTTAAGGATGTGGTAAATTCTGTTGACCGTAAGTTTCTGTGATATGGGGGTCAGTGAGGGAGAAGTTTTTTTTGTTGTTTGTTTGAGACAGTCTTGCTCTGTTGCCCAGGCTGGAGTGCAGGGGCATGATCTCGGCTCACTACAACCTCCACCTCCCGGGTTCAAGTGATTCTTGTGCCTCAGACTCCCAAGTAGCTGGGATTACAGGCATGCATCACCACACCCAGCTAATTTTTTGTATTTCAGTAGAGACAGGGTTTCACCATGTTGCTCAGGCTGGTCTCGAACTCCTGGGCTCAGGTGATCCACCCGCCTTGGCCTCCCAAAGTGCTGGGATTACAGGTGTGAGCTACCACGCCGGGCCTGGAGAAGCTTTTTTTAAGTAAAGAGTAGGAGAATGAGAAGATGGAGACAGTGGGTGTAGACAGCTCTACAATTAGAGATAAAGCAGTAACTGAAGGGGGAAATGGGAAGAGGTTAGGCTATTTGTTTATTTATTTAGAGACAGAGTTTCGCTCTTGTTGCCCAGGCTGGCAGTGGCTCAATCTCAGCTCACTGCAACCTCCGCCTCCCAGGTTCAAGTGATTCTCCTGCCCCAGCCTCCCTAGTAGCTGGGATTACAGGTGCCTGCCACCACACCCAGCTAATTTTTTGTATTTTTAGTAGAGACAGGGTTTCACTATGTTGGCCAGGCTGGTCTCAATCTCCTGACCTCAGGTGATCCACCTGCTTCAGCCTCCTAAAGTGCTGGGATTGCAGGCGTGAGCCACCGCGCCTGGCTATTTCTGTATTTTAAAGATAAGACTGGGCCCAGTGGCTCATGCCTGTAATTCTAGCACTTTGGGAGGCGAAGGCGGGAGGATTGCTTGAAGCCAGGAGTTTGAGACCAGCCTGGGCTACGTGGCAAGACCATGTCTTTACGGGGGGGGGGGGGGGGAAGCTGCACATGGTGGTGCGTGCCTGTAGTTACAGCTACTCCAGAGGCTGAGGTGGGAGGATTGCCCAGGAGTTTGAGGCTGTGGTGAGACGTGATCACACAGCTGCACTGCAACCTGGGCAATAGGGCAAGACCTGATCACAAATTAAAAAGTAAAGATGAGAGGCATTTGAGCATTTGAAAATGCTAATATTCCGAGGGGGCTGGGATGCAGAGATAGGGAGGGAAGGACTGGCTTTAACCTGGAAGGGTGGCTTCTGCCGTAGCAGGAGGGGAAGGGAAGAAGATGGATTAATTCATCCAGTGGCTTACGGAGGCTTCCTTGACCTCTGCCTCTCACAGTTCTGGTGGAAGCTTTGATGGCTCAGGAGGGGAGTCAGCAGCAGACCACTGATCCCAAACTGAAGATTGTCGTGTGCCTTTGAAGTCAGGGAAAGGTTTGGGTTTTTGTTTTGTTTTGTTTTTTGAGACAGAGTCTTGCTCTGTCCCCAGGCTGTAGTGCAGTGGCACGATCTCGGCTCACTGCAAGCTCCGCCTTCCGGGTTTACGCCATTCTCCAGCCTCAGCCTCCCGAGTAGCTGGGACTACAGGCGTCCACCGCCACGCCCAGCTAATTTTTTTGTGTGTTTTTAGTAGAGACGGGGTTTCACCATGTTAACCAGGATGGTCTCGATCTCCTGACCTCGTGATCCGCCCGCCTTGGCCTCCCAAAGTACTGAGATTACAGGCGTGAGCCACCGCGCCCGGGCAAGGTTTGGTTTTAGGACGTGGTGGACCAATAATGAAGGTTCTGGGTGTTCTGTGAACCATCACCAGCAAAGGCAGGGATATAATGCTGGTCAGGTTTTGGCCGGGCGCGGTGGCTCACGCTTGTAATCCCAGCACTTTGGGAGGCCGAGGTGGGCGGATGACGAGGTCAGGAGATCGAGACCACGGTGAAACCCCGTCTCTATTAAAAATACAAAAAAATTAGCCGGGCGTGGTGGCGGGTGCCTGTAGTCCCAGCTACTCGGAGAGGCTGAGGCAGGAGAATGCGTGAACCCGGGAGGCGGAGCTTGCAGTGAACAGAGATCGCGCCACTGCACACTCCAACCTGGGTGACAGAGCGAGACTCCGTCTCAAAAAATAAAAAATAAAAAAAAATAATAATACTGGTCAGGTTTCTGAGGAGGACTGTCACCTGGAGCATTTAATGAGCAAACTTTCTCTTTGAAATCAACAGTGCAGTTCCTTTTTTCCCTCCAGTTTTCTTGCATATTCTTTGGAGCAGTTTCTTCTGACCAGCAAGAACACTTCAACCACCCTTTCGACAGTCTGGCAAAAGCAAGTGACAGTGAAGAGGACAAGAATAATGGCAGTTTCTCTATATTCTAATCCTTAATGATGGCTGAGCTGGCCCCCAGCCCAGTGACTGGCTCATTTGCCCCTCAAGCACGAGTTTGCATGTTTAGTATCTAAAAGAGGTTGTCCAGGACTTCCTTTTAATGGAGGATGGGCTTTTAAACCACATCATCCTGTACAACAACCATATCTAGAAATAGCTGTTTGTCAAGTATATGTAACTTGCTTTAAATCCATTATGCTACTTGGGAGGCAGAAGTTTTCTGTGAAGGAAAAAAGCCCATTAGAGTTCTTCAATGCACATTCACCCTAGAGCTTTTAACATCTTTGCTAGTTTTATAAAGGTATTTAAACTTTATTCAACAGCCATTTGGAGTGCCATCAAGATGGCTTGAAATGGAATTTTGTGATTTGTAGTCAGGTATCTTTTGTATTTGATTGCAAACATTTGGATTTTAGTTTTCTCATGTAATACCATGGCCTTTTTTGTCCATTGTTTTTTATATTTTAAGACTTTAAGTAGAATAAACCCTGGAAAAAAGATCAAGAGTAAAAATATATAGTCACCTTCACTTGTTTTTTTTTAGATAGAGTCTCACTTTGTCACTCAGGCTCAAGTGCAGTGGTGCGATCTCTGCTCACTGCAACATCTGTCTCCCGGGTCCAAGCAATTCTCCTGCTTCAGCCTCCCGTGTAGCTGGGATTGCAGGTGCGTGCCACTATGCCTGGCTAATTTTTGGTATTTTGTAGAGACAGGGTTTCGCCATGTTGGCCAGGCTGGTCTTGAACTCCTGACCTCAAGTGATCTGCCCACCTCAGCCTCCCAAAGTGCTGCGATTACAGACTTGAGCCACCGCGCCCAGCCTGGAGTGTTTTTACATATTGTAAAATTTTATTTCCTAACCTCAAATTGTTGATTTTCAGATGTGATTTTTTATTTTGCAGTGTGCTGCATAAAAGAATTTAATGGAAGTGGTACCAAATATTTCTGTATTATCTGACATAGAACGGTATCCTCCACTGCCAAGACAGCCTGAGTTTGGAGTGGAATAAGGTGGAAGATAAATGTCTCTGTTCTTTGGCTCTTTAAGAGTTAGCTTTTTACCTGCACAAATGGACTAAAAAATCTGGCACAAACATTGTTATGTAATGTCTTATGATGTGTGCCTCTCCCTCCCCCAAACCTGTTTACAGTCAATTATAACCTGACAAACGAGACTTTTGTAACATTGTTACATCTTTCTGAAACCTTCAAACCGTAAGGAAGTGTTAACTGGCAAGCAATTGTACTTTAGACTTTGTGAGAAATTCATAAAGGTGGCTGAGTGGATTAGCCTGCTTTAGAACTGTGAATAGAGTTCTAACTGAAACCAGAATGAATTTGGCTCTTGTAGCTTAGTAATGAGTCATAGCTACCCACCATAACCTAATAAAAACTCAAGTTCATCCCAAGACGTTCCTTAGTGAATGAAAATGGGCCTTAACCAAGCTTTTTGTGGTAATTGGCAATGCCCACATAATTTCAACTAAGTCCTTTCATCACATGGTAGGGGAAGATTTATGTATCTTATGCTTACACTGATGATTAACACTGAATTTCTGGTATTTCTAACAAATGCAGATGCCTACACAGGGAGCTTTTATACACAAGAGTAACTCTGTAGGTCTCTGCTGAGGATAACATTTCTGGTTCATTCATTGAAATAGGCAGAGGGGTTTAGGTCTTGAAGGCATCATCATCAGTAATAGCCTGGATGCAGCACTGGACTATTAAAGATAGTTAATACTGGCAGGGTGTAGTGGCTCATGCCTGTAATCCCAGCACTTTGGGAGGCCCAGGTGGGCGGATCAGTTGAGCCCAGCAGTTCAAGACCAGTCTGGGCAACATGGTGAGATCCCATCTCAACAAAAAATACAAAAATTAGCCAGGCACTTTGGATTTTAGAATTTGGATACAGAGTGCTAAGTTCAAATAGTCATGTGCTTCGTAACAACGTTTTGGTCAACGATGGACTGCACAGACAGTGGTGGTCCCAGAAGATAATGGAGCTGCCCTATACAGGTGTACCGTTTTTTTGTCTTTCATACCATAGTTTTGCTGAAACATTTCTATGTTTAGATATACAGATGCTTACTGTTGTGTTACAACTGCCTACAGTATTCAGTACAGTAACATGCTATACAGGTTTGTCACCTAGGAGCAACAGGCTATCCATATAGCCCAGATGTGTAGTAGGCTAGACCATCTAGGCTTGTGTTAGTACACAGTGATGAAATTGCTAAGGATGCATCTGTCAGAACATCTCTGTTAAACAACACAACTGTACACCAGATTTTTTTTGTAGCTTCCCTCTATACTATATGGAAGGTGCAAAGCCTCAGCTGGGAAAAAGTTCTATAATTTACATTCAATTGTCAGTCCATTTTGATGAATTTCTGAGGAAGCTAAACTGATGTAGTGAAGCAGCCGGAGCCAGTTAAAGAAGTAGCATATAATCAATCAGTGCTAGAATGACTAGGAGGCTTGGAAATGAGGACCTGATAGTGACCAACAAACTCAATGTCAAAGGCTGCTGTCTCATTTAGTTGCTATTCAAACCAAAAGTACACAGATTAGTATAAATACTATATTTATTAAATATCTTTACAGTTTATTTAAATGTATTTACAGAACTATTCCTGCATAAGTTATAATTCAGACATCCAAATTCAGGTAATTGCCTCTTGGGTAATAAGACAAATAATGATAGTCTCAACAGAAAAAAAGCAGCTCATTAGTACACACACAGATTCTAATTTGCTTCATTATTTAGCCATCTTTGCCACAAACTACCTGCTAACAGTTAAAATTTTGACACGGACACGTTTTAGTTGAGAAGTTCAATTTTGCAAAGAATTTAATTTTAAATAAATAGAATCCAAATATGTCCTGCTTCATGTTTTGTTTTATAAGCAGATTTTGGTTTTTTGATACTGTAAAATTTTTTAAATGCAAAAATGTGATACAGTTTCCAGAGAAACTGAATGCTGTAGCTTCTACCAAAGACAGCTGGTATAAGGTGACCTAAGAACCATGAACTCATCCAAAGTACAAACGTTTACAATTCGAGCCAATCTTGTTTATATTCTCCCTAACACTCAAAGCTGACTCAATAAATTCCCACGATTCCTGCCTAACTTGTTACTTGGTATGGTGGGCTAGTGGTACTGAAGGTGGTTTCCATCTCCGGGCTACTTTCCTGTCCAGAACACACACAGCTGATAGGAGAGGACGCTCTCCCATCATGCAAAGCTTGAAACCCAGTTTCTAATCTAGATACAGCCCAACCCCAGACATGCATACCTGGAATGGATTCTTTTGTGATTTAGTACCCATCAACCATGTCAAGCAAGTACAGTAACTCAGGACAAATAACTTGTTCCCCCTGCATCCCATTTCTTCTTTTAGTTTTTAGAGCCTATGGGCTCTACTGCATCTCCATTTGGTAAATTTTTTTTTTTTTTTGTGCGCAGGCAGCTTAAGTTCATAGGAAGAAATAAGGTTCTGATATGTTTAGAGTGCACATTTTAAAACAACAAAATAAAAATTTCAAGCATGTGATAAAAATATTGATTTTTATAATACAGTATTGCTTTATAAATATAGATGGAAAAGCTATAAACTTTACTGGTCTTTGGTGCATCCAGAGAGGGATAAATAATTTGCCATTTGTAAATTAGAAATCCAAATTTTTTCTTTTGTTATAAAAGTCCATTACATGAGGCAAGTGTGTGTGTGTGTGTTGCTTAAAATACAATTAACACACACATCAGGTTCAGAATCAGACCCACCAAGTGGTACAGCACAGTAACAACCCATGGAAGCTTGGGTCTGTGACCTGGAAAATTCTACTATGGGTCCAACACAGCCTCTGACCACTGAGAGTAGGAGAGATACTTGTTAAGCAGCACTCCAGCTGACCCCCCAGCAGTCATAAAATTAAGTGCATAACACAAAAAGAACAGGGGAAAATAGAGAAAATATTTTATGTCACTAATCTATAGGCCAGATCCAAAGCCAATTCCACTGTGAAACTCAATTCTTGCCCCACTACTTTCAGTATCACTGGAAGGAACACATTGTCAATTTCTAACAATCATTTCTCAAAAAGGTAAGCTGAGTAAATAAGTTGTATAAAACACCACCAATCTAGCTTTACAAAGATTGTGTTTGACGGGTTAAATGAGAGCAGAGAAAAACCAGAAACTTGACGAGCACTGCTCTTACCAGGAATTAAATGTAGGCGTTGGAAAATGAATGCAAAATATATCCAGATCATAAGGCTACATACCTCTTACCAAAAATAATTGAAAACCTAAACAAAAGAGCTGAAGTTGTCAGTCCTAATATAAATGTATTCATTCTTACAAAACCCTTCTGGATGCAACTTTCTTTACTTTTTAAATACACAGAGACTGCAAATAGTTTGTGCAAAATAAATACCCCACCACTTGCCACTCATGCTTCTGTGTTTTATCATACATAGCATGATGATTTCTCCTTAAATAGAGTCTCCCTCCAGACCCCCCACCCCGCCCCCACCTCGTCTACCAAAGAATTCTGTTTTGTCAAGTTAGGGTAGTTAAGGCATTCTGACATGTAATTAAAGGTGATTCAAAATAGATTATCTAACATTATGCCAATTTAGGAATAGTAGATAAATTACTGAACGGCTTACAAATGAATAACTCATTCTTATTATAAATGAAATGCCTGTTACAAGCATGATGCATTGAAATATAGTAATGACATGTACATGGTACATGTTAAACAATTTTAAATAAAAGCTTGACAGTTACTCAAATATACAGTACAAATTCACAAAACAAAATCTTTTCAAACAAGTTGAGGTAACCTCAAACATAAATTTTAATGCAATAAACCAGGGAGTCAGTATCTCCTTTAGAGAAAGACTTTCTATATTCTCAAGTAGATTCTCATCAGGTTTAATTGCATTCTCATCTATACACCAATGTTACCTGACTTATATATAAAACATGGCTTTAATTTAAGGATTTCTAAGTATTTTTTTCTACCACCAAGTTAATGAAGGAAAAAAACTGACCCAAAAATATGTATCTTTACAGCAGTCAACTTGTACACAAAACTTAAAAATAAGTTTCAGCTTGCAGATAATGGGAAAACTGAATGCGGGGTAGTTTTGTAAGGAAACTATACACTGCAAAATGGCTATTTGGAAACTGTAAACATTAAGCTTGATTCAGAAACCCCTAAATTTCCGTGTGGGGTAATTGTAAATGTCAGATCATCACTGGGAGTTTTCCTCATGGACGTCTGTGCTGCTGCCGCTGCACACAGTGCTCTCTCCACATGGACTCACTGGATTTGGTGCATGCGCTATAGAAAGCAAGGCTACTAATAAAAGGTCTGAGAGTACGAGTATGGGTAAGTAGCATGACCATTGAAAGCCAACACAATTCAAAGTTACAGCTGTCTGTTCTCAACCCTTCAGGCCTTGGGCCCTAGAGTTCCCATTCAGGGGCATCCTATCAGACAACTAGGAGGAATTTCAGCCATAACATTAAATTTCTAGGCTTTGAGGGGTTTTACAACCTTGAGTAATATTTCCATAAAAAAATACTGGTAAAGTGTCTCCCCCACCCCTCCTGGAGATCAGGCCTTAGCCTGTGATTTGGACTAATCAATAAACTGCCAAAACTTTAACCACAGGAACACAAACATCTTTTTTAAAAGCATGAAATATTTCCATCCATAGAACTAAAATGGATTTTTCTCCCGATTTGTAACAAAAAAGCTTTTGGGATCAAAACTATAACCCAGAGCAATGTTCTAGAGCAGAATCATAAGCCCCTGAAAAATAGGAGTTTATAACAAAGACATAAAGCCACACCAATCATCGTAACAAAGACTATGCCTGTGGAGTACACATGTAACATTTCTTTTGATCAATAATGTATGTTTCTAGTAGATGTATCATTACGTACAATTTGTGTTAGACTTGTACAATCCCTTTAGCACACTAGGATTTTGAATTCACTTTACCAACATTACTCATATTCAATACTTCAACTACTTTGAAAAGTAACAGCCACGGTGGCACTGAACACCTCCATCCCTATCATGGAAAGAACATCAAGAAATGAAGGCCAATCTTCAAATCCTGGATCTCTTCAATTGCTGCCGGCAGATATGAGCTAGTGAATGATAGTAGTGGTTCTCAACAAAGATCTCAACGGGTCTCAAGAAGACAGCCTAAAGACTTACATCACTGGCCATTGAGATCAGTGGCAAAGAAATGTGGTCCTGCCAGCAGGATCAGCACACATGGCAGGGGAAATTTGGGATGATGAAAGGCAGGACTTGACACCTCGGCTAGTCTGTATACTCAGCCACTATTGAAAGAAGGACGGTGATGTCATCTGGCTTTCCACCTACAATGAAAATGAGAACCTATCAGTATATTTTAAAAGGAAAAGTCAATAAAAAATGTGTACTTAAATAAGTACTAGGAGACAAATGCTTGCATTCCAGGCAGTTTTGGTTTGTCAGTATACCCTAGTAGAATGAAGAAAAAAATATTTGATAAAGAAAAACAGTTAAAAGTCCAAGAAATTACATGAAACTGAAGCTTAAAAAAAAAAATCTTCCCTGCTCCTTTACAACAGGAGCTCTACTGAAACAGCCACCACACCCTCTGTTCACATCAATCACAGTGAATCTGACGAGAAAGTTACATGCTTCTATACCCACAATCCTAATTTAGACAGACATATCCAATGTTTTGAAAATAGGAATAGCCTTGTATTCTAATCTGCCAAACAGCTATGGCATGCACTTTTTCTATTTTAACATTTTTTGGAGGACTAAGAAATGTTTCACATGTCATAAAATTATGTCAACAAGAAACTAATTCTACTAGCTCTCATTATGCTAGCACCAACATGTCCCAGCCCTGAGACGGAGCCACTGGGCTGCTCCCAAAGTCACACATCATGCAATAGATAGGACAAGTCTTCAGTCAAGGGCAGTTTCACATTGCTTCCCTCTTCAAACCCTGCTGTGGCAATTTGTCAGGCAAATACTGTTGAGTCCCACAAAGCCAGAGGAAGGGAGAAGCGAAATGTCAGACATGTGAAAGGCAGAATGTTAAACTGTTAGGAATGTCCACGCACTCTGGGCAGAGCTCGGAAGCCTTTTGGGCTCAGGTCCAAGCATTGCGGTGGCGGCAATAAAGGGCTTCAGGTTCCACCTGCCTCTGCGGCCAGTGAGGTTCAGTTCTGAAGGGCATGCTGTGTGGGGAAGACATGATGACATGCACTTGCTCTCGTCCTCCTGACCTTGCTGAAAGCCACAAGTGCACAGCTTGGGGGCTGGGAGAGGACACCTCCACAGTCTCACCCAGAGCCCAGAATGCTCCACTCTACTGACACCATGTCCCCATTCAGTCCCTATGACCTTCCCAAAGAATGCTTACCTCTCACATTCAATCCATTGTCACATGCAAACTGTGCAAAAGGTGACATATAATTTGGGTCATAGGCCAGCTCATGAGCTTGCTCAGCAATGCTTCTGGCAGTCTGTTGTATACTCTCGTAATTTGAATTCTAAGATAAAGCATGAGGAAGTTATTTTACCATAATGCTCAAGACAGTAACATTTATCTCACCACCTTTTCCATCATTTAAGTTTTATTCTAGTTAGAAAAGACATTAAAACATCATGCCCTGGCTAATATGAACAAGACTCCAGTGCTGCCTGCACAAGGTATCAATCAGAAAGTCCTTTGCTTTGGTGGCCTTAAGCCCTAAAGTTTGGATTTTCATTTTTGCTTTTTTTCCCATTTGAAATTCTTAAGGTATTCTTGCTAAAATAGGATGAACTGAAAAGGCAGATTCTGACAGCCTTTGAAGGATACCACAAAAGCTTCCCTGCTTAGGAACACAGCCTGGCCAACCCCAGTTTGCTCTCCAAGAGCTACCAGCTGCTCTAGTGAAAATACCTTCAGAATTTTGTATCAGGAGGAGATTCCTGTCTAGCTGTGAAATCTTGGGCCATACCTTTATCCTTGCTGCTCCAACTTCCTCATCTGCACAATGGGGATGGGAAGACGAGGTCCACTTCAGCTCTAGTTTCAGTATAATGACAGGTCTCTGCTTCAACGTCACCTCCTCAAAAAGGCCCTCCTTGACCAATCTATCTAAATTAGTAGCAGTCCCTTCTCTCTATTCCCTTATCCAGCTTTGTTTTTCTTCTTATTTAGCACCCACATTACATCATAGATTTACTTCCCTGTATTGTTTTTTTTTTGTTTTTTGTGTTTTTTTTGAGACGGAGTCTCGCTCTGTCACCCAGGCTGGAGTGCAGTGGCGCGATCTCTGCTCACTGCAAGCTCTGCCTCCCGGGTTCACGCTATTCTCCTGCCTCAGCCTCTCCGAGTAGCTGGGACTACAGGCGCCCGCCACCACGCCCGGCTAAATTTTTTTGTATTTTTAGTAGAGACAGGGTTTCACCGTGGTCTCGATCTCCTGACCTCGTGATCCGCCCGCCTCGGCCTCCCAAAGTGCTGGGATTACAGGCGTGAGCCACCGCGCCCGGCCCTACTTCCCTGTATTTATCTATTTTCCTCCACTAGGATGTAAGTTCCATACAGGTAGGGACTGTGTAGATTCTGCTCACCACTGTGTCACCACACAGAGCATAGTGCCTGTGACAAGGAAGCACCTCACACTGACTGCACTCCACAGACAAGGCGTGGCACTAAGGAGTTCCTACACAGGGCTGTAGTTAATCCTCACTGCAACCCTTTAAAAGAGGATCTTTAGGATGCCTCATTTTATGTGAAGAAAATACTGCTTAAACAGTTTTAAGAAACCCTCAGATCTCAGCAACTTCAATAAATAATAGAAAAAGACAGAAATGTACCCAAAGTCATACTGGTTAGAGGTAAAGACTCATGAGAAAAAGACTCATTTTTCCCAGAGTATGTTCACAAAGCCAGGAAAAAATTGAAAGCCTAGTTTTCACCTCCTTCGTCTACGGGAGAAACCCAAACTATTTGGTTACTGGTGGCAGCTCAGGTCACACTAAGGTTTCCAGTGGCCTGCTGCCTTTGGCTGGCTCTGGCATGACTATTTCCTGTCTTTGCCTGATTCAACACCTGCTGGGTGTGTTAGAAGAATAAAAGGAGAAACAACCAGGACCCAACACCATTAGACACCATTAAAATACAAATAAAGATACAAACAAGAAATGCCCTCCATCTAGACTTTTCCTACTTTTACCAGCCTATGAAAAACTTGGGTAGGAAGCTTCTTTTTCCAAGTGCTCTAATTATTTGAAAGACCAGAGCTATTATTATTTTCCTGAAATTTACAAAATAGTTCTTTCCAAAACTACAAAGAGATAATGCAACTGAATCCACAAAACTCAGCTGTCCAGAGAGGGCCACTTTTCCCAAGAGCTAACCTTTGAGTTAATTACCTTTAACTTTTTTAGCTCCTGAAGGATCATATAATCAGGCATGTTGTCAAAGAGTCCATCTGTTGCCGTCAGGATAATGTCTCCTAACTGGACATCAAAAGACGTGCTATCAGCAGCATCCGGACTGTGGCAAGGACAGGGGAGGGGACAAAGTTAAGAAGGCCCTTTAGAGATGAGTTCAAAATGTCCTACAGGCACTATTTTACAATGTAATAAGCTTTACTGCAAGAAAAACTAATTTATTATAATGGAGTCAATTTTTTAAAAAAGTCATTCTGAAACTCCCAACCCTGAAAAAAGTTAACTGAAAACTCTAATATAAATGTTTCAAATTTTTAACTGAAACTGCCGAGTAAAACCAAGTCTGATGATTAGTCACAAGTGGCTGAGGAGGAAGGGTTCTCTTCTGAGTCAGATCTAACACATCTCTAAAATCCTAGTGGAAATGAGTCTTTATTCCTAATTCTTTACAGCCGAATTCCATCCTCTTTTTTTTTTTTTTGGAGACAAGTCTCGCTCTGTTGTCGAGGCTGGAATGCAGTGGCACAATATAGGCTCACTGCAACCTCTGCCTCCTGGGTTCAAGCGATTCTCCTGTCTCAGCCTCCCAAGTAGCTGGGACTACAGGCATGTACAATAGTGCCTGCAGGACCACAGTCATGCACCACCATGCCTAATTTTTTTTTTACATTTTTAGTAGAGACAGGGTTTTGCCATGTTGGCCAGGCTGGTCTTGAACTCCTGACCTCAGGTGATCCGCCTGCCCCGGCCTCCCAAAGTGCTGGGATTACAGGCATGAGCCACTGTAATCACCAGCCACTCAGCCCACTTATTCACATATTTCACTCATCAGTTTCCTTGGATATTTGAATCTGGCTCCTGGGGTGCCATAGTGAGGGTGGGATGATGAATACCTGTGGAGAACAACATGCCAATCTTTTAAGAATTCATTCACTGCTGGGTGCGGTGGCTCGCGCCTGTAATCCCAGCACTTTGGGAGGCCAAGGCGGGTGGATCACCTGAGGTCAGGAGTGCAAGACCAGCCTGACTAACATGGTGAAACCCCGTCTCTACTAAAAATAAAAAAAATTAGCCAGGTGTGGTGGCACACACTTGTAATCCCAGCTATTCAGGAGGCTGAGGCAGGTGAACTGCTTGAACCCGGGAGATGGAGATTGCAGTGAGCCAGTGAGCTGAGATCACGCCACTGCCCTCTAGCCTGGCAACAGAGTGAGACTCCATCTCAAAGAAAAAGAAAAAGGAAAAAAAGAATTCATTCACTTGCCGGTCGCGGTGGCTCACACTTGTAATCCCCGCACTTTGGGAGGCCAAGGGGGGCGGATCACCTGAGGTCAGGAGTTTGAGACCAGCCTGGTTAAAACCTGTTTCTACCAAAAATACAAAAAATTAGCTGGGTGTGGTGGCACGCACTTGTAATCCCAGCTACTAGGGAGGCTGAGGCAGGAGAATCACTTGAACCTGGGAGGCAGAGGTTGCAGTGAGCGCTGAGATTGCACCATTGCACTCCAGCTAGGGCAACAAGAGCTAAACTCCGTCTCAAAAAAAAAAAAAAAAAAAAAAAAGAATACATTCACTGGAAATAGCTACAGTGTTTTGACATAGTAAGGACTCTGTGTCTCCCAAGGGTCCCAAAGTGCTCATCATACATAGGTATTTATTACTGTGCCTCGTGTAACAGGTCTTCAAGAAATATCTTGATATCTTGACCAGGTGCAGTGGCTCACACCTGTAATCCGAGCACTTTGGGAAGCCGAGGCAGGCAGATTACTTGAGGTCAGGAGTTCAAGACCAGCCTGGCCATCATGGTGAAACCCCATCTCTGCTAAAAATACAAACATTAGCCAAGCATGGTGGCATGCGCCTATCTCAGCTACTTGGGAGGCTGACACAGAATAGCTTGCTTCAACCCCAGAGGTGAAGGTTGCAGTGAGCTGAGATGGTGCCACTACACTCTAGCCTGGGCAACAGAGCAAGACTCCATCTCAAGGAAAAAAGAAATATCTGTTGCGTAACTAAATGAATGAAGCAGCAAAATATTTGACTCTCCAAACTGAGGAGAAAAACTCTTCAATATACTGTTGAAGAAAGCAAGGTGAAGACGGTGTGTCGTATGTGCAACCATTTCCATAAAAAAAAAAAAAAAAAAAAGGCAGAAAGACACACAGACATGGATGCTTCTATATGCAGGGAATAGATGTGGAGAGAATCAAAGAAACTGCTCATAGCGGGCTGTGGGTGGTGGCTCATGCCTGTAATCCCAGCACTGTGGGAGGCCGAGGTGGGCAGATCACCTGAGGTCAGGAGTTCAAGACCAGCCTGGCCAACATGGTGAAACCCTGTCTCTACCAAAAAATACAAAAACTTAGATCATGGTGGTGCACGCCTATAATTCCAGCTACTTGGGAGGCTGAGGCAGGAGAATTGCTAGAGCCAGGGAGGCAGCGGTAGCAGTGAGCCGAGATTGCGCCATTGCACTCCAGCAGCCTGGGCAACAGAGCAAGACTCTGTCTCAAAAAAAAAAAAAAAAAGAAAAGAAACTGCTCATAGTGGCTACCTTTGAGGAGAGAATATGTGGCTAAGGGCAGGAACATGAGGCAGATGTCTCATTAAACTTTTTTGTTTACAACTCTTAAAAAAAAACAGATGGAAGATCTTTTTCTCTGACAATGCCTGATGAAAACAGACATAAAAATGGGGGAAAACCCCAGGTGGGGAGAAAAGATCCTATATTCAGAGATCATGGCCTCCTGAGGCTGGTTCTTGGCGACTTCTTAAGGCCAGTTTCACTCCTTCCAAGCCTCCCTGGGGAGGGAAAGGTGAGATCTGATAATCTGCCTTAACCTGTAATTAAGGAGCAAGAGCCAGGAAAGCAAATCGGATACTGACCCGGAAGGGAGGTACCAGATCCAAAGCACCCTAAGCTCCACGGAAAAACCCCAACACTTGTGTAAGCAACATGTGACAACATTTGTGAAGAGAAAGCATAAAAACTAACAAAACACACATGCCTATAAGGATTCACACTAAATGCACTCAGAAAATTTCTGGTTCATCTTCACTTGACTGAGGAAAAAGGTGGTACATGTAAAGTTCTGCCATGTGCTGCTGCAGGGAACTGACTTTCACTTACATATTTAGATAATCAACATTTTGTAAAAATGTCTACTAAAGGAAAACCTGTAAGTTAAGGTTAAAATAATATTCTGTAGATAAGAGGGACCATTAACTAAGGAGATACATGCAGCATGAAAAAAAAAAAAAAGGAAAAAGACTGTAAAACTGGGGGAAATCAGGTCAATTCTTTCTGTGGAATAAAAAGAAAACAATACAAGACGCTCTCATCTGCTCAGCCTTTGAAAGCTAATCAGATTCTAGAAGTGTAGATTAATGACCAGGTTGGCACTGAAGCTCTGTTTTATGCTGAGGTTTTTCTTTCCCCAGGAGTGTCCTTTGCTATTCTGTCTATGAGTCTTGCTCCCATTGGACAGTTCGTCCTCTCCTAACACTCCCACCCATGAGCTTGGTGTTCCGCCAGCTGCAGTTTTGCCCATTTTGATTGAACATACTGTGCTGCTGGAAACTTTTGACTGCACTGAAACATGAGCTGAAATCACATGCTAGCGAGCTGTCTCTGGGCTCCAGGGGAAGCCACCTCCACCTCGCTGGCATGCCGGCAGAGTACTGCCCCAACCTGTCTGTCCCACAGACAGTGTGTGAGATATGGTAGGGCTGCTTTGGTGCTTGGAAGCCCAACAAGAAGAATCAAATGAAGAAAAAATTAGAGCACCAGTCTCCAAAAACTGTGATCTGAGCTTGGGCTCTACGGAGGCCTTGGGGTTCAGAGTTCTCCCCACTCCAGTGTGGCTAACAATAATGTAGATTACAGCCAACTTAAGAAGGGCCTAGAATTAAATACTCTTCCAATTATGGTCACCTGCCTACTTTTACTTTTCACTTTCGGATTTAGGCTGGTGACCATAATTGGAAGAATATTTAGACTTTTAACGGTAAAAGTTACTTTTACTACTAAGGTTAATTTTTAGATGGGCAATACTGAATATTTAATTATATAACATGCTCATTCCAGTTTAAAAGATGGCAATAATAATTCATTTTATCTTAGTTTGGACCTAAGAGCTGGTTTAATGAGAGCTATTAAGTAGAGACAAGTACTTGCTAGAATGCTTCTATTTTTACAAAAGGTTCATTGTCCATTAATCAACATTTATGAATTGCCAGTGATGTTTGTGCCAGGTCCTATAAAGCTATAAGATTGTTAAAAGACACTGAAATCTGAGGCTTTGCCTTACTCTGGACACTCATCTAAAAAAAGATAAACTGTAAAAGTCAACTCAAAAAAGCACCGTCTTGGCTGGGCGCGGTGGCTCATGCCTGTAATCCCAGCACTTTGGGAGGCCGAGGCGGGTGGATCACGAGGTCAGGAGTTTGAGACAAGCCTGGCCAACACGGTGAAACCCTGTCTCTACTAAAAATACAAAAATTAGCCAGGCATGGTGGCGGGCGCCTGTAATCCCAGCTACTTGGGAGGCTGAAGCAGGAGAATCGCTTGAACCAGGAGGCGGAGGTTGCAGTAAGCCGAGATCATGCCGTTGCACTCCAGCCTGGGCAACAAGAGCAAGACTCTGTCTCAGCGAAGCGGGGGGGAAAGCACCATCTTGGAACGTTCTTGACAATTTAAAAGTGAACTGAGAAAAGACGTGAGAAAGAAAAAGAGAACACCTCAATAACATTATCAAAGAACATATCCAAGACCACTTTTTTTAAAAGACAGGGTGTCACTATGTCACCCAGGCTGGACTCCATCGATTTTCCAGCCTCAGCCTCTCAAGTACCTGGGACTATGGTCCTACACCACTGTGCCCACCTCAAGACCATTTTGGTTTTATTGTTTTGGTTTTTTTTTTGAGACACAGTCTTGCTCTGTCACCCAGGCTAGAGTGCAGTGGCACGATCTCGGCTCACTGCAACCTCTGCCTCCTGGGTTCAAGCAATTCTCCTGCCTCAGCCTCCTGAGTAGCTGGGACCACAGGCGCCTGCCACCACGCCCAGCTAATTTTTGCATTTTTAGTAGAGATGGGGTTTCACCATGTTGGCCAAGCTGGTCTTGAACTCCTGGCCTCAAGTGATCCACCCGCCTCAGCCTCCCAAAGTCCTGGGATTATAGGCGTGAGCCACTGTGCCCAGTCACTTAAGACCATTTTGACTCCATTTCCTGCAAGTTCTATTTGATGCATGTAGTAAGAGGTCTAGAGAATCAGGAAGTTACTCTGATAAATAACGCAGATATCTGTTTGTGCTCTTCCCTAACAATGTATGCAAAATCTTGTATAAGCAATGGCATGCATGAACAATGACTCATTTCTCCAGCACAATTTAATAAAGTACTGTATGTACCATGTGGTGTTGATATGAAAAATTGATATTCTGTAAGCCTGAAATAGTATTTTCACAGTCTTGTCAAATTATTGGGTATTTATCAGAATTCCACTTAGCTAGATTACCTAGTTCCAGAAAAGTATCTTTCAAAGTTAAACTAAAAGGTCCTCTTGATGAGAACATTCTCAGTGTCTTCTTTTCATGGAAATGCCTACCTCACTGCATTCAAGGGGTACAGGAGGGGACTATGAATGAGCCACGTCCTGCTCACACTTAATGGCTGAGAGGGGAGATTACCTGTCGCTCAAGACGACTCCCTCGGCTTCGGGAGGAGCGATTGAGAGCTGGAATGGAGTGTTGAAGTAATGCTGCTGCTCATCTGATCGGTGCACGACTTCACCACCCCTGACAACCAGGAAGCCTGAATCGCCCAGGTTTGCTGTGTGTAAGCGGTGGCTGGTTCTGTCCAGCACCACGATGCAGGCGGTGCTGCTACCTAAAAACAAAAATCATCTCCATTTATTTTTTCTTCCTAGGCTGCCTTTGCACACACATTTTAACACATGACCCCAAAGAGCAACACACCGTAATCTGAATCTCCTTTGCCTGAACAGGACCTTTCTTAGTTATGCTCCACATCCTCTATGAGTATCAATAAAATCCTGATCACGGTTAACACGGTGGGGAAAGAAAAAGGATTTGTATTATACATAGTAATTGGGCCACAGATGATCTGAATTCTTCCATTTGCAGTGACAGAAAGCAATAAAAATGACTGGTATTTAATCACACTATTTCATTTCAACAGTGCTGTCATCTATGCCAAATGCTCAAAAGCATGCTGTTGAGATATTAAGTTTTAATACTTCAATGCCAGAATGAAAATGTTACATTCTTCCCGACATTTCTTATTAGTCATTGGCAGGAAGCCTTCTCCACAAAATTCACTAACATTTAAGACAGGGCACATAACTACAATTTTAAACCAGATTTCCATCTGTTGAGGTCATGAAGAATTTTTATTGGAGACTAATGACTCACTCACTATGAGGTAACAAGACCAAATTTCTGCAGGCAGCTTGTGGAATCAACCTGTTCATTCGACAGAGACTCTGGGCAAAGAACTCTGCATAGCTTTGCTGTGCACAGGCCACAGAATCTTTCCTAGACTGAAAGGCTAATGGCACAACTAGCAGAGACCACTCTCAAGTACTAATAGTTAAACCTATACCTACCTCCACCAGAAAAATGGCAACATAGAAAAATAGGCAGTTCACAAAGAAATAAGTGTAGATGATCCGTAAATATATGAAAAAATGACCACCTCACTAGCAACGCTTTTCACCTATTAGTTTAACACGAGTCAAAAGAAGATAATGCATATTGTTGGCAAAGTGTAGGGAACATGCCCACTGCACAGAACATTCATTCTGCGAGAGTGAAAAGTAAAAGGAAACAACTTTCCTGGCGGGCAAGATAGCCCTGAAAAATGTACCTTCTTTCATCTAGCAATTCCATCTCTGAGAATTTATGCTAAGAAAATAATTAGAGAGGCAAACAAGACAAGTACAAAAACATTGCTTAAGATGAGAGGAAGAACTAGAAACAATCTAAACATCTAAAATAAGGGACTGGTTAAATAAATTACAGTACATCCATACAGTGCAAAGATATACCATCACGTAATACTCAGGAGTACAGGCTCTGGAGTCAGCCTTCTTCCTTCCTGCCTGTGTCTGAATCCTAGCTCTGCCACTTCCCAGCTCTGTGACGGGGCGAACTACTTAACCTCTCTGTGCCCCAGTTTCCTCATCCACAAAAACAGGGATAACAGTAAGTACCTCACAGAATTGTTTCTAAGAATTAAAATTAGTTAAGTCATGTCAAACCCTTACAACAGATAGTGTTAGCTATTTTATAGCCATTAAGATTATGTAAAATATATTTGAAAGGAAAGATAACTTTAAAATAAGTAGATTACAAACTCATATGAAAGTTTCCTTAACAACAACAAAAATGATGTCAAAACTTAAAGAACTGTACACCAAAAAAAGTAAAGTTTACTAGAAGTAAATTTTTTTTTAAAAGCAATAGGCAAAGTCTAAATTATTAAAATGATAGTTAAAAGGAAAACAAAACAAATGGGCCATGGAACCAGCTGTATTAAATCCCAGTGTGCCATCATTTTCCAGTTATGTGACCACGGCAAGTCACTTATTCTCTCCAGACTTGTTTCTTCCTAACAAAATGGAGAATAGGTCAGGCATGGTGGCTCATGCCTGTAATCCCAGCACTTTGAGAGGCTGAGGTGGGTGGATCACTTGAGGCCAGGAGTTCAAGACTAAGCCTGGCCAACATGGTGAAATCCCCTCTCTACTAAAAATACAAAAAATTAGCTGGGTGTGGTGGTGCACGCCTGTAATCCCAGCTACTTGGGAGGCTGGGGCACAAGAACTGTTTGAACCCGGGGGACGGAGGTTTCAGTGAGCTGAGATTGCACCACTGCACTCCAGCCTGGGCAACAGTGCGAGACTCTGTCTCAAAAAAAAAAAAAAAAAAGGTAGAGGAGAATAAAATTAAGTACCTATGCATTTACCTCATGGGGCTGTTGTGAGCACACAGTAGACTCAATTCAAGTTACCATTATTCTATGCACACATACACACAGAAAATCTGAAAGCATAATCACTCAAATATTAATAGTTTTTTTAGTGGGATTATGGGTAATTTTTATTATTTTGTCCTAACAAAGTAATTTAAAAACACTTAAAAATATACATATCTTTCTCATGCTAATACCCAGAAATTCCATTTCCTTGTTATCGACACTATATGCATTAGTACTAAACTCATACTATGCTAGCCATTAAGTGTCAATGAAAAGCAAAGCACAGGTACTGTAACTCACTGGTAGTGCTGTCAGATAACCCGCTCCATAGCTTATAGTAGGACAAAGATTGCCCATTACCTTTCCTTCCTAACTCAGTGCACATCAACTCTAACCTTTTATCATGAATAGATCACCACCCAAAACATCTTCTGAAAACTCATGGGATTATATTCTGAGAAAGAAAACCCGAGTAGCACATCCTTGAAAATTCTGCTGCAAGAAGGACTCACGTGACTCCTTATTACTCACTGACGAAACCAGGCTATCCTTTGCTACCCTGTGACAGTAACTCGCCAAGTTGGAATCAAAACAGTCCTGGTGAGTGACTGAGCTTCAGTATCCAAAGCAGCACCAACAAGTATAAGCCCAGCCTTACAGAACCATCTGGGCTTGGAGTGTACCCTCCTCTTTTGCCTCCTCAATTCCTGATGTGTGCACGTGGCTCAGGCCCCAGCAGCCTAATATTGGGAGAAGAGCTAATCATTCTCACATGTTTGGAGAGGAATAAGCAGGCAAAGATGAGTAAGAAAAGCGGTGCTGAGAACCACAGTGTAGGATGTTTAGGCAAATGACCCATATAGACAGGAACCTAGGCGAGTCCCTCATGCTCAAATGGAAATATTTTTATCACCCAGCTTCTTATTTTGTAAACTACTACTAAGCCTTTTGTGTGGCAGAAAAAGGGATAACTTTATTAGGACCAACCCCTCAGGTTCTTAAGATACGCTGGCTGCTTAGGACTTTATCAATCCATTTAAAGGTTTCTGAGGAAATCATGTATGTCAACAATTAGTCTGTAATGCCCTTAGACCCAATCGCAGCTAGAAAGTCAAAGAAATAAGTGGTTACAGCTACCAGCTTGCCTTTTATATTGGAATTGCTTTGTAGGCTTTTTAGCAAATGCTGGATTAAAAAAAATTACCTAACTTATCTGGTAAAGTTGTCATGATTTACAATTATATCTAGCTGAAGTTCAGTAAAACTAAGCAGCCTGTCTTTGTCAAAATATGCTTGAGTTTCATTACAAACAGCCTAGAGATGTGTAGATTTTGTGAAAAAAAAAAAGGTGTGTCAAACATGGTGATGAAAGATTATTTCAATGTGCCTTTTAGGAGAAAAAAGTAATCACAATATTCAATGTAAGAAAATATTATTTTTTCTAATATTAA
The DNA here is from genome assembly GCF_009828535.3 of Hylobates moloch. NCBI lineage: Eukaryota > Metazoa > Chordata > Mammalia > Primates > Hylobatidae > Hylobates > Hylobates moloch. The sequence continues at coordinate 22,431,905 of NW_026652287.1, read as the reverse complement.
ATTTAAATGTATTTTATTAAAATCTCCCAGTTACATGAGGGTGAACAGAAAGAAAGGGAAAGTAGGAATAGGAAAAAAAAAAAAGCACAGCAAAAATCAAAGCTTTTAAAGTGTAAAATCAGGATATTTATGTGTTTTATAACCGGTTATCTCAAGTCAAAGTAAATGATCGGGGGTCAGAGGGTCAGCAGAGCCACTCTTAACATGCAGGAGGCAGTCCCCTAGAATCTGTGTCTAGGGGCTCTCTCTCCATTTAACATGTGAAGCAAGGAGATCACAGGTTAAGTGGCTTGCCCAAAGTCACACAGCAAGTTGACAGACAGGTGCTAGAAATAGAATCTAGAATGTTTCACTGTGCCAGGCAAGCTCCAGATTGCATGTCCAAAACAGGGAATTAAGACAAAGCAGTATATATTGAAACTGCAAGACAAGATCCCTTTTCAGTTTGAAGGAAAACAAGTTAGTTAATCACAGCACAAAGACAGAAGACAGCAGACTGATAAAAAGAACTCCTTACAAAGGACTTAAACTGAAAGCAAATTCTACAACTGTGGTGATCTCCATTAACACTAAACAGGGGCTTTTTTTTTTTTTTTTTGAGATGGAGTCTCGCTCTGTCGCCTAGGCTGGAGTGCAGTGGAGTGATTTTGGCTCACTGCAAGCTCCGCCTCCTGGGTTCACACCATTCTCCTGCCTCAGCCTCCTAAGTAGCTGGGACCACAGATGCCCACCACCACGCCCGGCTAATTTTTTGTATTTTTAGTAGAGACAGGGTTTCACTGTGTTAGCCAGGATGGTCTCAATCTCCTGACCTCGTGATCCGCCCACCTCGGCCTCCCCAAGTGTTGGGATTACAGGCGTGAGCTGCCGCGCATGGCCGAACAAGGGCTGATTTTAAATGTCAATGGTGACTGGGAAGGAGGCCTTCTAGTAACTAGAAAGATGCTGGCAATGAGCAGAAACGTAATAATACCCTCTCTGAGAGTCTGCTTAGAAGGCTGGGTAAGTTCCCAGGAAATCATTTAACAAACAAATGTAGAGACCTGGCCAAAGGATGCTCCATTAGTATACCAGATAAACAAACCCTAAATACTTGGTTTTAAGTTTTCCAATACAAGATTATCGGGGATCTAATTTGTGCCAAGTTATTTCACCGACTAATCACCTGTTAGCAGTGTGGGGTGACCAAACACAACTTGAACTCATCACAGGTAATGAACTGAATTTTGCAGGCCAGATCATTTCTTTTCTTTCCTCTTGCTCTTCTTTCTTCTTTTACCAAATTTTAGAATCCCTCAACAATACAGTTTTAACTTTTTATGTTTCTAAACTTGAAATATATGGAATCAGACTATTAGGTGGAATTCTGCAATGTTCTCTCTTCCCTCCACAACATGTTCCTGAGTAGAACACGCAGCTTTAAGTCGTTTCTTTTCACAATGCATTTTTCTACAACAGATAGACTTTTAGGTTGTCCCCAGTTCTCTGCTATTGGCAACATTTTGAGAACATTCTCATACCTATCTTTTGGTTCACGTATTGTGCAAGAGTTTCTCTAGTCTACGGTAAACACCTAGAAGTGCAATTGCTGCGGCATACTGTATGTTCATATTTAATACCAAATTGTTTTCCGAAGTGGCTGTACCTATCCACATTCCTTCCAAGCAGTACTACATCTTCTGGTTAGCCTATAGTTTCTCTTTTATTTTTTTTTTGGAGACGGAGTTTCGCTCTTGTGGCCCAGGCTGGAGTGCAATGGTGCCATCTCGGCACACTGCAACCTCCACCTCCCGGGTTCAAGTGATTCTCCTGCCTCAGCCTCCTGAGTAGCTGGGATTACAGGCATGCGCCACCATGCCTGGCTAATTTTTGTATTTTTAGTAGAGATGGGGTTTCTCTATGTTGGTCAGGCTGGTCTCGAACTCCCGACCTCAGGTGATCCACCTGCCTCAGCTTCCCAAAGTGCTGGGATTACAGGAGTGAGCCACTGCGCCTGGCGGTTAGCCTGTAGTTTCTCTATCACACTCTGCTTAGTAGGAAGAGCCTCAGAAAAAAGCTGGTCTGATAAATGATTTTCTTGGTTTTGTTTTTAACTATCTAGGGGGCTTCTTTAGAGGAAAACACATAGGATATCCACTTACCGAGCAAAGGGACTTTATTTTGCAGCAACTCACAGTAGCTTGTGGTGAGAATTCCAATGGGATTACTAGGTACGAACCGTCCTTCTTTTACTAAACGTTCACACGTCCGCATTAAAGTCCCTGAGAACTGAGACGGATCAACTCCATAGTCTCTCCAGCCTCCTACACCATCTGCAACCCCTGAAGAAAAAAAAAAATTACAGTAAAGGAACAATCTTACCAACTTCTCAGGAATTCTTACCTCTGTTTTCTCCTAACAGTTAATTTCACTACATGCTACTAGATACATTTACTCCAAAATTCAGAATAAAAGGCACTCACGTTTAATGTATTCTACACTAACACTCCTAAGCCACATTCGCTACTTAGAATTTGGCCTGTCATATACTGATGAATAAACTTTAGAGCTACCACAGGGTGGCATTGCCTACCAGCCAAGAGTTCAATTTCAGCAGGATTAGCATCTGTGTATAGACATATTTGTCATTAATACTTTGTTGTCTTTTATAAGAATGAAAATTGATTTTTAAGCAAAGTGCTGATGCTAGTGACGATACAATTGAGTCAGAGCTGGAGATCACAAAGAACATCAAAAGTGGCAACCTTTTAACTCCAAACTGGTCAATCACTGGGAAATAAAGAACCAACTTGAGAACATATCCCATCCCCTCTCCTTCTACCCTGTAGAGGGCGGTACTGTACATACAACAGCCATTCCACACGTGGCTACTGAGCACCTGAAATGAGGGAAGCCCAACTTGAGACATGCTCTAAGTATAAAACATACAGTGGGCCAGGCGCGGTGGCTCACGCCTGTAATCCCAGCACTTTGGGAGGCAGAGGCGGGCGAATCACGAGGTCAGGAGATCGAGACCATCCTGGCTAACTCAGTGAAACCCCGTCTCTACTAAAAATACAAAAAATTAGCCAGGCATGGTGGCAGACGCCTGTAGTCCCAGCTACTCGGGAGGCTGAGGCAGGAGAATGGTGTGAACCTGAGAAGCAGAACTTGCAGTGAGCCAAGATCATGCCACTTCACTCCAGCCTGGGCAACGGAGCGAGACTCCGTCTCAAAAAAAACAAACAAAACCACACACAGTGGATTTTGAAAACTTAGTATGAAAAACAGTAAAATCACTTTGGGAGGCCGAGGCAGGCAGATTACCTGAGGTCAGGAGATCGAGACCAGCCTGACCAACATGGTGAAACTCCGTTTCTACTAAAAATACAAAAAATTAGATGGGCGTGGTGGCAGGCGCCTGTAATCCCAGCTACTCAGGAGGCTGAGGCTGGAGAATTGCTTGAACCTGGGAAGCGGAGGTTGCGGTGAGCTGAGATCGCGCCATTGTATTCCAGCCTGGGCAACAAGAGTGAAACTCCATCGCTCTGTCACCAGGCTAGAGTGCAGTGGCATGATCTCGGCTCACTGCAACCTCTCCGCCTCCCGGGTTCAAGGGATTCTCCTGCCTCAGCCTCCCGAGTAGCTGAGACTACAGGTGCGTGCCACCATGCCTGGCTAATTTTTTTGTATTTTTAGTAGAGAAGGGGTTCACCGTGTTAGCCAGGATGGTCTCATCTCCTCACCTCATGATCTGCCGGCCTCGGCCTCCCAAAGTTCTGGGATTACAGGCATGAGCCACTGCGCCCGGCCCCCAAAATCTCTAATTTTTATATTCATTACTTAATCGTATTTTGGGCCAGGCATGGTGGCTCATGCCAATAATCCCAGCACGTTGGGAGGCCAAGGTGGGAGAATCACTTGGGCTCAGGAGTTCAAGACCTGCTTGGACAACACAGTGAGTCCCTGACTCTACTAAAAATAAAAAAATTAGCCAGGCATAGTGGTGTGCACCTGTAGTCCCAGCTACTCAGGAGGCTGAGGCGGGAGGATTGCTTGAGCCCTGTGGTTGGGGCTACAGTGAGCCATGATTATGCCACTGCACTCCAGCATGGGTGGACCAGCAAGACCTGGTCTCAAAAAATGAAACAGAAAAAGATAGAATATTTTGGATATAATGCACCAAAGAGAATGCATTATCAAGACTGAGCTCACCTTTCTTTACCTATTTTTTTTTTTTTTGAGACAGAGTCTCACTCTGTCGCCCAGGCTTCTGGAGTGCAGTGGCGTGATCTCAGCTCACGGCAACCTCTGCCTCCCAGGTTCAAGCGATTCTCCTGCTTCAGCCTCCCTAGCTGGGACTACAGGTGCTCGACACCACAACTGGCTTATATTTTTAGTAGACACAGGGTTTTGCCATGTTGGCCAGGCTGGTCTCAAACTCCTGACTTCGAGTATTCTGCCCACCTCGGCCTCCCAAAGTGCTGGGATTACAGGCATCAGCCACTGCATCTGGCCAAATTTCACCTTTCCTTTAAAAAATTGTTCTGTTGTCCAGGCTGGAGTGTAGTGTTACGATCACAGCTCATTGCAGTCTTGAACTCCCAGGCTTAAGTGATCCTCCTACCTCAGCCTCCTGAGTAGCAAGGACTACAGGGTTGTGCCACCACACCCAGCTAGTTTTTGTTTGTCTGGCAATACAGAGACAGGATCTCACTGTATTGCCCAGGCTGATTTTTTTTTTTTTTTTTTGAGAAGGAGTCTCGCTCTTTCACCCAGGCTGGAGTGCAGCGGCGCGATCTCGGCTCACTGCGGGCTCCGCCCCCCGGGGTTCACGCCATTCTCCTGCCTCAGCCTCCCGAGTAGCTGGGACTACAGGCGCCCACCACCACACCCGGCTAATTTTTTGTATTTTTAGTAGAGACGGGGTTTCACCGTGTTAGCCAGGATGGTCTCGATCTCCTGACCTTGTGATCCGCCCGCCTCGGCCTCCCAAAGTGCTGGGATTACAGGCGTGAGCCACCGCGCCTGGCCTGGCTGATTTTGAACTCCTGGGCTCAAGTGATCCTCCTGCCTCAGCCTCCCAAAGTGCTTGGATTACAGGTGTGAGCCACCATGCCTGGCCTCTTTTTACTTTTAGTTAATATGAATATTAGGAAATTTAAAATTACATATGTGGCTCACATTGTATTTCTACTGGATAGTACTAGTATAGAGATTTTCATAGGCCCAAAGAGTTGCTGATGAGTTCAGAGTCTGCTTAAGGCTCCTTTATCAAGAGGAAATTAGTGTTTACGAAAGTCAATAAAATATCAAAGCCATCATACAATCTTCTACTCAAACTCTTGCAAAACACCAAGCTATTCTTTCCAAACTAAAACCAATTTCTATCTACTAAATTCAAAGACACTGAGAGAAAATGTCAAAAATATACACTATTAAGGCTTTAAATGGCCTTTCTGGAAGGATCCATAAGAAATATTAGCAATGGTTGCTTTAGAAATAAGGAACTGAAAACGATCCATGAACAAAATGGGAATTTTTGCCTTTTACTTCATACCATTCTGTATTGTTTTATTTTTATCATGAGCATGTATCATGATTTTTTAAAACAGGGATTTTATAATTTTTAAAACTTTCTGAGCATGAAACATCCTTCCCATATACCCATTTTTTGTACATTCAACTTTAAGAATGTATTTGGTACAAAAGTAGTAGAGTGCCTATATATACATCCCTGAAAAACTGGCTTAACATGAATTGGACATGTGAAACTATTTCTCTGGGGATGGCAGTTATCAAAAAGAAAGGGAACACATCGTGAAAAAGTAAGAGGAAACAGAATTGGAAGACATAAAGAAGGCAACAAATAGTTTATCACCACTGGGACAGCAGCAACTTTCCCCACCTATGTGACCAACCAATAAACCAAATTTCACCACAGGGCAATTCCAAATTAGCTAATTAAAGTAATAAAAAGTCTGGGATTGGTTTCAAAATATTTAAGGGGTTGAAGGGGGAGTGACAGAAGCACAGATGAAACGAGACTGGCCATGAATGGATCGTTGTTGAAGCTGAATAAGAAGTACACCCATCTCTCTACTTTGATATATATTCGAAATTTTCCATAACACAACATTTAAATAACAATGATAACACGTTTAAAAAGAAAAAAGATCCTTTTGCCTGCTGTGTGGAGAGCAAGAGCGGAAGGAGGAGTTTAAGTAAGAGAGCCATTTCATAGTCCACTTTCATAGTCCACTCGCAATCTGCTGGCAGTGTGGTTAGAGGCGTGCAGACGTTTGGTATCCATGAAATAGAACACGTGGATTGAGGGGTGAGGGAAAGAGAAACAGCCGGGCTAACTAGGGATCTATCTTACAAGGAACAGCACCATTTCACTCTGTTTTTCAGGGAGTTGTGAAGAGGTCTGGGAAACTTATGTTAAGAGAATTTAAGATCATTTCAATAGGAACTTCTTTGGAGAAACTCTTATTTTAATAGGAGTAAGATTTCACCACAATTTAAAACACAACAATTTATGTTAAAACACAGAATATAATTATAAGCCTTGCAACACTATCTGATGAATCATTAATTCTTTTCAAACCACTGCCTGCTTCAGGGAAGAATTTCGTCTTAAGTAGTCTCTGGTACAACTACAATTAACTTTAAATACAAATTGGTTTCACCTGCAAATGCGCTTCACAGGAAAACCATTAAAATCTAAGATAACGTTTAGAGTTGATCCTCGATCCTCGCACTCACTAAATAATCTGTCAGCAGGTTGAATCTGACCTGACACAGCCCTTCAACATTAATCAGATTTCTCCCAGAATAGAGCGCAACCTTTTGGGCACCTGTTTGCTTTTTTACACGAGCAAAGGATGCCAAGCAAAACGCCACTGACCAAATCTCTTTAGGGGAAAAGAGAAATTCAGAAAGCATATAAACTCTTCAATAAAGCTGTAGGGAAAAAAGCCTTAATACAATACATATATATAACTAAGTTATATAAGGGGAAGAGTTGTATTTGGGATAAGAATCAGACTAAAACTAGAATAACCTACTACACGTACATATGAAGCCTAATTTTATTCATATTAGGTGGTTGTTTCTACACAGAAGTTAATATGTCCTTTATTGCATAAGCAAAAGCTTCAGACTGCAAAGAGCAAGAATACCCTTTAAACAGTGGAACTGATCCAGATACAAAGGGAAATTTCATTCAGAATACATTTCAAAGGTAAAGAAAACTAACTGTTAAAGGAGAAATTGCTTAAGATCCCAAAGATGGCCGGGCGCGGTGGCTCACGCCTGTAATCCCAGCACTTTGGGAGGCTGAGGCGGGAGGATCACGAGGTCAGGAGATCAAGACCATCCTGGCTAACACAGTGAAACCTCGTCTCTACTAAAAATACAAAAAATTAGCCGGGCGTGGTGGTGGGTGCCTGTAGTCCCAGCTACTCGGGAGGCTGAGGCAGGAGAATGGCGTGAACCCGGGAGGCGGAGCTTAGAGTGAGCCGAGATTGCGCCACTGCACTCCAGCCTGGGCGACAGAGCGAGACTCCGTCTAAAAAAAAAAAAAAAAAAAAAAAAAATCCCAAAGATGTCAGGAACACAACTATCAAACAGCAAAGGATAAGAATAAGAATACCCTAAGAGCAAATGGAGGCCACACGTGGACCACCACATTGTGCACAGTACGCTAGGAAATAAGAGGGCTGAGAGAAAGCCGGTCTCTGAGAAGCTCCCCTGCTAGTGGGGAGCTAGACTTCTCACAGAGAAACCAGACAAATGGCTCCCATAAATGCTGCTGCAGGAGGGTCAACAGCCAGTGGTTAGTGCTTACGGACACCACGAGAATGCAGCACCTCAAGAACAGTGCCAGCCTGCTCTGAAAGTGGCATTCGGATAGGCCCTGGCAGGGGTTCAGCCAGATTTCCACGGCAGGGAAGGATAACAAGAGGAAAAGAAAGGCAGACAACTAGACACTGGGGCTTGGATGAGCAGGGAGAAGCTGAAAAATGAAGGGCGGTAGCTAAACTTGTAGAAAATCAAGAATGCCAGTTCAAGAACTCTAAAGTTCTTTATGCTACTGACCTGTGCTGTCTTAATATGGGAGCCACTAGCCACATGTGGCTATTGAGTCTAAAATCTCACTTGTTTGGATTGAGAAGTGCTTGCTATGAAGTGTAAAATACATTCTGGATTCCAAAAACTTAGTACCAACAAAAGAAAAACTAAAATGACTTAGTAGTAGTTTTAAGAGATGGGGTCTCGCTCTAGCCCAGGCTGGGGTAGTGGCCTGATCATAGCTCACTGCAGTCTTGAACTCCTGGGCTCAAGTATTCCTCCCACCTCAGCCTCCTTAGTAGCTGGGATTACAGACACACCCTGATACACCCAGCTATTTTTTTTTTTTAAGTTTTTGTAGAAACAGGGTCTCACTATGTTGTCCAGGCTGGTCTCAAACTTCTGGGCTCAAGCAATCTCACACCTTGGCCTCCCAAAGTGCTGAGATTATGGGCATGAGCCACTGGATCTGGCCAAGTTTAATATATGTATTAGGCATACTCAAGAGGTTAACAACGATAATAAAATAGAACAATTATAACAATATACTATAATAAATGTTGTGTGAATGTGGTCTCTGTCTATATTACTGTTAGGTAATGTGGGTGTATTAGTCCATTCTCATGCTGCTATGAAGAAATACCTGAGACTAGATAATTTATAAAGGACGGAGGTTTAATTGAGTCACAGTTCTGCATGGCTGGGGAGGCCTCAGGAAACTTACAATCATGGCAGAAGGGGAAGCAAACACATCCTTCTTCACATGGCAGCAGGAGAGAGAAGTGCTGAGCCACAGGGGAAAAGCCCTTTACAAAACCATCAGATCTTATGAGAACTCACTATCACAACAGCAGCATGAGGGTTTATGGGGATTATTATGGGAACTACAATTCAAGATGAAATTTGAGTGAGGACAATGCCAAAACACATCACTGGGTAATTGAAACCTCAAATAAGAGGGAACTACTGTTTCTGGATTTGGGGAATTAGAAAGCATTGATTATTCTACAGTTGGCAAAGGTGTGTAAATGCCTTTAAAAGACATTTAATTCTGTCTTGGGTATGTCAAACTTCAGGTGCCAGCAGGGCATCTTTGTGGAAGTGTTGTGTATAAAGTGAGGAACTATGAGTTTGCGGCTGGCAAGGCAAGTTGGGGCCAGAAAATCTGAGAATTGATACCTTAGTGGTGAATGAGATGCTCAGGTAGGGTATCCAGTTTGTCAGAATGATATAATCTCTATGGAGGTAGAGAGAAGTGAAGCTAAAAAGTAGGCTGAATTAATAACTAGAAGGGCCTTGAATGCCAAGATAAAGAGGTTGCACCGAATATAGAAGCTATTTCCTTTAATTCACTGTAATCATCTTACATCTCCATTAATAACATTCTGTGAGCACACATCTAGCTTAAGTGTTTCCTTTGACCCAAAATCCAATTAAAATCACTATTAGATTAAGATAATGGTTACATATCAGAAATAGCTGAGCAAAAGATTGAGAAGAGACCATAGGGCACAGAAAAATCCTTTAGTGTTGTTTGTTTTTGTTTTTAGAGACGGAGTCTCACTCTGTCGCCCAGGCTGGAGTGCAGTGGTGCGATATTGGCTCACTGCAACCTCCACTTCCTAGGTTCAAGTGATTCTCCTGCCTCAGCCTCCCCAGTAGCTACCACGCTCGGCTAATTTTTTGTATTTTTAGTAGAGACGGGGTTTCACCGTGTTGGCCAGGATGTTCTCAAACTCCTGACCTCATGATCCGCCGGCCTCAGCCTCCCAAAGTGCTGGGATTACAGGCGTGAACCACTGTGCCCAGCCTAGTTTTATCTTTTCAATGGAAATGTCAGTTTTCTGAAGCAAAATGAGCAATTAGAAAATAGTTACAGTATTTATGTTTTTACAAAGTATTTTATTAGGTTTTCCACAGACTGATGTTTTTTCTCTTTTTCTTTTTTTAACAGCATCCTGCTCTGTCACCCAGGCTGGAGTGCAGTGGTGCAAACACAGCTCACTGTAACTTCGAACTCCTGGGCTCAAGGGATCCTCCCACTTCAGCCTCCAGAGTAGCTATGACTACAGGAATGCACCAACACACACAACTCATTTTTTTAAAAAAATTTTTTGTAGAGATGTGGTCTCATTATGTTGCCCAGGCTGGTCTCAAACTCCTGGGCTCAAGTGATCCTCCTGCCTCAGTCTCCCAAAGTGCTGGGATTACAAGCACAAATCACCATGCCTGGTTTCTACAGTTAAGAGTTATAAAGGGAAGCAAAAAGAGTAATTCTGGGTGTCTGCCATCATTAAGTGTTTATAAGAAGAAAAAAAAATTTTTTTTTTTTTTTTTTTTTAAAGAAATGGGGTCTCGGGCCCAGCATGGTGGTTCACGCCTGTAATCCCAGCACTTTGGGAGGCTGAGGTGGGCAGATCACTTGAGGTCAGGAGTTCAAGACCAGCCTGTCCAACATGGTGAAACCCCATCTCTACTAAAAATACAAAAATTAGCTGGGCGTGGTGGTGCGTGCCTGTAATCCCAGCTTCTTGGGATGCTGAGGCAGGAGGAACACTTGAACCTGGGAGGTGGAGGTTGCACTGAGCCAAGATTGCATCACTGCACTCGAGCCTGGGAGACAGAGCAAGACAGCCTCAGGGAAAAAAAAAAAAATGAGGTCTCACTCTGTCACCCAGACTGGAATGCACTGGTGCAGTAATAGCTCACTGCAGCCTCGAACTCCTGAGCTCAAGAGATTCTCCCATTTCAGCCTCCCGAATATCTGGGACTACAGGCATGTGCCACCATACCCAGCTATTTATTTTTTGTAGGGATGGATCCTCGCCATGTTGCCCAGGGTGGTCTTGAACTCCTAGGCTCAAGTGATCCTCCTGCTTCGGCCTCCGAAAATGCTAGAATTATAGGAATGGGCCACTGAACCCAGCCAAGAAGAAAATTCTTAAGCAATTTTCATTTTTCTAATTAACATGTTTTTGTCTTTGCCAAAATGGTATAACCATGTAAAACGGTAGTTATGACCAGGCATGGCAGCTCATACCTGTAATCCCAGCATATTGGGAGGCTGAGGTAGGAGGATTGTTTGAGCCAAGGGGTTCGAGACCAGCCTGGGCAACAGAGCAAAACCCGTCTCTACAAAAAAATTTAAAAATCAGCCAGGGATGGTGGCACACACCTGTAGTTCTGGCTAAACAGGAGGCTGAGGGTGGGAGGACTGCTTGAGTCCAGGAGGTCAATGCTGCAATGAGCTGTGATCACACTACCTGCACTTCAGCCTGAGTGACAGAGCGAGACCCTGTCTCAAAAAAAAAAAAAAAAAAAAAAGGTAGTTATAACCAAATGATAGCTATCTTAAAAATCCTATCTTCCCAGCCGGGCGCAGTGGCTCACGCCTGTAATCCCAGCACTTTGGGAGGCCGAGGCGGGTGGATCACGAGGTCATGAGATCGCGACCACGGTGAAACCCCGTCTCTACTAAAAATACAAAAAAAATTAGCAGGGCGCTGTGGCGGGCGCCTGTAGTCCCAGCTACTCGGGAGGCTGAGGCAGGAGAATGGCGTGAACCCGGGAGGCGGAGCTTGCAATGAGCCGAGATCGCGCCACTGCACTCCAGCCTGGGCGACAGAGCAAGACTCCGTCTTAAAAAAAAAAAAAAAAAAAAAAATCCTATCTTCCCAATTACACAGTCACCTAACTGTGTAACTGCAAAAGGCTCACTATAAGAAAGACTTCTGAACTAGTCAAAATCAGCACGAGCCTCTCCAGTACTGTCCTCCATTAACAGCCATCAGCATGAGGTTGCAATTATTTTAAACCCCTCCTACTGCACTCATCTTCAGACTGACATGCAGTTACCTACAAAGCAAACGTTTTCTAGAAGAAAGCGATGCCTAGAGAATAAATACTAAATTTCAATTTTAATATAAGCATCAATGAAGAAAAGCAATTTGATTTTGTCCAAAAATGTATTTAATGTACACTCTGGCAGAATTTCAAATATTAAGTACTATCCAAAGGTAATAGCTTTATTCCTTGCATCTTTGATGATCTCAAGGCATCTTACATCAAGCCTTGCATTCCAAAGAACCATATTGGCTCTACATGGATTGTCTTTCCATCAGTGAAACACATCTCCTGCCTACTAGGATGGGTACTTGATAGTGAATTGAAACTCTAGAGGAGAAACTGAGTAAGAATCTGGCAGGATCACCAGAGTTGCATAATAGAAGTATCAGGAGACCCTCTGCACTCTAAGGAATAAGGGTATCTGCTTTTACAGACTTTCTGCAGTAAGGGGCCATCTAATGAGAAAGGGGGCTAAGCAATATTTATTGCAGTACGACAGCCATCTTTTCAGATGCTGAGGCTTTTCAAAGACTATAGTGTTCTCAGAGCCAACCTCATTTGTCTAAAGACATCACAGCATGAAGCACTATAACTAGAAAAAAAATGAGATCAGAGTAGAAACTCAATTTCCTATCCAATGGAACAGATCACATTTATATCAACATTTCTTTTTTTTTTTCTTTCTTTCTTTTTTGAGATGGAGTCTCACTCTGTGGCCCAGGCTGGAGTGCAGTGGCACAATCTCAGCTCACTGCAACCTTCACCTCCCAGGTTCAAGTGACTCTCCTGCCTCAGCCTCCCAAGTAGCTGGTATTACAGGCACCGACCACCATGCTTGGCTAATTTTTCTATCTGTAGTACAGACATGGGGTTTCGCCATGTTGGCCAGGCTGGTCTCAAACTCCTGACCTCAAGTGATTGCCCCTCCGACACAGCCTTGGGCTCCCAAAGTTCTGGGATTACAGGCATGAGCCACTGCATCCAGCCTATATCAACATTTCTTAAACCTCAACTATTTGGGCATTTAAGAACGCTCCTGACAGGGTGCAGTGGCTCATGCCTGTAATCCCAGGCATGAGGTGGGTGTATCACTTAAGCTCAGGAGTTCGAGAGCAACCTGGGCAACATAGTAAAACCTCCATCTCTACTAAAAATACAAAAAATTAGCCAGGCATGGTGGCACACGCCTGTGGTCCGAGCTGCTTGGGGGACAGGGGTAGAACGATCACTTGAGCCTGGGAGCTGTGATCGTGCCACTGTACTCGAGCCTGGGTGACACAGCAAGACCCGCCTCAAAAAAACCCCCAACAAAACAAAAAACACTCCCCTGTGATTCAGGACTGTGAAATGTTGTATCTGCAAATAATTATCCCAAGGGGAGAGTCGCTTGAGCCAGGACATTGAGGCTGCAGTGAGCTATCACTGTGCTACTGCAATACAACCTGGGTGAAAGAGCGAGACACTATCTCTATTTTAAAAATGAAAAAAATTAGCCAGGCCTAGTGGCACATGCCTGTAGTCCCAGCTACTCGGAAGGCTGAAGCAGGACAATCGTTTGAACCCAGCAGGCAGAGGTTGCACAGGGAGCCGAGATCGCACCACTGCACTCCAGCCTGGGCAACAGATAAAAAAAAAAAAAAAAAAAAAAAAAAAAATCCAAAATGAATGAAAAGCAGGATTACTGAAAAAATATATTCAGCAAATATATTCTGTCAAGTTATACAGAAAATCCATTGCTTTTGACTAAAAATCCTTTCATAGATAAAATTAAAAGATTATCTGCACTTCTGTTTAAAACAATGAAAACTCCTTTGCAAAATTTCACCTATAATCCCAGCACTTTGGGAGACTGAGGTGAGCAGATCACTTGAGGTCAAGAGTTTGAGACCAGCCTGGCTAACATGGTGAAACTTCATCTCTACTAAAAATACAAAAATGACCCAGGTATGGTGGCGCATGCCTGTAATACCAGCTAGTTGGGTAATTGAGGCAGGAGAATCGCTTGAACCCAGGAAGCAGAGGTTGCAGTGAGCTGTGATTGAGCCACTGCACTCCAGCCTGGGTGACAAAGCGAGACTTTGTCTCAAAAAAGAAAAGAGAGAAAAAAAAAAGAAGAAAGATGTTTCTGGCCAGGCGCGGTGGCTCATGCCTATAATCCCAGCACTTTGGGAGGTCGACGCGGGTGGATCACCTGAGGTCAGGAGTTCGAGACCAGCCTGGCCAACATGGCAAAACCCTGTCTCTACTAAAAATACAAACATTAGCTGGACTTGGTGGTAGGCACCTGTAGTCTCAGCTACTTGGGAGGCTGAGACAGAATTGCCTGAACCCGGGAGGCAGAGATTGCAGTAAGCAAAGATTGCGCCATTGCACTCCAGCCTGGGCGACAGAATGAGTGAGACTCCATCTCAAAAAAAAAAAAAAAAAAAAAAAAAGAAGAAGAAGAAAAAAGAAGTTTCCATTCCACATTAATCACAATGAAATCTGTGTCTTTTGATTCTCCCGAGATCAAGAGTACGTCAAGAACAAGATCTCTAAGCAGAAGTTAATTCAAAGGTGAAGGTAATGAAGCTCAACCTTTCTGTCCAGAAAGGTTCAACCTTGTAATGAAATGTGTGAAAATGGCCACGTGAGGTGGCTTATGCCTGTAATCCCAGCACTTTGGGAGGCCAAGGCAGGTGGATCACCTGAGGTCAGGAGTTCAAGACCAGCCTGGCCAACATGGTGAAACCCCATTTCTATTAAAAATAAAAATTAGCCAGGTGTGGTAGCACATGCCTGTAATCCCAGCTACTCAGGAGACTGATGCAGTAGAATTGCTTGAACCTGGGAGGCGGAGGTTGTGGTTAGCCGAGATTGCGTCATTGCACATCAGCCTGGACAACGAGCGAAAATCTGTCTCAAAAAAAAAAAAAAAAAAGTGTGAAAATGGAAACTATAGGCAAAACTCAAACAACAAAATCAAAGCTGGAGTAAGTGGTTCATTTTGTGTTTGAGAATTCCAAACAAAATAGTTAGCTATTCCTTGCTAGCTTAGTAGTTATGAGACTACTTAAGAATTAATCAAATTAATGAGCCTCCACATTCACTTACACCTATGTCTAGAATACTTCATTAACTAGAGAAGATAATTTCCAGACTATTCTGGGCAGTTGCCTTGTCTTAAAAAGCAGTGAAAAGTGCTGACATGAGGATTAGGAAACAATTGTGTGAAGGCAAAGAAACTTAAAGTCAACCTTTTAAAAATAAAAATGTTCTTCCTTTAACTTCAATGATTCTGTTTAAATACCAATACTTAATGTGGAATTATCTATTCTGGCTCAACTGCGGCTTGGGGAACTTGTGCAACTTACAGACTTGGCATGAATCACTGGCCTGCCTTCCACAAACTGCAGAGTTGAAGGTTAAGTTACTGAAAAGGTCACTTCACTCCTTTCTGGCCTGCAACAGTATCTTCCTCAAATGCCAAATGCTGTTAGCAATGTTTCTGGACAGGAGGAGGCAACAAACAAATCATCTGGGAGGTCATAGTTATTGTAAGTTATGAACAGAAGAGGCAGGGCACTAATTACGTTACAGAAGTAAGAGCCTCTATTAAAGCTGTGGCTTCAGTTTGTTTTCAGGTGTTAGAAAATGTCACATAATACCAAATAATTCAAAAATTAAGTAAGGAAGTAACAAGCAATTAAAGGCCAGCTATCTGATATGTGCCTACTTGTACTGGCCCTTCAGGCTGGGGAGAAGATTTTCCTTCTGTTTACAATTTACAAGATCAGATCTAGAATTCTTATCAACCTGATATTTATGACAAGCCATATATCCTTGACCTAACCCCAAAGAAGATACTATTTACCCACTGCTTTCTTCACCCTCTATAAAAATAAGGGCTGGCCTTGACTAAAATAGGCACCCTCTGAGAGAGGTCTATAGTCACATGCGGCCTGGCACAAATGTAACTTTTTTTTTCCTTTAAATGAGAACATCATTCCTTTGAATAGCCTGCCAAGTGGAGAACTGTCTCTTAATTTCTGAACACTAATTATATATGTGTGTGTGTGTGTGTGTGTGTGTGTGTGTGTGTGTGTGTGTGTGTGTATATATATATATTTTTTTTTTTTTTTGAGACAGAGTTTCACTTTTGTCATCCAGGATGGAGTGCGATGGCGCAATCTGCAACCTCCACCTCCCGGGTTTAGGAGATTCTCCTGCCTCAGCCTCCTGAGTAGCTGGGATTACAGGCACCCGTCACCATGCCTGGTTAATTTTTTGTACTTTTAGTAGAGATGGGGTATCACCATGTCGGCCAGGCTGGTCTCAAACTTCTGACCTCAGGTGATCCACCTGCCTCAACCTCCCAAAGTGCTGGGATTACAGGCGTGGGCCACCATGCCTGGCCTATATTTTTTACTCTATACATTGTTCAACTAAGTAATGATCTTTGAGTAGTAGGACAATGAGTACTTTTTTTTTTCTTTTTCATACTTTGTTTTATTTTGTTTTTGAGACGGAGTCTCGCTCTGTCGCCCAGGCTGGAGTGCAGTGGCACGAACTTGGCTCACTGCAACCTCCGCCTCCCAGGTTCAAGCGATTCTCTGCCTCAGCCTCCTGAGTAGCTGGGATTACAGGCGCCTACCACCATGCTGGGCTAATTTTTGTATTTTTAGTAGAGACGGGGTTTCACCATCTTGGCCAAGCTGGTCTTGAACTCCTGACCTTGTGATCCACCCCGCCTGGCCCGTACTTTCCAATTTTTTAGCAATGAGTAATGTTACCTTTATGGGAAGGATGACAAGAACTATTTATGTAAATCAGGTAAAAACTACATTCTATACTTACATTTAAAACTATTCAACACATTCTATTGGACATTTACTGTATGCAAGACACTATGGTGAAAGGGAGCTAAAGATTTATATGTAATAAAATATTTCCTGCATATGGGAACTTAAAATGAAGTGATTTTGGTTGCGGAGGACAGTTTAGGGAGATTCAAGATACGTGACTATAATAAAGCAAAATATGCACCAATAAAAACAAAAGCAAAGAAGGTCAGATTATGCATAGCTGAAGGAATCAAAAGGATTAATGAAGAAGTGTCTGAAATGAGCCTTGAAGGATAAAAGAAAATGAGTTGTAGGAGAGGAGGCTGACGAGACAGGCATTTTGAGCAATTCCCTAGGATTCTGACTTACATGAATAAAGTACAAGTCATAGCAGGTGAGAGTTCTAAGAGCAGGGAAACTTGACCTCCAGGTAAATGTCTATTACACTCATGCCAGGAACCTCTCACCATTAATCAGCGCAAACAATGCGGTGCAGAGCTTACGGCATTTAGGAGGTCCCTGGAAGGAAAGGTTGGCCTGAGGCTACCAAACTCAACAAGGCTTGTTAAGCTTTTGTTTTAACTAATAGTTAACAGTTAAGCAAAACCCCTTAATTAAAACAAAAGTAATAGCTAATAACTAAGTAGAATTCACAATCAGCCAAAATCACCTCCCTAAAAGAAAATCTAAAATAATCTTTTCTAACTGGAAAGGCAGTGTGGGATACTGAGCAAGGACACAGGCTCTGGAGGCAGATCTGGGTTCAAACTCCAGCCCCAGAACAAGATGTGCTAAGCATGGCCTTGGGCAGCTCTGAGCTTCAGTAGCTTCACCTGTGAATGGAGTCGTATCCTCGATTTCACAGGGCCGGTGTGAGGAACGAGGATAACCTGTTCAGAACACCTACCAGTGCTCCGCTCACAGCCAACATTCAGCAAGCGAGAGTTATGCCTATCTTTAAGAAGGGCCGGCGAGCAGCAAACAGACCAGCCTAGACGGCAGCAATCAGAAAAAAGAGTCTTTGACCCATGTTTGTAGGCTGCCAGCTCTACAAACACTAGTCTGTAGTCACAACCAAAAGACAATGCCCACTCAGAGATAATGCATAAAAGGTAAGTAGTCCATTCAGCTCTTTCAGTCACACATCCACCACCATTCAATATTCCATTAAACATTCAACAGTAACATTTTCAAGTACTAATAAACATATATTTGTCTCCAAAAATAACAAGGAAAAAAGGATTTACCTGCACTTTGAAAAGAATATTTTCCCTAGAAGGACTCTGAAGTAACCTTATTTAGCAAATACTTCTTCAGAGCCTGCTGCCTCCTGTGTCAGGATTCCAACTCAAAGATTTCTCATTTTACATGGGAAATCCTAAAACTATGAGGAATACATACGTGGGCCTAACCATTTTCTTCATCACTACAATACCAGTGCCTTTATAGCAATCTTCTCTTCTCTTTTCTTTCCCTGTATATTGTGAGCCTCCAAAGGGCTGAGTCTCACACAGCTAACCATTGTTTCATCCCCACTGGCTGGCCTAGTACCTGGCCCAATGATTCCCCACCCTTGCCGCACAATGAGATTACCTATAGAACCCCAGCCCTACTCCCTGAATCGGTGTGGCCAGGGTGGGCCTAGGCCTCTCAGCACAGGCGATTCTAATGAGAATCAATGGTCCAGCTGGATGGAAGCACTCCACAAGCCTGATGGTTCTGCCTGTAAAATGCCTCTTGTACCAAGCAATCCCATTTTCTGTTCCCAAACTTAATCCTTCCTTTTGCATTTCCTGCCCTAATTAATGGCAGCCCAGCTACCCATACATACTTCCAGGCTTAGAAACCTTAAGGCATCTTCCAAGTGCAAAACCTCTAATTCAATTTCCACTCCTCTTTCTCTTTCATCCTCTGACCAATTATCACCAAGTCTACAATGAGTCTGAAGCTCAACTGCTTCCCACTGCCCTAGGTAAAGCCCTTTCTAGCTACTATTTCAGTAGCTTCGTAACTGGTCTTTTGCCTCCTGTTCTCCCATTACACCCTCTGTATCGATTTGTTTTTTACAACACTGCAATGTCCATGTTACTCCTCTAGTCAAATACCTTCCATGTAATATATATTTATCTGCTTGTATATGTGAAATATTCTTTAGTAGGATACACAGAAACTAGTTGCTGTGTTGCCTCTTGAGAGGACTTTGTAGCTTGGAGACAAGGGTGGTGAGACTTCACCATGCACTCTTGAATTCTGAACACCTTTTAAATTCTGTACCATTTGAATGTGCTGCCTCTTCAAAAGCAAAGACCTCTTCTATAGCTTCCTCCCGACCTACCCCCCAAAAAACAAACCAAACCAAACAAACAAAAAAAACCACCCAATTCCTTAACATGACAATTTAGTCTCAGTCTATTTTCTAACATCAATTCTCAACATTGCCCCCTATGCCGACCCTACCAGCCATGAAACAGCTGTAGTTTTGGGGATCTACTTTGCCTTTGCTGAGCCCTCAATCTGGAGTATTCCCATTCTTCTCATTTGCCTCAGCTTACTGAAAAATCCATCTCTTAGGGCTTGATGTTGTGCCCCTACAACCTCATGCGTTTTTTGTTGTTGTTGTTGTTGTATTTTGAGACGGAGTCTCGCTCTGTCACCCAGGCTGGAGTGCAGTGCCGCGATCTCGGCTCACTGCAAGCTCCGCCTCCCTGGTTCACGCCATTCTCCTGCCTCAGCCTCCCGAGTAGCTGGGACTACAGGTGCCTGCCACCACGTCCGGCTAATTTTTTGTATTTTTAGTAGAGATGGGGTTTCACCATGTTAGCCAGGATGGTCTCGATCTCTTGACCTCGTGATCCGCCTGCCTCGGCCTCCCAAAGTGCTGGGATTACAGGCGTGAGCCACCGCGCCCGCCCTCATGCGTATTCTTTCACACCAGTCCTGTGCATGTTTGCCTTCCCCACAGGACTACGAAACATCAGGGTTGAAGTCTGTTTTGTTCATTGGTCTTTAAAACACCTGTCAGGGACTAATAGGAAGCAACCAATAAACAATGAATTCAGCTGACCACACTGAAAAGTTAGAACACCAATATCTGGTATACAAACTTTCAGCCAAAAACTCCAAAGGGATTGAACCTAGTAATGGATCCTAGCATTTCACAAGGTGTCATTCCCTGGGTCAGAACTCGCTACAAGATGTTCCTCTAACAGGCCATTCAAAGAGAAGGCTGCCAGGCAAGGTGGCTCAAGCCTGTAGTCTCAACTACTTGAGAGGCTGAAGCAGAAGGATGGCTTCAGTCCAGTAGGTCGAGGCTGCAGTGCACTACAACCGCACCTGTGTAGAGAATAGCTATTGCACTCCAGCCTGGGCAACAGAGCAAGACCCTGTCCCCCCTCCCCCCCCCCCCCCCAAAAAAAAACCAGGCGCAGTGGCTCACACCTGTAATCCCAGCACTTTGGGTGGCCAAGGTGGACAGATCACTTGAGGTCAGGAGTTCAAGACCAGCCTGGCCAACATGGTGAAACCCCCATCTCTACTAAAAATACAAAAATTAGCTGGGCATGGTGGCAGGCGCCTGTAATCCCAGCTACACGGAAGGCTAAGGAAGAAGAATTGCTTGAACTCATGAGGCAGAGGTTGAAGTGAGCGGAGATCACACCACTGCACTCCAGCCTGGGCGACAGAGTGAGACTCCGTCTCAAAAAATAAAAAATAAAAATAAATAAAAATAAAAAAAGAGAAAGAGAGGGCTGAGCTGATGGAAAGAGCATTAAAGAAAAGTCTGGAGATAACACTGCTCCCAACTTTCTTTGCCACTAACTGGACCTAATACACTGGTCAAATTGTTTCTCTAAGCTTTAGTTTCCTCATCTGTCAAATGAGGGGCAGGAAGACACAGTCTCTCTAGAGTCCCTTTCTCGGATCCAAGACTGTAGGACTTTTAAGTCACACTGCTGGAAAAAAAGAGCCAGTTTAAGAAACTTTATAAACAAAGGCTAACAAATAAGGCTATCCTGTCTTCATTCACTTAGGAAAAGAAAACAAAACAAATAGGGCTATACTTTGCATTTCACATACAATATTACATTTACTGCATGAACTAGTTTTGAAACAAAGCCTCCATTTCTGGCTTCCCAATTTATCTCTTGTCCTTATTGCACTGCCACATGTATATTTCCAGTGAAGTCTCAATAATGATTTAGAAAGTGGAAACACTGCCCCTTCTTGTCCTTTCACTTTAGTTTTAAACACCTAACTAAAATGTTGGCAAAGTTTTTCTTAAAGCCACTAACAAACACCTCAACCACTTTTCAATTTGAAATCCTAATAGAATAAAAGATGATGGCCAAGCACGAGATCCTGGAACAACAACAACAAACAAGATGGTTATAAATTAGTATTAATTGACTTCACAGAAGTCAAATGATCTATAAATACTCATGTATAGAATTGTACAGTAATTATTGCTGCTCACCTCTAACTATGCCTAATTTATAAATTAAACTTTATCACAGGTATGTATGTATGTACAGGAAAAAACATAGCCTATATAGGGTTTCATACTAAACAGTATCAGGCATCCACAAAACATACTAACCTTGTTATTCAAAGACCATTGATTGTTTGGTGAATTGTGTATCGTAATAAGAAAAAAATGACAGGATCAAAATGGCCTCTCAAAACCAAGAGAAATGGATTTCTAAGAACAATGCATACATAAGGCATCCTTATTTAGACTTTCTCATTTCACAGAAACACTAATGATTCCATCACCAATTAGTGGTCAACCTAGAGGCCATAAACAGTTTTCTAGCTCTTATGGAAATAGCTTAAATCTTATTTTCTTGCCCCAAACTGCTATTCAAACATAGCAGATATGAAAACGGAAGCACTTTTTGTTTGCCTCATTCAGCCCAGCCAACCTTTTGCATTTACCTCAAATGACAGCATAAACTAATTTTGGTAAGTCAAAAAACTTGCTAGATAACAGCATCCTTGAAAGATAACAACATGGCTGGGCGCAGTGGCTCACCTCACAACTTCTGTAATCTCAGAAGTTTAGGAGGCCAAGGTGGGCGGATCACGAGGTCAGGAGTTCAAGACCAGCCTGGCCAACATAGTGAAACCCCATCTCTACTAAAAATACAAAAATTAGCTGGGTGTGGTGGCATGTGCCTGTAGTTCCAGCTACTAGGGAGGCTGAGGCAGGAGAATCGCTTGAACCCGGGAGGTGGAGGTTGCAGTGAGCCAAGACCACGCCATTGCACTCCCGCCTGGGTGACAGAGTGAGACTCCGTCTCAAAAAAAAAAAAAAAAAAAAGACAAAGATAACAACGTACATAGTCCAAAAAGAAATAAATTCCCTTTCTCTTCAAAATACTCTGTTAATGAATACGAGAACAGTGCAAAAGTGTGTTGGAATTCGCCAAGTAAAAATAGTACTGGGCCCTTCAGCAGAAAGCACTCTTTGTAGGAAGTCACTTTCGTAGTCTCTGGCAAAGTTTTTGCAGTCATTTTGTAGTCCTTAGGATTCATACCAACAATTCAATCCATTCTAGAACTTATTCACCTCAAAAACAACTATTCGGGAACCTAGTAAATTTATAAATTCTTAAGTGAGACAGACTCAAGATCAACAATAAGCTTGCTGATAGCAATTTCACCACAGTTGGGAAAGTAATATATAACCTTTCTGGAGGACCTATTGTAATCTTTTTAAATTTTTTTTTTTTTTTTTTTTGAGACGAGTCTCACTCTGTCGCCCAGGCTGAAGTGCAGTGGCGTGATCTCGGCTCACCGCAACATCCGCCTCCCGGGTTCAAGCAATTCTCCTGCCTCAATCTCCCGAGTAGCTGGGATTACCGGCGCCCGCCACTACGCCCAGCTAATTTTTGTATTTTCAGTAGAGACAAGGTTTCACCATGTTGGCCAGGCTGCTCTCAAACTCCTGACCTCAAGTGATCCGCCTACTTTGGCCTCCCAAAGTGTTGGGATTATAGGCGTGAGCCACCACGCCCGGCCCTACGGTCATCTTTATATCAAAGGCCTTGCAAATGCTCATAGGCTTTGACCCAGGAACTCCTCTTCAAGGAATTTACCCTGAGGAAATATTCAGAGTAAAGAGATACTCATTCTAGTGTTATTTATAACAGAAAATTGGAAACAACCTAAATAACTACAAATAAAGGACTGGTTTAGTAACTGATGGGCTATACATGCAGGAGAATATGATGCAGTTATGCTTACCAGTATGGAAACATGCACTCCAGCATGCTTCTGGAGTCACACACTATTACAAACTCCATTTGCATACTGTTGAAACTTTTTAAAAGCTTTACAGAGTAGAATGCATATTAATCCAATGTGTATTCTATGTTATTTAATAACATGTATACAATTATATACACAAAGGCTAGAGGGAACCACAATGACTATCGCTTACTATAGCTGAGTTATGATTTATAGGTGTTTTATATAGTACTTTTCTGAAGATGTGTTACTTTTATAAGCACTAAACAGCACTACACAGGCCAGGCACGGTGGCTCACACCTGTAATCCCAGCACTTTGGGAGGCCGAGGAGGGCAGATTACTTGAGATTGGGAGTTCAAGATCAGCTTGACCAACATGGAGAAACCCTGTCTCTACTAAAAATACAAAATTAGTCAGGTGTGGTGGCACATGCCTGTAATTCCAGCTACTCGGGAGGCTGAGGCAGGAGAATCGCTTGAACCTGGGAGGTGGAGGTTGCGGTGAGCCGAGATTGCGCCATTGTATTCCAGCCTGGGCAATAAGAATAAAACTCTGTCTCTAAATAAATAAATAAATAAATAAAGGCACTACACAGGCTGGGCACGTGGTTCATGCCTTAAATCCCAGCACTCTGGGAAGCTGAGGTGGGAGGATTTGCTGGAGCCCAGGAATTTGACACCAGCCCGGGCAACACAGAGAGACTCTGTCTCTACAATAATGAAAAAAAAAAAAAAAATTAAAAGCATTAGACATGCAAGCAAGAGACCTAGGTTCAAGTCCCAATATAATACTAACTATACCACCCTTATTTGATGTGTCAATTTTATAGATGAGGAAACAGATTCAGATTAAGTGGAGATAAGAGCAGCAGCTTCGTAGTTACAAAGATTAAATAAGGTAAAACATAAAAATGCTTTGCAACTTCTAAGGCACTATATAAAGCACTAGAAGGATGGGAGAATCATGTTTTGTGTTAGATATCAAACAACTGGCTTAGAAAAAAAAAGAATGAAGCATTTTTATTCCTTAAAGAAAAGCTTCTGTCCTTCCCCATTCCCCAATCCTCAATCCCCAATCCTGTTGGGGATTTTTCCTGTTAGAGATTTTATTCAAAAACATTTAGCATCTCTTTTCTTCTTTAAAAACTTTAAACTAAATCGAAAGAGCTGTGCCAGTTGTCAACTCAAGTTAAAATGAATAAT
Organism: Hylobates moloch; assembly: GCF_009828535.3. Taxonomy (NCBI): domain Eukaryota; kingdom Metazoa; phylum Chordata; class Mammalia; order Primates; family Hylobatidae; genus Hylobates; species Hylobates moloch. Next base: position 22,407,728 of record NW_026652287.1, on the reverse strand, counting down.
AAGTCGTGTGTTAGCCTAATGCCCTCTGCAATAGGTCAGCTTTTACAAAAAGTCTTGATTTATGATATGCAGTTTTGTGAACTGTTAGGAAACAGATTATTTTAGTTCTCAGGGAGACAGAAAACTCCCTATCAGATTATTATTATTATTATTATTATTATTATTATTATTATTTTGAGACAGAGACTGGCTCTGTCATCCAGCCTGGAGTGCAGTGGCACGATCTCGGGTCACTGCAACCTCTGCTTCCTGGGTTGAAGTGATTCTCATGTCTCAGCCTCCCTAGTAGCTAGGATTACAGGCGCTCGCCACCATGCCCGGCTTTTTTTTTTTTTTTTTTTAAACTTTTAGTGGAGACGGGGTTTCGCCATATTGGCCAGGCTGGTCTTGAACTTCTGACTTCAAGTGATCCACCTGCCTTGGCCTCCCAAAGTTCTGGGATTATAGGTCATGACCCAGCGTGCCCAGCCCCTACCAGATATTTAAAGTATATGACAACTCCCAAACAAGACAGACTCCTAAATTTTATTACTAACAGCAAAAATTAGGATCCAGGACATCACTTCTTAAAAAGAGACCAAAAGTTAACAACTAATTTTGAAAGGCAAACTCATTATTTTTCATAAACTAAAACTTCCAGTTTGAAAAGTCAAATTTCTTTAGAAATAAAATACTGCTCACTTACTTCTGCAAGGCATTTTCCTAAAACTTCTGAACCTAAAGCCCCAGGCAAGACCTCTCTCTAAAAGGCATGGGAACATAAAATTAATTTGACATTTAGCTTGAACTTAACTTTAGCATTTGAGCTACTCAAAGGACACGGTTGTAGGTCACATTCTAACCTGGTGTAGTGCTTCTGGTGTCACACACTAGTACAAACTCCATTTGGATACTGTTGCAGCCATTCAGGTTATGTATTGCCCAGTTTCACAAAGCAGTGCTAAAGTTCAGGGTACTGCCTCCTCCCATCCAGCAACCCCACCTCAAAAAAAAAAAAAAAAAAAACCTCCACAACAGCTTCCATCTGTAATCTACCTTCTGCTACAATTTAAAACCTCCTTAAAAAATGCACTTATAAAAAGTAAACAGTTATGCTTCTAAAATTCAATTGCTTGCACTACAAAAGGATTGAACCAGAATCCTTTACAGAGATTGTTAACAAATTGAGAGATAAACTGTAAGTTAGGAAAATTTCAAACTAAGCTAGAAAATCTCAAAAGATTTGTGAACAAAGGAAAAGTAGCTCTGAAGCTATAATAAATGAGGAAATGACTTCAAAAATAAAGGTACCTTAATAAGTACCTTATAGCAAAATGAGAAAAATATCAAGGAACAGAAGTTTAAAAAGCAAACAGCAAACCTCCTCTATCCATCAACCCTGTAATCTTATGTATTACAGAATCAAAGAACACTCAGAATAGTCAGAAAGCCACTAGTCAGTGGCTTCCTAAACTCTGCTATTTCATTAGTCCTAGATAGCTCTTTTACTAAGTCCACTCATACTTCCTTATTAATATTCCACAATTTTCTCTTGGAAGCACACAGCTCATTATGAAATCAGGCATATTTAAAGTAATGATTGATCTCAGAATTTATATATTTGATTGCTGCAATTTTTAAAGTATTTTCCCTTATATAAAATAATTATATGTATATTAATATTATATAGCTACATAAAAAAACAGCTATATTCCTCACAAAGTTAAACAGGGTTACAATATGACCCAGCAATTCTACTCCTAGGTATATATCCCCTCAAATTAAAAACATATGTCCATACAAAAGCTTGCACACAAATGTGCATAGCACTATTCACAATAGCCAAAAGTGGAAACAACTCAATGGCCACCAACAAATGAATGGATCAACAAAATGTGGTATATACATACAATGGAACATTATTCAGTCATAACAAGGGAGGAAGTACTGACACATGCTCCAACATGGATGAACTCTGAAAACATGCTAAGGGAAAACATGCTAAGGGAAAGGCCACATATTACACGATCCATTTGTATGAAATGTCTCAAAACACAAATCCACAGACAGAATCTGCTTTCTGTTGCCAGGGAGATGGGGAGTGACTGCTAATGGATAGGGGGTTTCTTGGGGGGTGATGAAAAACATTCTGGAACTAGATAGTGGCAGCGGCTGTACAACTTTGTGAATGTAAAAACTACTGAACTGTACACTTTAAAAGGATACATGCTATGGAATGTGAATTATACATATCAGTTTTTAAAAATTCACTCAAGGGGCTGGGCACGTGGTTCACGCCTGTAATCCCAGCACTTTGGGAGGCCAAGGCAGGTGGATCACCTGAGGTCAGGAGTTCGAGACTAGCCTGGCCAACATGGTGAAACCCTGTCTCTACTAAAAATACAAAAATTAGCCAGGTGTAATGGTGGGTGCCTGTAATCCCAGCTACCTGGGAGGCTGAGGCAGAAGAATTGTTTGAACCCGGGAGGCAGAGGTTGCAGTGTGCCAAGATCACGCCACTGCTCTCCAGCCTGGGCACAAGGGCGAGACTCTGTCTAAAAAAAAAAAAAAATTCACTCAAGGTCATATTTGCTATCAACAGGTAGATGAAGCTGGAATCTGACTTTAAGAAAATTATGGCATGTCCTGCACATGTATCCTGGAACTTAAAAAAAAGTGGCTCACGCTTGTAATCCCAGCACTTTGGGAGGCCGAGGCGGGCGGATCACGAGGTCAGGAGATCGAGACCACGGTGAAACCCCGTCTCTACTAAAAATACAAAAAAAAATTAGCCGGGCGTGTTGGCAGGCGCCTGTAGTCCCAGCTACTTGGAGAGGCTGAGGCAGGAGAATGGCGTGAACCCGGGAGGCGGAGCTTGCAGTGAGCCGAGATCGCCACTGCACTCCAGCCTGGGCGACAGAGCGAGACTCCGTCTCAAAAAAAAAAAAAAAAAAAGACTGACATTACTCACAAAAACACTTCAAAATCCTGACCATGATCAAAATCAGATCCAAAGGCTGGGATACGATATTATTTTAATTTCATTTTTAGGTTTCAAGTTTAACCAAGCTTAAATAAACATCCCACAGTTTCATAACAAATACTTTACAACTCAATATTCAGAGGTCAAAATTTATATGGCACAGACCAGGCTGCCATTTTTAAAATAAGTGGTTTCTCTAAACTGTGGTTTAGCATGCAGAGGAGTTTTTGTTGCACTTCAGTTATGAGTCAGAGTGAATAAAGAAGTTATAAACACACACACATACACACACCCAGGAAAAGCATTCGAAGGACAAAAGTATCAGGAGACTGACTGGTTTTTAATTCACATATATCATCAAGAAAACTTGACCAGTAGTCTAACGGGGAGAGGGCTGGGAAAGGGAGTCTCAGATGAGAGTCTGAGATAGGTGTCAGACTCAGTTCCACCAATAACTAGTAGAGTAACCTTGAGGAAGTCATCTGACTCTCTGGAGGCCTGTTTTCTCATCGGTGAGGTGAAAAAAACTAGACTCCAAGGTTTCTAAGTGTTACAATTCTCAACAGTCTTTGATTCTATTGTTAAGTAGCGTAAGGCTGTGGGAAGCCCAGTTATTACACCATGCAGTTCTCATATTTTTGTGCACCTAGGAAGCCATGCCATATAGAGTAATAAGAGAACTCAGAATTAGCCACAGGGAAGAAGGAACAAGAAAAGTGTACATGGCTCCCGCTAGTACTGGTTTACTCCTGTTGGACCTGGTAAAGAGAAAGCACCTTTGTCAATTTTCTAGAGAATGATAGGAGTGGTTCCTATGTCTCACCACACCCACCAGTCGGTTTTTCCGAAAAGAAATCCAGTGGGGACTACACAAAATGTTGTGAAGCACCAAGTACTATTAGTCACTGCATGACTAATAGGACAGATCAATTTTAAATTAAAGAAACAAAAGAGCTTTCTCTTTTTCATATAAAAAGAAAGAAACAGCTTTCACTCCAGTCAAGGAGTCCTAGATGACCACAGTGAATAATCTCTTACACGGATACTCAGTAATAAATATGGTGTCAATTCAAAGAAAATTAATTATCTACAGAACCAAAAGGTTCAAAAGCACTTAAGTTCAACGTAAACATTATTACTCAACATAGCCTTTTAATGTAATTCAGTTTGTAACTCCAACCTCTAGAGTAGACAGCAGTATTAAAGAGTCATTCAAAGTCATCACCTTAGCCGGACACCGTGGCTCACACCTGTAATCCTAGCACTTTAGGAGGCTGAGGCAGGTGGATGACATGAGGTCAGGAGTTCGACACCAGCCTGGGCAACATGGCGAAACCTTGTCTCTACTAAAAAAATACAAACAATTAGCCTGGTGAGGTGACTGACACATGCCTGTAGTCCCAGCTACTTGGAAGGCTGAGGCACAAGAATCGCTTGAACCTGAGAGGCAGAGGTTGCAGGGAGGCAGAGGTTGCAGGGAGCCAAAATCGGGCCACCGCACTCCAGCCTGGGTGGCAGAACAAGACTCTGTCTCAAAAAAAAAAAAAAAAAAAAAAGTCATCACCTTTTACGGTATCAATAAAATAGAAGTCACCATCATATGAACTGGTTCAGGACAGCCAAGGATCAAATGAGGCCAACTCATGAAGTTATTTCAGGTGGCTCCCAAGACTGCTGTCCGGAAGAGCTCCTCCACAACAGGACAGTCCTGGAGAACCTGTCCTTCACTGCCCCTATCCCCCACCATTTGCATATGTGCATTCTTCATCTTTGTCAAACATGGCTAACAACCACCCTTTGGTCACATCAGCAACCACTATCTGACTGTGTCTGCTGGCATTCCCTTCAAGGGTACAGAGCTTGGGTTCTTGATCTGATTCATATGCACGGACCTCTAGCTGGTATCAGAAGAGTCATGGAGTCAGCAAAGTTCCTAACAGCCTATGCAAAATTTTATCTCTGTGCACAGGGTCCTGATCCTCAGGGGTTGTGAATCAAGGAAAGCTAAAAACCACTGGTTCAGTGCTACACACAAAACAGGAATCTACCGAAGGTGCCCATGACACCTGTCATTTGAGGTGCAGAACAAAAGGTGCCATATATTCAAAGCAAAAGGAAAATATGGGCTGGGCGCAGTGGTTCACGCCTGTAATCCCAGCACTTTGGGAGGCCGAGGCTGGTGGATCACCTGAGGTCAGGAGTTCGAGTCCAGCCTGGCCAACATGATGAAACCCCGTTTGTACTAAAAATACAAAAATTAGCCGGGCATGGTGGTGCGTGCCTGTAATCCCAGCTACTCAGGTGGCTGAGGCAGGGGAATCGCTTAAACCTGGGAGGCGGAGGTTGCAGTGAGCCGAGATCGCGCCATTGCACTCCAGCCTGGGCAACAAGAGCGAAACTCCATACCCGCACCCCCCACCCACCAAAAAAAAAGAAAACAAAAGAAAATGTGATATGATGGTCAGAAGCTGTAGTCACTAAGGGTCAGGTCGTCCATTCCCTTTATTCCCTAGTCCAGATAAACAAAAGGAGACTCAAGAGAGGCTCTGCCCAAGACCACAAATCACAGAGCTACTAAGTGGCAAAGCTGAGCATCAAAGTTCGCTGGATTTCCACCAGGATGTCAGGGCATGAAATTATGTTTATACTTTTTTAGAATGGGTTTGACCAAAATCCCCCCAATTCTTGTAAATATCCCACTCCATTAAGAAGGTAGCCTTCCAAAATTTTATTGTATTGTATTATATATTTTTTGAGATGGAGTCTTGCTGTGTTACCCAGGCTGGAGTGCAGTGGTGTGATCTCGGCTCACCGCAATCTCCATCTCCCAGGTTCAAGCAATTCTCCTGCCTTAGCCTCCCTAGTAGCTGGGATTACAGGTGTGTGCCACCACACCTGGCTAATTTTTGTATTTTTAGTAGAGACGGGGTTTCGCCATGTTGGCCAGGCTGGTCTCGAACTCCTGACCTCAGGTGATCCACCCACCTCCGCCTCCCAAAGTGCTGGGATTACAGGCATGAGCCACCACGCCCGGCCTAGCCTTCCAAAATTTTAAAATCAAGCTTCCATATAGAATTTGATACATTTAAATACTCCCCAAATCATCGATGAAGTCACGGATCTTTCACAAAAGCTGCATACAGATTTTTTATTTTTTTTTGAGATGGTGTCTTGCTCTGTTGCCCAGTCTGGAGTGCAGTGGCACGATCTTGGCTCACTGCAACCTCCACCTCCCCGGTTTAAGCGATTCTCCTGCTTCAGCCTCCCTAGTAGCTGGGATTATAGGCGCCACCACCATGCCCACCTAATTTTTGTATTTTTAGTAGAGATGTGTTGGCCAGGCCGGTCTCGAACTCCTGACCTCGTGATCGGCCTAGTGTTCGCCTCGGCCACCCAAAGTACTGGGATTACAAGTGTGAGCCCGGCCCCTGTGTTGCTTTTTAAAGTTGTGTTCATAACACAGAATAGGGGATAATGAGCCTCTAAGGTTTACCTTATAAATCTGTATGCTGGGCTGCGCGTGGTGGCTCACCCCTATAATCTCAGCACTTTGGGAGGCTGACGTGGGCGGATCACGAGGTCGAGTTCAAGACCAGACTGACCAATATGGCGAAACCCCATCTTTACTAAAAATACAAAAATTAGCTGGGCGTGGTGGCACATGCCTATAGTCCCAACTACTCAACAGGCCTGAGTGACAGAGGTAAACTCCGTCTGAAAAAAAACAAAACAAAACAAACAAACAAAAAAAACGCAGCACAGGTCACAAGCTCATTGAGTGAGGCACTTCTAAATGCATCAGGGAAAAGATAGCCACTGACAGCTGACTTCGGGGTGGATTTTTACAATTTCAATCTGCAAGATGCAGGATCTTTCTAAGTCTACCTCTCACGTTAATATCAATAGCGTTGCCTAAACATTAAATGCTTTTTCTTCAACCCAGGTAATAGGGTCCTTCATAAATTAAACTGAGAACAACCTTTCCAGTCCCATGTTCACAAACACTACATGTGGTAGAACCAAAGATACTAGGCAATTATTCTGAGATCAGATTAAAAAATAATTACTGTCATAAAAAAGTTACACAACCATTTGTTCCAATGCCAAACTCTGCCTCAGCATATGAAATTTAAAGTAACCAAAAACAGTCTCACCTGGGAAGGGAAATCAAAGTGACATCTGAACCCAAGTTCAATGACAACACGTCCTTCAATTTCAAAGCGAGTGCTTTATTCATTCAAAGAGTTTTAACGGCACAATATCCCATAGCATACACAAAATCTCCTAAGGCGTACATTATGGTAAAGTTTCTGACTTCTTGTGAACTATATTTAGCCCTTTCTGCCAGCTGTCTCCGTGGTCTCCCACCCGCCAAAGGTATAACTGGAATAGGCCTCAGGGAGCACCTGTGGCCTGAAAAGGCAGTGACCAATTCTCAAAGCTTTCTCGGCTGCAGTCTACAAGTAGGCTCGACCATTCTATTTTGGATCAAGGAGACTCTGCCAACCCCCAAGTGGACAAGATCAATTTGGGAGAACACGCTGTGAGGGTTTCTTCGCCAAGCCAGCAGCCCCCACCGCCAGACTCCGAAAAGGGTGAAGATTTGGTCACGATCCAGGCGGCGAAAGAATACGGCCGGGCTGTCTGGGGGCTCAGGACTGCCCGTCTGCCGGCGATCCCGCAGCCTGGGCCGGGCTGTGGTGCCGGGAGCACGCGAAGAGGCAGGGATCCCCGGGGCACGCGGAGAAGGAACCAGAACGAGGTTAGGAGCCTGCAGGTGTCGCCCAGGGAGGGGACGAGGTCGCCTAGGGCTGGCACGGCCGAGTGAGACCGAGTGTGTGGCTCTGGACTCGGACAGACCAGTCACACTCTCGGGTTGTGACCTTGAGCACACGACTTGACCGCTGTGCGCCTCAGTTTCCTCCTCTCTAAAATGGGGGTCGTTGAAGCGGAAAACGCGCCTCGGAGCGCTTGGCACGGCGCCTGGCGCATAGTAAGCGCTCCCTCCATGTGAGCGCTCTGGCTCCTTTCGCCGCCGGGAGAAACTGGGGAAGCCCCGCGCGGGGAGTCCCCGGGAGGCGGATCCGAAGCTGGGGCGAGGGAATCGGGGACTCACCGAGCACGTCCGCGGAACGGTGCCGGGCCACGAAGCACGCGTCGTCTCCGTAGCACGCGCCCTTCTTGAGGAGGCCCTTACGGAAGTCCTTCCCGAAGCCGCAGCCGGCCGTCACCAGCCCGTAGTCGCCGCCGCCGCCGCCGCCGGCCCTGGGGTCGGTCTGTGAGAGGCCGCCGAGCACGGCGCGGGCCACCAGCCGCCCGTACGAGAGGACCGAGAACATCGCCGCCGCCGCCCCCCCGAGGAGGCGGGGGGCCGGGGGAGCAGGAGGACGCGGAGGCCCGGAGCCGGCTCTCTCCTCAGCCGCAGTCGCGCCGCCGCTAGGGCGCTCCTCAGGGCGGCGCGCAGTGGCCGCCGCCGCCCCTGCCCGACGCGCGGGGCCTCGCACACGCTCAGCCGCGCGCACCGGAGCCAGAGCGAGGTCAGAACCGGCGGCTCCTCCGCCTCAGCCCAAGTGAAGTCCCGGCTGCAGCGGCCGCTGCCGCCGCCATCTTCCGCTCCACTAGCGTGTTCCGGGCGGCGCCGGCAGCACCGCCCCCTCCCTGGCCCTGCCCCTAGCCCCGCCCCGATTCTCCGCTCAGTTCCCAAGCCCCGCCCCTTGGGCTCGCTGCCTTATGCAGGCACCAAGGTTGAGCATGAGCAGAGGGTGCGGACGCAGTGTCTCCTGGGAATTATAGTCCCGGAGTCGTAGTCACTTTTGACTTGGCTGCCAAAGATTTAGGACCTAGGAGGATTCCTCAGACGCGGGACCTACGTTAAGTTAGTAGGAATTGCAGGTGGGCCACGTGAGGGTTTTCTACCTTGTTTTAACCGTATCTTTTAAAGCCCGTTTTAAATAAATAACGCCACCATTCCTTTAAACAAAAACCTGCAAGAAACCAGAATGGAGTCACATAATGAGAAACAGAGGTATGCAGATCTCAAGTAATATACTGGAAGGATTTAGGGCGGCAAACTGTTTGGAAAGAAGAGACTTTTTGTACAGTCTTTTAGGAAAAATTGAGAAAATGTTATGTGTCCCTATCAGAGTGGGAGGGGACACAGATGGTGTCATGTCCCTTTTGCTAACTGGCCTCTAGCCATGCTCACAGCTGCCTCAAGACCTTTGCCCTTGCTTTCCCTTCTACCCTCTGGAATGTAATTCGTTTATCTGAGGGTCCTGTGTGTTCTGTTGCTGTATCCCCAGAACACGTGAGCACACAGTGAATATGTGAATGAATGAAAGAATGAATGAATATTTCACTAGATTCTAAGTTTCCCAAGGACAAGGATCATTTGTTGCGAATTATTAGAATCTAAAGCAATGCCTGGCACACAGTAGGAGAGTGTGTAAATGTCTGTGGAATAAATGAAGGAATAATGGGCTGGGCGTGGTGGCTTACACCTGTAATCCCAGCACTTTGGAAGGCCGAGGTGGGCAGATCACTTGAGGTCAGGAGTTCAACACCAGCCTGGCCAACATGGTCTCTACTGAAAATACAGAAAAAATTAGCTGGGCTTGGTGACAAACGCTTGTAATCCCAGCTACTCAGGAGGCTGAGACAGGAGAATCGCTTGAACCTGGGAGGCAGAGGTTGCAGTGAGCCGAGATAGCGCCACTGCATTCCAGCCTGGGAGACAGAGCTAGACTCCATCTCAAAAAAAAAAGAAGGAATAATGGAATAAGAACCACAAATGATAAAAGAAAGTAATGTTTGTTGATTACAGGAATGATTGAGTGAATGGGGTTCACAAACAACAGAAAATGAGCTTTGGGGCAAGTGATCCAATTTAGAGTAATTTTTAGTTTGATTGAAACATATATTTCTCAGAAACAGCAGTCTTTTTCCAGTTCACTTTTGACAAGACCATTGTTACTTTGGGGATTCCCACCTCATTTTTAAATGGTCCTTTTTTATGCTTTCTTAATATATTTAAAATGCTGCCAACTATCAAAACACACATTATCCTGTTATCCTAATTACTGTCATCATTAAACACTTTTGCAGTTCAGTGTGCCAAGTACTCTCTATATGTTTCTGTCTTTAAGGGCTTTCATCAAAATTGGACAAAAGAAATGACTTCATGTAGTGGCATTTTGTCAAATATACAGAACCCAGAAAATGTTCCTTTACTGGATAAATGGTATAGTAATGACAATAATGCATTCACACCTTCCTTTTTTTTAACAGCACAAGAATTGGAGAGTGCCCAGAAGAGATGGTAGTGCCTCTCGGAATCCTCTACTTGGCATTTATATTTCTGCCAGCTGTGCTAAAGGTAGCTCTTTCAAGTACACACACCACTACCAGATCCCAGTCAGCCTGGCAGGTAATTCTACCCCAAGGACAAACTTTTTAAAATAGCGTGTCAACCCTATTTCTTGCCTCGTCAAACTCCTTCAGACTGCTCCTACTTTTCCTTTTCAGGGCATATATTACCTAATTTCCATGTCAGTCACAAAAACTGGTTTGATGGGATGAGTAGGAACCTAAGATGTGACTCTAAAGCCAGTAACTTCTGCTCTGATGGGGCCACTGTTTTCATGATTAAGTGATACTAGTGCCTTGAGTTTCCGGCAAATGAATTTCCTGCAAGTGAGTTTCCTGCAAATGAGTTGCCCACAGAAGCACGTGGCGAACAGAATCCTTCTCAAAGCTTCTTTGCAAGTTTTAAAGGAACAGGAGATAGGGCCTCAGGTTCTCTTGAATCATTTATTCCAGAGCCAGCTCTGAAGTTTCATCACCATGGGGGAAGCCAGGAGAGGGTACTTTACAAAACACCTTCCTTCCCCTTCCCTCTCCCAGGAACTCAATTCACGTTTGACATTTTGCTGGACTTAAAAAGGCCTGGGTTTTCTTCCTTAACAGAGTTACATTCCTAGCACTTCAAGGATTCCTGAGAGGTCAGTTGCCACTCTTAAAGGTGAACAAGTGTGGTGAAAATACCATCTGGGCTCCCAGGGCACCTCTATGACATTAGGAAAGAGCTTTGCACTAAAGTCACCCTCCGCTCCTAAAAAAGACAAACAAACAACAAAAAGAAGGCATGACATTTCCTAGTGAGATTTTCTGCCAGACTTGTAGGTTGATCTCTTTGGGTTCCTTTTTGCTAACCTATTCACAATGAGCACTAATTAGCTTACAGCAAGGTGTCTCAAGCGTGACACTATGGACATTTTGGGCAGGATGATTCTTTGCTGTTAGGGCTGTCCTGTGCATGCATTGGAGGGGGCTTAGCAGCATCCCTGGCCTCTACCCACTAGATGCCAGAAGCATGTCACCTCCGTGCCTCCAGGACAACCAAAACTGTCTCCAGATATTGCCAAATGTCCCCTGGGGGGCAAAATTGCCCCCTGACTTACAGCCACTCTATTATGGCAATGCCATGCAAATGAGCAAATATTTGTTGAGCACTTATTATGTTCAAGGCTCTAGGCTAAGGATAAAAAAAAAATTGGTGATTTTGTGGCTGTCACAGTGCAGTAGGAAGGTTAAAATTAAGTAAATGTATTAAAATAATAATAATAGACTGGGTGTGGTGGCTAATGCCTGTAATCCCAGCACTTTGGGAGGCCGAATGGGGGTGGATCACTTAAGATCAGAAGTTCAAGACCAGCCTGGCCAACATGGCGAAACCCTGGGTCTACTAAAAATACAAAAATTAGCTGGGAATGGTGGTGCATGCCTGTGATCCCAGCTAGTTGGGAGGCTAAGGCAGGAGAATCACTTGAACCCGGGAAGTAGAGGTTGCAATAGGCCGAGATCACACCACTGCACTCCAGCTGGGGCAACAGAGCAAGGCTCTGGCTCAAAGTAAATAAATAAAATAATAATATGCACCACAAGCTGAAATAAAGGAGGGGTCTGGGAAGGGGAAATGAGACTCTGGGGTTAGAGAACACCTGGGGCACTTCACAAAGACATGACATTTTTGAGAGGCCTGAATGGAGAGACACGTCTGTCTGTCATGCGGCATAACCAGCTCAAGAGGAGGAAAAGGATATTCAATGAATGCAGAATGTGATTGGAGAGGAGCAATGCAAACTTAGGATTTGAAAAACGAATAATAATAAATGGTGGGGCTGGGCCAGATGCAGTGGCTCATGCCTGTAACTCAAGCACTTAGGGAGGCCAAGGCGGGTGGATCACTTGAGGTCAGGGGTTCAAGACCAGCCTGGCCAACATGGTGAAACCCCATCACTACTAAAAATACAAAAATTAGCCGGGCAGTAGTGGCATGTACCTGTAATCCCAGCTACTCAGGAGGCTGAGGCAAGAGAATCACTTGAGCCTGGGAGGTGGAGGTTGCGAAGAGCCGAGATCACTCTGGGCGACAGAGTGAGACCCTGTCTCAAAAAAAAAAAAGGTGGGGCTAAGAGTTGGGCAAGGTGGCAAGTGCCTGTAGTCCCAGCTACTTGGGAGGCTAAGGCTATAGAGTGGCATGATGGAGCCTGTGAATTGCTACTGCACTCCACCCTGGACAATGTAGTGAGACCCCATTTCTAAAACAAACAAAATCAGTATTTTAAGAAGTCAGTCACAAAATACCACATATTGTATGATTCCATTTATATGAAATGTCCAGAATAGGCAAATCCATAGAGACAGAAAGTAGATTAGTGGTTGCCAGGGACTTGGGGGAGGGACAAATGGGGAGTGACTGCTCATGGGTACAGGGTTTCTATTTGGAGTGATGAAAATATTCTGGAATTAGATAGTGGCGATAGTTGCACAACTTTATAAATATATGAATAACCGCTGAACTGTACACTTTAAAAAGGTGAATATGGCTGGGCATGGTGGCTCATGCCTGTAATCTCAGCACTTTGGGAGGCGAAGGCAGGAGGATTGCTCGAGTCCAGGAGTTCAAGACCAGCCTGGGCAACATAGTGAGACCTCTTCTTGACAAAAAATCAAAAAATTCCTGTAATCCCAGCACTTTGGGAGGCTGAGGCAGGCAGATCACGAGGTCAGGAGATCGAGACCATCCTGGCCAACATGGTGAAAATCCATCTCTACTAAAAAATAAATTAGCTAAGCATGGTGGCCCGTGCCTGTAATCCCAGCTACTAGGGAGGCTGAGGCAGGAGAATCGCTTGAACCAGGGAGTCAGAGGTTGCAGTGAGCCAGGATCGCGCCACTGCACTCCAGCCTGGCGACAAAGCAAGATTCCATCTAAAAAAAAAAAATTTAGCTGAGTATACTGGTGCACATCTACAGTCCCAGCTACTTGAGAGGCTGAGGTGGGAGGATTGCTTGAGCATGGGAGGTCAAGACTGCAGTGAACTGTGATCGTGCCACTGCACTTCGGCTTAGGCAGCACAGTGAGACCTTGTCTCAAAAAATGGGGTGGGGAGATGAATGTGATTTATATCTCAATTAAAAAATAATTTAGGGCCGGGCATGGTGGCTCATGCCTGTAATTTCAGCACTTTGAGAGGCCGAGGTGAGCAGATTACCTGAGGTCAGGATTTCGAGACCAACCTGGCCAACATGGTGAAAACCTGTCTCTACTAAAATATAGAAATTAGCCAGGTGTAGTGGCAGGCACCTGTAATCTCAGCTACTCAGGAGGCTGAGGCAGGAGAATCACTTGAACTCAGGAGGCGGAGGTTGCAGTGAGCTGAGTTCATGCCACTGCACTCCACCCTGGGCGACAGAGTGAGACTCTGTCTCAAAAAAAATAATAGTAAGAATTTAGGACCTAATGCAGGGGGTCTTATATGCTGAGCTGAGGCTACTTAATGCTGGAGACAGCAAGGGTCACCAAATGCCTTTAATATGCCAAATAATAATAGTGGTAATGATAATAACAAGAATAAGAGCAATGGAGCCCATGGGTTAAGCATGTACCATGTGTTTTGACTGCATCCGCATCCTCTTCTCTTTTTTTTTTTTGAGACAGAGTCTCACGTTGTTGCCCAGGCTGGAGTGCAGTGGTGTGATCTCAGCTCACTGCAACCTCCACCTCCTGGGTTCAAGTGATTCTCCTGCCTCAGCCTCCTGGGTAGTTGAGACTACAGGTGTGTGCCACCACGCCTGGCTAATTTTTGTATTTTTAGTAGAGACAGGGTTTTACCATGTTGGCCAGGCTGATCTCAAACTCCTGGCCTCAAGTGATCTGCCCACCTCAGCCTCCCAAAGTGCTGGGATTACAGGCGTGAGCCACCACACACCTGGCCTGCATCCTCTTCTCTGATGACCTTTTTTTGTTTTTTGAGACAGAGTCTCGCTCTGTGGCCAAGCTGGAGTGCAGTGGCGTGATCTCAGTTCACTGCAACCTCCACCTCCCGCGTTCAGGTGATTCCCCTGCCTCAGCCTCCCAAGTAGCTGGGACTACAGGCACGTGCCACCATGCCCAGCTAATTTTTTTTTTTTTGTATTTTAGTAGAGACGGGGGTTTCACCATGTTGGCCAGGATGGTGTCGATCTCCTGACCTCGTGATCTACCTGCCTCGGCCTCCCAAAGTGCTAGATTTACAGGCGTGAGCCTCCGTGCCCGGCCTGATCACCTATTTAAATCACCCAATAGTGCCATCTGCATTTTTCTTCATAACATATAGTGCTTATTTATTTTGTTGAATGTTTGTCTCCTCCCTGACTAGATGATAAATGCCACGAGAGCAGGAAATTTTGTCTGTTTTATTCATGACTTCAGGCCAGATGCAGTGGCTCATGCCTGTAATCCCAGTATTTTGGGAGGCCAAGGCAGGAGGATCACTTGAGGCCAGGAGTTCAAGACCAGCCTGGACAATATAATGAGACCCTGTCTGTACAAAGAAAAAAAAAACCCAAAAACTGGCCAGGTGTGGTGGCATACACCTGTAGTCCTACTCAAGAGGCTGAGATGGGAGAATTACCTGAGCCAGGGGAGGTGGAAGTTGCCATGAGCTGTGATCATACCAGTGTACTCCAGGCTGGGCAACAAAGTGAGGCCTTGTATAAAAAAGAAAAAAAATAAAAGACTTTATATGGTGTCCAAAATAGTGTCTGGCATATAATAGGTGCTAAATAAACTAACAAGTGAATGCTGTTGAATACAAGAACCTGGGAAATCACATGTAACAAGCAACAAGCTGAAGAAAGGGTTGAGTAATATATTCAACTCGCTAGGCAGAGCTGGGCTGAACTGGAGAAGTGTCCCTAAGACACTTAATGCCTTCACTGCAAAGCCCTTTTGAAGTCACTAACCATTGGCTGTTCTTTCCATTTAACTCATCTTGCTTTGCTTCATATGTGATGGTCATGTTTTTCCCCCTTAGAATCCATTCTCCTGCTTCTCTGATTATTTTGATTTTCCTTGGAGGAATAATCCAACACCCCCTAGGTTCATGCAGTTTATGTGGAACTGGACCAGGGCTCCAAGGATGAACACGAGGCCTAGGTCTGGCCAATCACAGCATTATATTCTGTTGCTAGCAGTGGTTGGTCCAGAGAGAAGGCACATGACCCAAGCCAGACCAAGGAAACTTCATTATGGGATTTTGCTGAAAGTGTTAGGAAGGAGAAATTATCACCAAGGTTTGTTTCTAAGCTGGTAGAATGCAAGCTTGGAGCTGCTGATGGCCATTTTTTTCTTTTCTTTTGTTGTTGTTGTTATTGTTGAGATGGAGTCTTGCTCTGTTGCCCAGGCTGGAGTGCATTAGTGCGATCTTGGCTCACTGCAACCTCTGCCTCTCGGGTTCAAGCAGTTCTCCTGCCTCAGTCTCCCAAGTAGCTGGGATTACAGGCAGCTGCCACCACGCCTGGCTAATTTTTGTATTTTTAGTAAAGATGGGGTTTTACCATGTTGGCCAGGCTGGTCTTGAATTCCTGAACTCAAGTGATCCGCCCACCTTAGCCTCCCGAAGTTCTGGGATTACAGGTGTGAGACACCGTGCCCAGCCTGATGGCCATTTTTGCTGATACTTGGGAAGAACCAGCCTGAGAATGAAGTCAATACAGAGAGAAGCAGAGCCTAGAGATGGTAAGAAACAGAGGCCTGGTAAATGTCAATCAAACCCTGAATCCAGCTTTGCCTGAGGAAGGATCAGTCTCTGAACTAATATGAGTTCCCTATGTTGCTTTAGCCACTTTGATTTTGCCTTGTAATGCAGTGAATGCTAACAAACACATCACGTGATCCAAGTACCATGACTACAGTCACTGAATCAAAAACAAATCCCGAAACCAAAAGCAACTGTTCGAAGGGAACTTATCCTCCACTTATTTATATAAGCAGAGGGGGAACTTCCACTTTTCAATAGAGAAGCTACTGAAGGAAAACTCATCCCTTTCTCTGGTACCTCCATGAGTGAGGAGTGATTTGCCTAATGGTGGGTTTGGGAGAAGATGCTGAGTTTGTTGCCTGGTCCCTTTCTCTATTTTTCTTTTTGCTATGGCCTGACCTTTAGACACTGCTGTTTTCCTCCTTCACCATGAGGAGCCTGTCCCTGTGGAAGACATTTGCAGTAACGCAGCCTGTGGCTGGGTAAATTAGTTTAATCTGGAGGGAAATTGCATGCACCACTAAAGCCACACTCTCCAATCAGCCTTATCCAGAAAACAAACTCTAGAGCTCTAGTTTCCTGATTCATGTATCTTTTTCTCAGTGGGTTTGGAATTTGGAAAGGCTAAGGAGGGTGCAATTAATTATCAGCCCCATGAAACCCCAACATGTTAATTTACATGTTTTCTTTAGAAAACTTTGAGAGGCAGTCCTGTGGAGATCAAATTTCTGGTGTTGTCAGGGCTCCAGGCTTAAAGGTAATTACGGGTCAAGTGTGTTCCTGACCCGGGTAGTTTGTGACAGCTACAGTGGTTCCACAGGATTTTAACTGGCTAGAGCCTGAGTACAAGGGCCTCTGGGGCAGGCCTTGACCTAACTCGTGTGAGTACAGCCTTGGCCTCAGCAGGCAGGTGGGACAGGGATTCGATTATTGGGGAAAAAGTCTTTCTGTCCCAGAGAAGGCTTACCTTAAAAAGGGCAGAACTTTAGTTTACCAACCTGTAGACTATGGTGGGTAGATTTTTGCTTTTTGTAATACCTCTTTCAGCAACACTCGTGGCTGGGCAAGTTGACTCTGATTTGTGAATTGCATGAACTTTGGTCATGGTTTAGCATTTGGAGAGCTCAGACTCTGGCTTTACCCATAGATTGGGGGTATATTTTATCAGTGAAAACAAATGAAAAGAACAGGGCCCTTATTGTATAGGAGATACGCTTCTTTGTGGGTGGAGGTAGATGAATGAAGACCCATAAGATAACAGTGAGGCTTATGCCTTGAAACTTTTGTCTCTGAGAAACAGGTTTGCTTGAGAAATCAAGGAGGACCTGGACGTGGGTTGTTTGGTTTTGGTTTTTTGTGGGTTTTTTTTTTTTTTTTTTTGAGCCAGGGTCTTACTCTGTTGCCCAGGCTGGAGTGCATGGAGTGCATGGTGGGATCTTGGCTCACTGCAACTTCCACCTCCCAGGTTCAAGCAATCCTCCCGCCTCAGCTTGGCGAGTAGCTGGGACTACAGGCGTGAGCCACCAACACCTGGATATTTTTTTATTTTTTGTAGAGACAGGGTTTTACCATGTTGGTCAGGCTGGTCTTTTTTTTTTTTTTTTTTTTTTTTTGAGACGGAGTCTCACTCTGTCGCCCAGGCTGGAGTGCAGTGGCGCAATCTCGGCTCACTGCAAGCTCTGCCTCCTGGGTTCACGCCATTCTCCTGCCTCAGCCTCTCCGAGTAGCTGGGACTACAGGCGCCCGCCACCACGCATGGCTAATTTTTTTTTGTATTTTTAGTAGAGACGGGGTTTCACCGTGGTCTCGATCTCCTGACCTCGTGATCTGCCCGCCTCGGCCTCCCAAAGTGCTAGGATTACAAGCATGAGCCACCGCGCCCGGCCCAAGGTCAGGCTGGTCTTGAACTCCTGAGCTCAAGCAATCTGCCTGCCTCAGCTTCCCAAAGTGCTGGGATTACAGGTGTGAGCCACTGTGGCCAGCCTGGGTTGTGTGTGTGTGTGTTTTTTTTTTTTGAGATGGAGTCTCACTCTGTCACCCAGGCTGAAGTGCAGTGGTGCAATCTTGGCTCACTGCAGCCTCTGCCTCCTGGGCTCAAGCGATTCTCATGCCTCAGCCTCCTGAGTAGCTGGGATTACAGGCGTGTGCCACCACACCCAGCCAATTTTTTTTAATTTTTCTTTTTTAATTTTTTAGTAGAGACAGGGTTTCACCATGCCTTTGCTGCTGAAAGTGCTGGGATTACAGGCATTAGCTACCGCACCTGGCCTGGGTTGTGTTTTAAAATATGCTTCTGGGCTGGGCACGGTGGCTCACGTCTGTAATCCCAGCACTTTGGGAGGCCAAGGTGGGTGGATCATCTGAGATCGGGTGTTTGAGACCAGCCTGGCCAACATGGTGAAACCCCATCTCCACTAAAAATATAAACATTAGCTGGGCGTGGTAGTGGCACGTGCCTGTAATCCCAGCTAATTGCGAGGCTGAGGCAGGAGAATCCCTTGAACCCGGGAGGTGGAGGTTGCAGTGAGCTGAGATTCAGCCAGCCTGGCCTGGGGAACAAAGTGAGACTCCGTCTCAAAATAAATAAATAAATAAAAATAAAAATAAAATATGCTTCTGTTGTGCTACCAGGACAGAACCAGCAGAAGAATGAAAGACAAATTAAGGAAGATCTGCTGACTAAACTGCAGGAGGGCGTGATTGTTTTTTAAAAAACATGATCTTGCTCTATCACCCAGGCTGGAGTGCAGTGGTCCGATCATAGCTCACTGCAGCCTCAAACTCCTGGGCTCAAGCGATCCTCCCACCTCAGTCTCCCAAAGTGCAGGGATTACAGGGATCTTTTATAAAGAGCTAGAACTGTGATCTTAGTAGACAAGCCAAAGAGATGTCTAAGAGAAGTGAATTTTTGAAGGCTTAACTAGGTATATATATAATTTTTGTTTGATTTTTTTTTTTTTTTTTTGAGATGGAGTTTCACTCTTGTTGCCCAGGCTGGAGTGCAATGACATGATCTCGGCTCACCAAAACCTCCGCCTCCTGGGTTCAAGCGATTCTCCTGCCTCGGCCTCCTGAGTAGCTGGGATTACAGGCATGCACCACCACACCCAGCTAATTTAGGATTTTTAGTACAGACGGGGTTTCTCCATGTTGGTCAGGCTGGTCTCAGGTGATCCACCTGCTTCAGCCTCCCAGAGTGCTGGGATTATAGGCGTGAGCCACCGTGCCCAGCCCACTAGGTAAATATTAGGAGAAGAAGAGACCCACAAATATACAAAAACTTGAAAGGAAGTTGCAGTAATATTATAAATTACTGGAAAAAAATATACATATATTTGGAGACAGTGTTTTACTCTGTCACCCAGGCTGGAGTGCAGTGGTGCAGTCTCGGCTCACTGTAGCCTCTACCTCCCAAGCTCAAGTGATCCTGCCACCTCAGCCTCCTGAGTACAGGAACTACAGGTGTGCGCCACCACACCTACCTAATTTTTTTTTTTTTTTTTTTTTTGAGATGGAGTCTCACTCTGTCACCCAGGCTGGAGTGCAGGGGTGCGATCTCGGCTCTCTGCAAGCTCTGCCTCCCGGATTCATGCCATTCTCCTGCTAGGACTACAGGAAACTGCCACCACACCTGGCTAATTTTTTCTATATTTAGGAGAGATGGGTTTTCACCGTGTTACACACCTGGCTAACTTTTGTATTTTTTGTTATTTTTTTTTTACAGACGAGGTTTCACCACGTTCCCCAGGCTGACCTCGCAATCCTGAGCTCAGGCAATCCACCTGGCTTGGCCTCCCAAAGTTCTGGGATTACAGGTGTGAGCCACTGTGGCTGGCCAAAAAATAAATTATTTTTTAAATGGTGTGAGAACACTGGTTATCTCTCTAAAAAATTAAACCGTGGGCTGGGCATGGCGGCTTATGCCTATAATCTCAGCACTTTGGGAGGCCGAGGCGGGTAAATCACTTGAGGCCAGGAGTTTGAGACTAGCCTGATCAACATAGCGAAATCCAATCTCTACTAAAAATACAAAAATTAACTGGTGTGGTGGCTTATGCCTGTAGTCCCAGCTACTCAGGAGGCTGAGGCAGGAGAATCGCTTAAGCCCAGGAGGCAGAGGTTGCAGTGAGCCAAGATCATGCCACTGCACTCCAGCCTGGGCAACAAAGTGAGACTCTGTCTTTAAAAAAAAAAAAAAAAGTTAAACTGGGTCCCAAACTCACACTATATACATGAGTAAATTCCAAGAGTAAAAAGAAATATTGAAAAGTCTTAGAATAAAATATAGAATATTGGGATAAGAAATGGCAGCTTCAGTAATATAGAAAAGTGCACAAGCTGTTAAGGAAAATTTAGATCAACTTGACCACATTAAAAGACAACAGTTTAGGCTGGGTGCGGTGGCTCACGCTTGTAATCCCAGCACTTTGGGAGTCCGAGGCGGGTGGATCACGAGGTCAGGAGATCGAGACCAGGTGAAACCCCGTCTCTACTAAAAATCCAAAAAATTAGCCGGGCGTGGTGGCGGGCACCTGTAGTCCCAGCTACTCGGAGAGGCTGAGGCAGGAGAATGGCGTGAACCCGGGAGGTGGAGTTTGCAGTGAGCCGAGATTGTGCCACTGCACTCTAGCCTGGGCGACAGAGCGAGACTCCGTCTCAAAAAAAAAAAAAAAAAAGATAACAGTTTAGCTGGGTGCGGTGGTTCACACCTGTAATCCCTGCACTTTGGGAGGCTGAGGTGGGCGGATTGCTTGAGCCCAAGAGTTTGAGACCAGTCAGGCCAACATGGTAAAATCCCATCTCTACTAAAATACAAAAATTAGCTGGGCATGGTGGCACATGCCTGTAGTCCTAGCTACTCCAGAGGCTGAGGTGAGAGGATCGCTTGAGCCTGAGAGGTTGAGGCTCCAGCCTGGGTGACACAGTGAGACCCGGTTTCAAAAAAAAAAAAAAAAAGTAATAAAAGTTCCTCAAAATTGATCAAAGATCTGTGTGTCAGA
The DNA here is from genome assembly GCF_009828535.3 of Hylobates moloch. NCBI lineage: Eukaryota > Metazoa > Chordata > Mammalia > Primates > Hylobatidae > Hylobates > Hylobates moloch. The sequence continues at coordinate 22,386,681 of NW_026652287.1, read as the reverse complement.
GCCAAAACTATAAAATTCTTAGAAAAAAAACAGAGGGAGAAAGCTTCATGACATTAGATTTGGCCATGATTTTTTTGGATACGACACCAAAAGCACAGGCAACAAAAGAAAAAATACATCAGTTGGATTTTATCAAAATTTAAAGCTTCTGTGTATCAGACACAATCGACAGAGTGAAAAGGCAACCAACAGAATGAGGGAAAATTTTTCCAAGTCATATATTTGATAAAGGATTAATGTCCAGATAATATGGCTCACACCTGTCACCCTAGCACTTTGGGAGGCTGAGCAGGGAGGATCGCTTGAGTTCAGGAGTTCAAGACTAGCCTGGGCGACTTAGCAAGACCTCATCTCTACTAAAAATAAAAAAAACTATCCAGGAGTTGTGGCACACACCTGTAGTCCCTGCTATTTGGGAGGCTGAGGTGAAAGGATTGCTTGAGCCCAGGAGGATGAGGCTGCATTGAGCCGTGATCACGCCACAGCATTCCAGCCTGGGAGACAGAGGGAGACTTTGTCTCTACAAAACAAAAACAAAAACAAACAAACAAACAGAAAAACAGAATACAGGCCGGGTGCAGTGGCTCATGCCTGTAATCCCAGCACTTTGGGAGGCCGAGGTGAGCGGATCACCTGAGGTCGGGAGTTCAAGTTGCCTGACCAACATGGAGAAACCCCGTCTCTACTAAAAATACAAAATTAGCCAGGCCTGGTGGCACATGCCTGTAATCCCAGCTACTCAGGTGGCTGAGGCAGGAGAATCGCCTGAACCCAGGAGAGGAGTTTGTGGTGAGGCGAGATCGCGCCATTGCACTCCAGCCTGGGCAACAAGAGCGAAACTCGGTCTCAAACAAAACAAAACAAAACAAAACAAAACAAAACAAACCCCAGAAAATAAGAAGTGTTGGTGAGGAGGTGGAGACATTGGAACCCTTGTGCTCTGTTGGTGGAAATGTAAAATGGTAGTCATTATGGAAAACAGTATAGTGGCTCCTCAAAAATTAAAATTGAATTACCATATAATTTAGCAATTCCACTTCTGAGTATATACCCAAAGGAATTGAAAGTGAGGACTTGGCTGGGCGCAGTGGCTCATGCCTTTAATCCCAGCACTTTGGGAGGCCAAGGTGGGCAGATCACTTGAGGTCAGGAGTTTGAGACCAGCCTGGCCACCATGGCGAAATCCCGTCTCTACTAAAAATACAAAAATTGGTTGGATGTGGTGGCGCATGCCTGTAATCCCAGCACTTTGAGAAGCTGAGGCTGGAGGATGGCTTGAACCTTGGAGGCGGAGATTGCAGTAAGCTGGGATGCACCATTGCACTCTCAGCCTGGGCACCAGAGCAACACTGTCACACACACACACACACACACACACACACACACACACACACACACACACGTGGGGATTCAAACAGATATTTGTAGGCTGGGCGCGGTGGCTCACGCTTGTAATCCTAGCACTTTGGGAGGCCGAGGCGGGCGGATCACGAGGTCAGGAGATCGAGACCACGGTGAAACCCCGTCTCTACTAAAAATACAAAAAATTAGCCGGGCGTGGTGGCGGGCGCCTGTAGTCCCAGCTACTCGGAGAGGCTGAGGCAGGAGAATGGCGCGAACCCAGGAGGCGGAGCTTCCAGTGAGCCGAGATCGCGCCACTGCACTCTAGCCTGGGCGACAGAGCGAGACTCCGCTTCAAAAAAAACAAAAAACACAAAAAACAAACAAACAGATATTTGTTCATCCATGTTTGTAGCAGCATTATTCACAATAGCCAAGGCATGGAAGCAATCTGAGTGTCCTTTGACAGATTAATGGATGAGGAAAATATGGTCCATCCATACAGTGAATTTTTTTTTTTTTTTTTTTGAGACAGAGTCTTGCTCTGTTGCCCAGGCTGGAGTGCAGGGGTGCGATCTTGGCTCACTGCAAGCTCTGCCTCCTGGTTTCATGCCATTCTCCTGCCTCAGCCTCCCGAGTAGCTGGGACTACAGGCGCCTGCCACCACACCCGGCTAATGTTTTGTATTTTTAATAGAGATGGGGTTTCACTGTGTTAGCCAGGATGGTCTCAATCTCCTGACCTCGTGATCCACCTGCCTTGGCCTCCCAAAGTGCTGGGATAACAGGCGTGAGCCACCGCGCCTAGCCCATACAGTGAAATATTATTTAGTCTTTTTTTTGTTTTTTGAGGTGGAGTCTCACCGTGTCGCCAGGCTGGAGTGCAGTGGCACGATCTTGGCTCACTGCAACCTCTGCCTCCCAAGTTCAAGTGATTCTCTTGCCTCAGCCTCCCGAGTAGCTGGGACTACAGGTGCGTGCCAACACACCCAGCTAATTTTTGTATTTTTAGTAGAGACGGGGTTTCACCATGTTGGCCAGGATGGTCTCGATCTCTTGACCTTGTGATCTGCCTGCCTCAGCCTCCCAAAGTGCCAGGATTACAAGCGTGAGCTCCGTGCTTGGCTATTTAGTCTTAAACAGGAAGGAAGTTCTGATTGGGTGCTATTGCTCGTGTTTATAATCCCAGCACTTTGGGAGGGTGAGGCAGGAGGATCATTGGAGCCTAGGAGTTTGAGACCAGCCTGGACAACATAGCAAGTCCCCATCACTCAAAAGAAAATTTTTTTTAACTTGGCATGGTGGTGTGTACCTATAGTTTTAGCTACTCGGGAAGCTGAGGTGGGAGGATTACTTGAGTCCAGGAGTTCAAGATTACAGTGAGCTATGAGTGTGCCACTGTCCCCCAAAATGGGTGACAGAGTGACACCTTATCTCTAAAAAAGAAAAGAGAAAAAAAGGAGGAGCCAGGCATAGGGGCTTACACCTATAATCCTAGCACTTTGGGAGGCTAAGGTGAGTGGGTCACTTGAGGTCAGGAGTTCGAGACCAGCCTGGCCAACATGGTGAAACCCCATCTTTACTAAAAATACTAAGATTCGCTGGGCATGGTGGTACATGCCTATAATCCCAGCTATTTGGGAGGCTGAGGCAGGAGAATTGCTTGAACTCAGGAGGCAAAGGTTGCAGTGAGCTGAGATCATGCCAGTGCACACCAGCCAGGGCGACAGAGCAAAAAAAAAAAAAGAAAAAGAAAAAAAATTTAAAGCTTAACACAGCTACAACATGGATGTACTTCTTAAAGGACATTATGCTAAATGAAATAAGCCAGTCACAGGCAGACAAATACTTTATGATTCCACTTATAGGAGATACCTAGGGTAGTCAAATTCATAAAGACAGAAAGCAGAATGGTGGTTGCTAGGGGTTGGGGGGGCGGAGGAATGGGGAATTATTGTTTGATGGGTACAGAGTTTCAGTTCGGCAAGATGAAAAAGAATTCTGGAGATGGACTGTGTTGATGGCTGCACAACAGTGTGAATTGTACTTACAACCACTGAACTGTACACCTAAAGATGGTTTCTGAAATTTTATGTTATATATATTTTACCACAATTAAATCTCTCTTTTTTTTTTCTTTTGTAGACGGAGTCTCGCTCTGTCGCCAGGCTGGAGTGCAGTAGCACAATCTCGGATCACTGCAACCTCTGCCTCCCTAGTTCAAGCGATTCTCCTGCCTCAGCCTCCCAAGTAGCTGGAACTACAGGCGCACGCCGCCACGCCCAGCTAATTTTTTTTTGTATTTTAGTAGAGACGGGGTTTCACCATGTTGCCCAGTCTGGTCTTGAACTCCTGAGCTCAGGCAATCTACCCCCCTTGGCTTCTCAAAGTGCTAAGATTACAGGTGTGAGCCACCGTGCCCAGCCAAAGTTTTTCTTTAAATTGTGAGTTGTTAGAGGAGTAGGAAAAGGGTCAGTGTGGCCAAAGTGTGTAGGGAATGATGGGGAGGTAGAAAATGAAATTAAGAAGGTGAGGAGAGGGCCAGATGCGGTGGCTTACGCTTGTAATCCCAGCACTTTGGGAGGCGGGGGCGGGCGGATCACCTAAGGTCAAGAGTTTGAGACCAGCTTAGCCAAAATGGTGAAGCCCTGTCTCTACTAAAAATATAAAAATTAGCTGGGCATGGTGGCAGGCACCTGTACTCTCAGCTACTTGGGGGACTGATGCACGAGAATCGCTTGAACCCAGGAGGTGGAGGTTGCAGTGAGCTGAGATCGCGCCATTACACTCCAGCCTGGGCGACGAGCGACACTCTGTCTCAAAAAACAAAAATAAAGCATGACTCATTCAAATATAGAATGGAGGGCTGGGCATGGTGGCTCGTGCCTGTAATCCCAGCACTTTGGAAGGCTGAGGCAGGCAGATGATTTGAGCCCCAGAGTTCGAGACCAGTCTGGGCAATAAGGCGAAACCCTGTCTCTACAAAAAAATACAAAAATTAGCAGGGCATGGTGGTGTGCACCTATAGTCTCAGCTACTTGAGAGGCTGAGGTGGGCAGATGGCATGAGCCTGGAGGTGAAAGTTGCAGTCAGCCAAGATCGCACCATTGTACTCCAGCCTGGGTGACAGAATGAGACCCCATCTCACACAAAACAAAAAACAAAACAAACAAATATAGAATTGATACATGTCAGAAAAGTATTCTACTTGTCTAAGAGGAAACAGTTGGATGGTGAAGTTGGTTCAGAGAATGTTTTGAGGAAGTAGGTACTTGAGGAAGTGGGAAATTTAGATACAAAACTGGTTAATCTTCTGCAGGGTAACAAGAACTATAAGCTATGGGATTCTCTTTTGTACTGGAGAGAAATAATTCAAAACTCTACTGGACAAGGCCAGGAACAGTGGCTCATGCCTGTAATCCCAGCATTTTGGGAGGCCAAGGCAGGCAGATCACTTGAAGTCAGGAGCTTGAGACGGTAAAACCCCATCTCTACTAAAAAAAAAAAAAAAAATTAGCTGGTGGAGCATGCCTGTAGTCCCAGCTACTCGGGAGGCTGAGGCAGAAGAATTGCTTGAACCCAGGAGGTAGAAGTTGCAGTGAGCTGAGATCACGCCACTGCACTCCAGCCTAGGCAACAGAGTGAGACTCCATCTCAAAAACAAAAACAAAAAACCACCAAAAACTCTACTGGACAAAAATCTGGGCCTTTGCCGGGCGCGGTGGCTCATGCTTGTAATCCCAGCACTTTGGGAGGCCGAGGTGGGCGGATCACGAGGTCAGGAGATCGAGACCACGATGAAACCCCGTCTCTACTAAAAATACAAAAAATTAGCTGGGCGTGGTGGCGGGCGCCTGTAGTCCCAGCTACTCGGAGAGGCTGAGGCAGGAGAATGGCGTGAACCTGTGAGGCGGAGCTTGCAGTGAGCCGAGATTGCGCCACTGCACTCCAGCCTGGGCGACAGAGCGAGACTCCGTCTCAAAAAAAAAAAAAAAAAAAAAAAATCTGGGCCTTTAATCAATCAATACCTATGCAAACAAAGGAACAGTCCCTGGCCTATATAAGTAGTTGGTGGGCCACATCTGGCCTGGCTGCTTGTGTTTGGAATAAGATTTTAATTTTATTATTTTTAAAAATAAGAGATGGGGTCACACTATGTTGGTCTTGAACTCTTGGCCTCAAGCAATCCTCCCGCCTCAGCCTCCCAAAGTGCTGGGATTACAGGTGTGAGCCACCATGCCCGGCCTAAAATACGGTTTTATTGGAACACAGCCACACCCAATTATTTCTGTATCTCCCCAGGCTGCTTTTGCTGTACAGAAACTGTGGACCATGATGACCGATAGATTTGAGCAGTCGACAGAGAGGAAACAGCCCACAAAGCCTAAAATATTTACTACCTGGACCTTTACAGAAAGAGTTTGCTGATCCCTGCTAGAGAATTAAGTAATCTTTGGGTAAGCTTGTGAAACAAAGTCCTAGATGACATTGAAAGAACTACACTGCCCTCTCTTGGTCTTATTTCCAAAATTTGGATAATTTTTCTTAAAAAGGAGATGTTTGGCTTAAAAATTGGTGGGGCATTTTGAATTGTTATCCCTGGTCTGTATTTCCTAAATCTTCCTGTTCACTCACCCCATAACCCCGCTACCCTCTTTCTACATTGGCGACAATGCCTCTTAGTATCTGTCAAACTTGTATAACGAGATTTAGAAAATATGATTAAGTACAGAGTTTATTCAAGTGCAAGGTTTGAGGATGATCACCTGGGAAACACAGACTCCAAAGGAATGGGATCAGTGTTGGAAAGAGAGGAAGCTAAGGTTTCACTTATATAGATAGAAACAGTTTCAGCTAAGTTGCAACATTTTCCATCCAAGGCGCATATGTATGTTACAGTCATTTGATTAAATCAGCTTGTTACATTTCAAGGAAGATGCTTTAACATTCTATGAAGAGGAGTAATGTCCTGAGAGGGTCTCATCTCTGGTGCTAGTGGGTCATTTCTTTCTTTTTTTTTTCTTGAGACAGAGTCTCCCTCTGTCGCCCAGGCTGGAGTGCAGTGGCGTGATCTTGGCTCACTGCAACCTCCGCCTCCCAGGTGCAAGTCATTCTCCTGCCCCAGCCTCCTGAGTAGCTGGGATTACAGGTGTGTGCCACCATGTCTGGCTATTTTTTTTTTTTTTTTTGGTAGAGACGGGGTTTCACCATGTTGGTTAGGCTGGTCTCGAACTCCTGACCTTGTGATCTGTCTGCCTCGGCCTCCCAAAATGCTGGGATTACAGGCGTGAACCACTGTGTATCGCCCAGGCTCGAGTGCAGTGGCGAAATCTTGGCTCACTGCAACCTCTGCCTCCTGAGTTCAAGCAATTCTTCTGCCTCAGCCTCCCAAGTAGCTGGGATTATAGGTGTCCAGCACCACGCCCAATTTTTATATTTTTAGTAGAAACGGGGTTTCACCATATTGGCCAGGCTGGTCCCCAGCTCCTGATGTCAGGTGATTCACCTGTCTTGGCCTCCCAAAGTGCTGGGATTACAGGCGTGAGCCACCGTGCCCGGCATACTGGGTCATTTCTAATCATTTACAGGACAAAGCAGAAGTTGCAACTGCATACTACATGGCCACATTCCTCTCAAGGCTCAGAAGAAAGTTCCAGCAGCTTTAAGTTTGAATTATTTAATTTAAAATATCCCAGCTCTTGGCTGGGCACAGTGGCTCACACCTGTAATCCCAGCACTTTGGGAGGCCGAGGCAGGCGGATCACCTGAGCTCAGGAGTTCGAGACCAGCCTGCCAACATGGCAAAACCCTGTCTCTACTAAAAATACAAAAATTAGCCAGGCATGGTGGCGGGCGCCTGTAGTCCCAGCTACTCAGGAGGTTGAGACACGAGAATCATTTAAACTTGGGAGGCAGAGGTTGCAGTGAGCCTATATTGGGCCACTGCACTGCAGCCAGGGCAACAGAGTGAGACTCCATCTCAAAATAAATAAATAAATAATAAAATAAAATAAAATATCCCAGCTCTTTCCTCTGAGGGTGGAACTTACGAAAGGCTCTTTTAAGTGCAGGTAGGCCTGAAAAGCAATTGCTGGTGAGTAATGTCCTTTGCAACATCGTTTTTGCTCGAGAAGGCATTCTGTTTCTGACTCCTGTTAAGGCTTCCGTAATTGAAGGCCCATTCTCATGGAAGCTTTCCTTGGGAGGGCCCCTCAGCTCCTTGGAATGAAGCTCAAGAACTGTTGGAAGTTCTGAGAGGGCAATGCTGGTGCCTGCTTGACCACTGCTGTTTCTGGGTCCGGGCACATAGTAGGTGCTCAGTAAATATTTGTTGATGAACTAGAGCCAATGAAAGAATAGCATTTTGTCCTCTGCTCGGGATCAACCCTGTGAGAGGAACCAAGGTTTGGTGATAAAGGCTGCCATCTGCAGGGAATAGGTGAAATGGCATTATTCAGAATTGCTAAATCCTGAGGATAATACAGTCGATTTCAAGGCAAGATTAACATATATTTTCTCCTTTCGCTTGCTGGAGAATTAACATCATCTTGTCTTTTCCAATTAAGGAAACCTGAATCCTGCACCCTTTCTCAAATAACATTTTTAAGCTTTTATTTATTTTTTAAGACAGAGTCTTGCTCTGTCACCCAGGCTGCAGTGCAGTGGCGTGATCTCGGCTCACTGCAACCTCCGCCTCCTGGGTTCAAGCAATTCTCTTGCCTCAGCCTCCTGAGTAGCTGGGACTACAGGTGTGTACCACCACGCCCGGCTAATTTATTGTATTTTTAGTGGAGACAGGTTTCACTGTGTTAGCCAGGATGGTCTCAATCTCCTGACTTCATGATCCGCCTGCCTTGGCCTCCCAAAGTGCTGGGATTACAGGCGTGAGCCACCAAGCCTGGACAGCTTTTATTTTCTTTTAAATGGAGACAGGGTTTTGCTCTGTCACCCAGGCTGAAGTGCAGTAGCATGATCATAGCTCACTGCAGCTTCCAACTCCAGGGCTCAAGCGATCCTCCCATTTCAGCCTCCTGAGTAGCTAGGACTGGTGTGTGGCACCACATCTGGCTAATTTGTTTTTGTTTTTTTTTGTGGAGAAAGGGTCTTGCTATATTGTCCAGGCTGCATTTTAAAGCTTTTTGAGGGCTTAGTTAGCCATGCTGCATACTGTATACACCATGCTGTATGCACAAAACTGGTACCTAGGTATCACTATTTCCCTGTTTTATAGATGAAGAATCGGAACACAGAAAGGATGCCCAAAGTTATACTGCTAGCAAGTGGCAGAACTAGGGATTTGAACCCAAACACTGTGGCTTCAGAAAGTGTGCTCGTTTTCTCTTTTCTTTCTTTTTTTTTTTTAAGACAGAGTCACTCTGTCACCCAGGCTGGAGTGCAGAGGCAATCTCAGCTCACTGCAACCTCCGCCTCCCGGGTTCAAGGGATTCTCGTGCCTCAGCCTCCCAAGTAGCTGTGACTACAGGCGCCCACCACCAGGCCCCAGTAATTTTTGTATTTTTTTTTTAACATTTTTCAGTAGAGAAGGGGTTTCACCATGTTGGCCAGGCTGGTCTGGAACTCCTGACCTCAAGTGATCTGCTCGCCTTAGAGTCCCAAAATGCTGAGATTACAGGCGTGAGTCACTATGCCTCGCCCAGTAGACCATTTTTTTTTTTTTTTTTTTGAGACAGAATCACACTTTGTGACCCAAGCTGGATTGCAGTGGTGCGATTTCGGCTCACTGCAACCTCCACCTCCCAGGTTCAGGCAATTCTCCTGCCTTAGCCTCCCGAGTAGCTGGGATTTCAGGTGCACACCACCCACCACGCCCAGCTAATTTTTTTGCATTTTTAGTAGTGACGGGTTTTCACCATGTTTGCCAGGCTGGTTTTGAACTCCTGACCTCAAGTGATCCGCCCATCTTGGCCTCCCAAAGTTCCAGGATTACAGGTGTGAGCTACCACGCCTGGCCTAGATCTTATTTTTAAGAGCAGTTTTAGGTTCACAGCAAAATTGAGCAGAAGGTACAGAGATATATCCCCTGGCTCACACAGGCCTAGCCTCCCCCATTATAGAATGTGTGCTTCTAATCATTTCACTATATTACCTCTCCATGCCTGACAGGAAAATATTTACATAAAACATATAGAAACATGGCAGATTGAGCCCATGCAGTTATCTCTGCTCTCTCCTGAAACACTCCTAAAATACTAGTAAAGGAATCAAAGAGGTATAAACCCACAAAGAATGGGAGAAGACTGCTCATAAGAGATCTCAAATCCTTTTTAGAAGATAGAATGTAGATGAGTGGTTTACCTGGGAGGAGAAACCCTAGTTCTTGCAGGAGTTGCTAATGAGTAGCAAGGCAGTTAGAGCTGATAAACCCCAGAAAGGCTCAGGAATTGGTTGAAGGCCCTTGTGCTGAGAGGTGGGACCGAAAACCAATAATTCATTGAATATAAATACCATCTGGGGGAAGCGTTAGACCCCTGATTCTCCTCCTTGTCACTCCCTAACCCCAATCTCTGCAGAAGATGAGATGTTTATTCCCTGGAGAACTTGAACCAGAGAAATTCTGGGTCCAGGGATAGCAGTCAGAGAAAACACTTGGAGGCGAGGCAACATCCTAAAAACAGAGGGATTAAATGAAAATGTGCAGGCTGGGCACAGTGGTTCACGCCTGTAATCCCAGCACTTTGAGAGGCTGAGGTGACGGCCGGGCGCGGTGGCTCACGCTTGTAATCCCAGCACTTTGGGAGGCCGAGGCGGGCGGATCACGAGGTCAGGAGATCGAGACCACGGTGAAACCCCGTCTCCACTAAAAATACAAAAAATTAGCTGGGCTTGGTGGCGGGTGCCTGTAGTCCCAGCTACTCGGGAGAGGCTGAGGCAGGAGAATGGCGTGAACCCGGGAGGCGGAGCTTGCAGTGAGCCGAGATCGCGCCACTGCACTCCAGCCTGGGGGACGGAGCAAGACTCGTCTCAAAAAAAAAAAAAAAAAAAAAAAGAGAGGCTGAGGTGGGCGGATCACCTGAGGTCAGGAGTCAGGAGTTTGAGACCAGCCTGGCCAACATGGCGAAACCCCGCCTCTACTAAAAATACAAAAATTAGCTGGATGTGGTGGCAGGCGCCTGCAGTCCCAGTTACTCGGGAGGCTGAGGCAGGAGAATCTCTTGAATCTGGGAGGTGGAGGTCACAGTGAGCCGAGATCACGCCACTACACTCCAGCCTGGGCAACAGAGTGAGACTCTGTCTCAAAAAGAAAGTGTGCAGCTAAAAACATTCTTAACATATTTTAAATAATCCTATGGTTGGGTGGTAGTATTGGTATCATTATTCTGTATTATTAGTATTGTTATTGGTATTGTTATTCTCTTTTTTTTGGGTGGAGGGATGGAGTCTTAATTGGAAGCATCAGTATGATGGATTTTATCTTGAAGAATACATATTTCTGACCAGGCACAGTGGCTCACGCCTGTAATCCTAGCACTTTGGGAGGCTGAGGTGGGTGGATCACTTGAGGTCAGGAGTTTGGGGCCAGCCTGGCCAGCACTGTGAAACCCTGTCTCTACTGAAAATACAAAAATTAGCTGAGCGTTGTGGCATGTGCCTGTAATCCCAGCTACTTGGGAGGCGGAGGCAGGAGAATCGCTTGACTCTGGGAGGTGGAGGTTACAGTGAGCAGTGAGCCGAGATGGTGCCACTGCACTCCAGCCTGGGCAACACGGCAAGACTCCATCTTAAAAAAAAAAAAAAAAAGAAAACAAACAAACAAACAAACAATAAACGGCTGGGTGTGGTGGCTTCTGCCTATAATCCCAGCACTTTGGGAGGCCAAGGTGGGTGGATCGCTTGAGGTCAGGAGTTTGAGACCAGCCTGACCAACATGGTGAAACCCCATCTGTACTAAAAGTACAAAATTAGCCGGGAGAGGTGGTGTGTACCTGTAATCCCAGCTACTCGGGAGGCTGAGGCAGGGGAATCGCTCGAACCCAGGAGGCGGGGGTTGCAGTGAGCCAAGATCATGCCATTGCACTCCAGACTGGGCAACAAGGGTGAAACTCTGTCTTAAGAAAAAAAAAAAAGAGGAAGAAGAAGAAGAATTCACTAACAGGCTGCCAGTAGCCAGTAAAAGGTAAGTGAAAGAGGAACTATCTGCAGGTCCCGAGGAAAGAATGAAAACATATTTACAACACAGAAACAGAAATAGCGGTGGAGGAGGAGAGAGCAGGGTCGCTCAGTGGGACCAGGAAGCCAGCTTACTTTCATTTTTTGAAGCTCCTTATATACAGAAAAACACATTTATTTTTTCATTTCACATTTGACAAATACTTTCAGCACCCCAAGATTAAAATGTAATGTAGATGTGCTGTCACCAGGTGATTGGATTTCTTTTTTTTTTTTTTTCTTGAGACGGAGTCTCACTCTGTTGTTAGGCTGGAGTGCAGTGGTGCGATCTCAGCTCACTGCAACCTCCGTCTCCCAAGTTCAAGTGATTCTCCTTGCCTCAGCCTCCCAAGTAGCTGGGATTACAGGCGCCCGCCACCACGCCTGGCTAATTTTTTTGTATTTTTAGTAGAGACGGGTTTTCACTATGTTGGCCAGGCTGGTCTCGAACTTCTGACCTCGTGATCCACCTGCCTCGGCCTCCCAAAGTGCTGGGATTACAGGCGTGAGCTGCCGCGTCGGGCCGTGATTGGATTTCTTAAAAGCCAGTTAATGAAACTGCAAGGAGAAACCACCATACACCTGTCAGAATAACTGAAAATAAAAATGAAAACAAAGGTGGCCATCCTAAGTGCCTGCGAGCATGGGAAACTGGGACTCTCATACCTTGTTATTGGGAAAGCAAATGGGTCAGTCACTTTGGAAAAAATTGGGCAGTTTCTTATACATTTAAACACATACTGACCATAAAACCCAGAAATCTCACTCCTAGGTATGTATATAAGAGAAATGAAACATATATTTTATTTTTAACCAACAAAACCTAGAAAAACCCAAATTCCTTCAACTGATGAATGGATGGGTAAATTGCAAAGGAGCCATTTTTGGAATACTTGCCACCAGTAAAAAGAATGGACTGGGGCCGGACGCGGTGGCTCATGCCTGTAATCCCAGCACTTTGGGGGGCCAAGGCAGGTGGATCACCTGAGGTTGGGAGTTCAAGACCAGCCTGACCAACATGGAGAAACCTCATCTCTACTAAAAATACAAAATTAGCTGGGCGTGGTGGCACATGCCTGTAATCCCAGCTATTCGGGAGGCTGAGGCAGGAGAATCATTTGAACCCAGGAGGTGGAGGTTGCGCTGAGCCAAGATCATGCCATTGCACTTCAGCCTGGGCAACAAGAGTGAAACTCCATCTCAAAAAAAAAAAAAAAAAAAAGAATCGACTGGGTCAAGCACGGTGGCTCATGCCTGTAATCCCAGCACTTTGGGAGGCTGAGGCAGGAGGATCATTTGAGGCAGGAGTTTGAGATCAGCCTAGGCAACATAGTGAAATCCCATCCCTACAAAAAATTGTAAAAAACAAAAAAAAATGAACTGAAATAAATTTTTGCATATACGGCTAGAGGAGTTTCAACAAGCATGCCAAGACTACACAATGGAGAAAGAAGAGTCCCTTCAACAAATGGTGCTGGGAAAACTGGAAATCACGTGCAGAAAAATGAAGCTAGATCCTTACTTTATACCAGATACAGAAATAAACTCAAAATGGATTAAAGACCTCAAAATGTTAAGACCTCAAAACTCCTAGAAGAAAACATAAGGGAAAAGCTTCAGGATACTAGATTTGGCAATGATTTCTTGGATAAGACACCAAAAGCACAGACAACAAAAGAAAAAATAGACAAATGGAAACATATCAGAGTAAAAACTTGTGGATATCAAAGGCAAAAATCAACAGAGTGAAAGGCAACCCAATGGAATAGGAGAAAATATCTGTAAATCACTTATCTGATAAGAGGATAATTTCCAGAATACATAAGGATTCCTACAACTGAACAATGATAATAAACAACCCAATTAAAAAATGGGCAACTGACTTGATAGACATTTCTGCAAAGAAGATATACCAGTGGTCAACAAGCACACAAAGAGATTCACAACATCACTAATCATTAGGGAAATCAAAACCATGAAATATCAACTTATACCCATTAGGATGATAACTATCAAAAGAACAGAAAACCGTAAGTGTTGACAAAGATTTAGAGAAGTTGGGGTGCTTATGCACTGTGTTTGGAAACATAAAATGGTACAGCCATTATGGAAAACAGCTAATTTTTTTACTTTCATAGAGATGGGGTCTTGCCAATGGCCGAAGCTGGCCTATGAACTCCTGGCCTCAAGTGATTCTCCCGGCTCGGTCTCTCAAAGTGCTGGGATTACAAGCGTGAGCCACCTTGCTCACATGTTCTACATCTTGATTGTGGTTGTGGTTAATGTGACTGTATGTATTTGTTAAAACTCATAAAACTAGGCAGGGCATGGTGGCTCATGCCTGTAATTCCAGCACTTTGGGAGGCCGAGGCGGGTGGATCACTTGAAGTCAGGAGTTCAAGACCAGCCTGACCAACATGGTAAAACTCCATCTCTACTAAAAATACAAAAAAAATTAGCTAGGCATGGTGGCGCACACCTGTAATCCCAGCTACTTGGGAGGCTGAGGCAGGAGAATCGCTTGAACCCGGGAGGCAGAGGTTGCAGTGAGCTGAGGTTGTGCCATTGCACTCCAACCTGGGCAACAAGAGCAAAATTCCATCAGAAAAACACAAAAGAGAAACAAAAAAACTCATAAAATTGAGCCGGGTGTGTGGCACGTGCCTGTAGTCCTAGCTACTCTAGAGGCTGAGGTGGGAGGATCCCTTCAGCCCAGGGGTTCAAGGCTGCAGCGAGCTATGACTGCACCACCTTACTCCAGCCTGGGCAACAGAGTGAGACTCTGTGTCTACCCAAAAATAAAAATAAAAAAGGAAAGAAGAAATATTCATAGAATTGCCCACCAAAGAAACCTGTACCCTGATGTGTAAGAAAAACCTTACATCAAAACTATCACACAAAAATGTATACTGCATATAAATTATCCCTCTATAAACCTAAGAAAAAAGAAATGTGGAGCAAGTATGGCAAAATGTCAATTTCTGAATAATCTTGGAGGAGTACACAGTGGCCTTCTTTTCTGTGCCTTTTATCCTGTTTGGAAAATTTCTTTTTTTTTTTTTTTTGAGAGAAGTCTTGCTCTTGTCCCCCAGGTTTGAGTGCAATGGTTTATCTTGGCTCACTGCAACCTCAGCCTCCCAGGTTCAAATGATTCTCCTGCCTCTGCCTCCCAAGTAGATGGGATTAAGGCACCTGCCACCATGCCTGGCTAATTTTTTTTTTTTTTTTGAGATGGAGTCTCGCTCTTTCACCCAGGCTGGAGTGCAGTGGCGCGATCTCGGCTCACTGCAGGCTCCGCCCCCCGGGGTTCACGCCATTCTCCTGCCTCAGCCTCCCGCGTAGCTGGGACTACAGGCGCCTGCCACCTCGCCTGGCTAATTTTTTGTATTTTTAGTAGAGACGGGGTTTCACTGTGTTAGCCAGGATGGTCTCGATCTCCTGACCTCGTGATCCGCCCGCCTCGGCCTCCCAAAGTGCTGGGATTACAGGCGTGAGCCACCGCGCCCGGCCACGCGTGGCTAATTTTTGTGTTTTTTAGTAGAGACGGGGTTTCACCATGTTGGCCAGGCTGGTCTTGACCTCCTGACCTCAGATGATCTGCCTGCCTCGGCCTCCCAAAGTGCTGGGTTTACAGGCGTGAGCCACTGTGCCCAGTCCCTGTTTGGAAAATTTCAATCTGAAAAGAATAAAAACAAAAATGATTTTTTAGAAAGCCGAGTTTATTCAAACTGCAGTCTGGTTCAATAATAGGACGCAAGGTTAAAACTGTATGGTAAGCTGGGTATGGTGACTCATGCCTGTAATCCCAGCACTTTGGGAAGCTGAGGTGGGTGGATCACTTGAGGTCAGGAGTTTGAGACTAGCCTGGTCAACATGATGAAACCCTGTCTCTACTAAAAATACAAAAATTAGCCAGGCGAGGTGGCAGGCATGTGTAATCCCAGCTACTCGGGAGGCTGAGGCAGGAGAATCACTTGAACCCGGAAGGTGGAGGTTGCAGTGAGCTGAGATTGGGCCACTGCACACCAGCCTGGGCAAAAGAGTGAGACTCCGTCTCAAAGAAAAAAAAAAAAGAAACCCAAAAAGAAAAAAAAATAACAACTGTACGGTAAACAAGGAATTCTTATTTCATTCCTGTTGGTGAGTGTCTGTGACTGTATGTATGACTTTGTTTTAGAAAAGGTCAAATGCAAATGTGAGACCTTTCGAGAATGTGAAGTCTGCTCAAATAGTCCTTCTGTCCCTGTAACGTTTCAGAAAACACTTAAAGAACAAGAATAGGCTGGGCGCGGTAGCTCACGCCTGTAATCTCAGCACTTTGGGAGGCCGAGGCGGGTGGATCACTAGGTCAGGAGTTCGAGACCAGCCTGGCCGAGATAGTGAAACCCGTCCTACTAAAAATACAAAAATTAGCCAGGCATGGTGGCGGGCGCCTCCCAGCTACTTGGGAGGCTGAGGCAGGAGAATCGCTTGAACCTGGGAGGCAGAGGTTGCAGTGAGCCGAGACCGCTCCACTGCACTCTAGCCTAAGCGACAGAGCAAGACTCTATTTCAAAAAAAAAAAAAAAAAAAAAGAACAAGAATAGTACTCGGTGGTTGATGAGGTATGTGGGGACTGGGAGAATGAGAGCAGTTAAGGATTATTTTCTTCTGGGCGTTGATCTGGAAATCAATTACCCAACTAGTTACTTCAGTCAAAATGGTACAGCCAATCCTCCATCTTCACACAGTCTTGATCCCTTTGTAGATCTAAAGTAACCCCTTTAGGAAGCTTGATGACTCCACCACCTCATTTGTGAAATGTTTGGGTGAGATGAATAAAAACAGATATACTAATCACTAGAAAAAAATTTATACTTTTTTTGTTTTTGAGACAGGGTCTCACTCTGTTGCCTAGGCCAGACTGCAGTGGTGTGATCATGGCTCACTGCAGCCCTTGACCTCCTGGCCTCAAGCGAGCCTCCCACCTCAGCCTCCAGAGTAACTGGGTTTACAGGAACGTGCCACCATGCCCAGCTAATTTATTAATTTTAAACAGGTTGGAAGCCATGACTTCAGCAATAACAAGAACAACAATAATAACCAATTCACCTCAAACCACACCAAAGAGCAAGACAGAGTGGTTGACACTACCTTGTGAAGTTAGCCTTAGTTTTTTTTCCCTACTTACATACTCCTCCTATCTTTGATTTTTTTTCTTTCAGGCTCCTCATATATGGCAGCTTCTCAGCATAGAATTCTAAAAAGCTGAATTGTCTTGAGCCTCCCGGTGTCAGCACACACTATAAGGAATTGTGAATGCCAATAATCCTGGAGAAACAGATGGATATTTGAAATCACAAACATTTATGCACTAACCAAATGTTGAGGTTTTGGGCCCAATATGGAACTCGATCTTAGCCACTTCTGTGTCCTTCCATCCTAATGAGGGAACCTGCTAAGGCCAGGGACAAAAGGAAGGGAGAAAGGGTGTTCTTGGTTGAAAGATGAAAACAGGCTGGCAGAAATGGGTCACCTGTGAAATGAAAAGTTCCAATGTTCCTAATGTTTGCAAAATGTATCTGGGTAGGTGCAATCCTCATTCAGAGTCAAATATCATAAAATTACTTTGGGGCCATCTGTCAAGTGTTTGTTTGAGATTGGACAAAAGAGGTGGTGAAATTGGCAAATCATATCATAGCAGGTCCTGGTTGGAATAATGGAATATCAGACTTGAAGAGGACCTCAGAGGTCCTATAACCATAACAAAAATTATAAAACTGGATGGGAGTGGTGGCTCACGCCTGTAATCCCAGCACTTTGGGAGGCCAAGGTGGGCAGATCACTTGAGGTCAGGAGTTCGAGAACGGCCTGGCCAATATGGTGAAACCCCATCTCTACTAAAAATACAAAAATTAGCTGGGCTTGGTGGCGGGTGCCTGTAATCCCAGCTACTTGGGAGGCTGAGGCAGGAGAATCACTTGAACCTGGAAGGCAAAGGTTGCACTGAGCTGAGATCCTGCTACTGCACTCTAGCCTGGGCGACAGAGTGAGACTCCATCTCAAAAAAAAAAAAAAAATTATAAAGCTAAAGGATGAGTTATCAAAATTTAATCCAGCAGTCTAAAATTTCAAAACAGAAAATAGAACAAAATGGTTCACAGGTATTAAGGAATAGGAAAGAAAGTAGAGGGCTGGAAGTAAAGAGGTTTAAAAAGGAAAACAAACATGCCCTGGTTTTAGAAGTTATGAGATGAAGGTTTGGAAAATATGTACATATTTTTTTGAGACGGAGTCTCGCTGTGTCACCAGGCTGGAGTGCAGTGGTGTGATCTCGACTCACTGCAACCTCCGCCTCCCAGGTTCAAATAGTTCTCCCACCTCAGCCTCCCAAGTAGCTGGAACTACAGGTGCCCACCACCACGCTCAGCTAATTTTTGTATTTTTAGTAAAGAGAGGGTTTCACCATGTTGGCCAGGATGGTCTCGATCTCTTGACCTCGTGATCCACCCGCCTCAGCCTCCCAAAGTGCTGGGATTACAGGCGTGAGCCACCATGCCCGGCCTACTTTTGGTTATTTTTTTAAAAGGGGAAGCATTTAATCAGTTATTAAAAGCAGTCCAGAATTTCAGTCAGATGCTAAAGCAATCCTTTACAGAAAAAAGAGAAGTATCTGTCTTACACATTTGAGTGATTCAATTATATTTTTATACACTGTCTCTGGAATGCCACAGGAAGGTGCTAAAGATATCACTTTGATGATTTAGTTTTGCTAAATACATTTAATAAACTAGATATATATACTGTTTGGCATTCTTTTGAATTGGTATACACATTTCTTGAATAAATACTGTGTTATGTTTAAGGTTTTTTTGTTTTGGAGTGCAGTGGCACGATCATGGCTTACTGCAGCCTCAAGCTCTCCGGGCTGAGGTGATCCTTCCACCTCAGCCTCCTGAGTAGCTGGGACTACAGGCACGTCCCACCACACCTGGCTAATTTTTGCATTTTTTGTAGAGATGTGGTTTCACCATGTTGCCCAGGCTGGTCTCAACTCCTGGACTCAAGTGATCCTCCCAAAGGGCTGGGAGTACAGGTGTAAGCCACTGTGCCTGGCCATGTCTAAGTACTTTGACATCTACTTCTGAACTGTGGGGAGATTAAGTATCAAAGGTGCAGCCAACATCCCTGGGCTTGGGTACCTCCTAAATAAGCCCATTCAGAATGGAGAGGCTTTCCTAAATCTTAGGGTCTCCAGGTCATTTTGTAGCATTACAGTGGATTTGCTTTGTTTTCCCCTTTAAGATGTCTAAATTATTTTACTTAATTTTTGTAAAAGATTTTTGTCTTTAAATAAGTTCTTAGGCCTGGCGTGGTGGCTCATGCCTGTAATCCCAGCTCTTTGGGAGGCTGAGGCGGGAGGATCACTTGAGGCCAGGAGTTTGTGACTAGCCTGATCAACATAGTGAGACCCCCTCTCTACAAAAAATAATAAAAGGTATTAAGTGTTCATTTGTCCCCTTTATCACAATACAGCAGACAGAAGTTATCTGGCAACGTTGTGAGATGCAGCTAAAACAAAAAAGGTGAAGCCAGTGTTGACAGAGTCTGGGATAGAGAGAATTCAGAGACAGTGATCTCACAGATCCCTGTGCTCCTTCGAAACACCCACGTTAGTGGCGTTGGGACGGTGCTTCCCAAATTTCCGTCCAACTCATCTGCTTGCATCGGGACATTTGTTAAAAATATTTATTCCTGGCTGGGAGTGGTGGCTCACGCCTCTAATCCCAACTACTCAGGACTCAGGAGGCTGAAGCACGTGGATCACTTGAACCCAGGAGTTCGAGACCTGTCTGGGCGACGGAGGGAGACCTCGTCTCTACAAAAAAAAAAATACAAAAATTAGCTGGGTATGGTGGCGCGCGCCTGAGTTCCCAGCTACTCAGGAGGCTGAAGTGGGAGGATTGCTTGAGCCCCAGAGGTCGAGGCTGCAGTGAGCCGAGATCGCGCTACTGCACTCCAGCCTGGGCGACAGAGTGAGACCCTGTCTCAAAAAAAAATCCCCCAAAAACTGATTCCTGGGTCCTGCCCTAAACTTACCGACTCAGGATGTCCTGAGGTGGTACCTGGAAATCTGTCCTTTTTTTTTTTTTTTTTTTTTTGGTTGAGACAGAGTCTCGCACTGTTGCCCAGGCTGGAGTGCAGTGGCACGCTCACGGCTCACTGTAGCCTTCACCTCCCGGGTTCAAGCGATTCTCCCGCCTCAGCCTCCCGAGTAGCTGGAACTACAGAAAATCTGCATTTTTTAAGCAAGCGCCGCAGACCGGTTGGGAACCACAGCCGGGATTTACACGCCCCTCGTTTACGCCAGCATCACACCCGCTCACTATTGCTCGCCCCTGTGCCTGCCATCGCTGCCTCACCCAGGCTCCGCCCTCCGTCCTCATCCGGGATCCGCCCCCTGCCTCATACAGGCTTGGCCCCCGTCAGTCTCCTGCAGCTTCGGGCGGCTTCGCAAGCCCCTTCCCGTGATGCCCCGCGCCTGGCTGTCGCGGTTGCCGGGCAACGCGCGGTCCCGGTCGCGGGCCTAGCTGGGACCCTCTGGGAGATGAGGCCGCGAGGTCTCCCGCCGCTCCTGGTGGTGCTCCTGGGCTGCTGGGCCTCCGTGAGCGCCCAGACTGAGGCCACCCCGGCGGTGACGACAGAGGGCCTCAACTCCACCGAGGCAGCCCTGGCCACTTTCGGAACTTCCCCGTCGACCAGGCCCCCCGGGACTCCCACGGCTCCAGGGCCCTCCTCGGGCCCCAGGCCTACCCCGGTCACGGACGGTGGGTACCATGTGCCAGCTCCTGGGGTCCACAGTGATCCAACCTCAAGGGGGCAGCCCCGGTGAGGACGTAATAATGATAGCTAACGCTTATAGAGCACTTACTGTGTGGAGACACTGCTGAGTGTTCCGTAAACGTCCGTTCTCTAAACAATAACCCTGAGAGGTAGCTGTTACTATCACTGTCAGGTAAATGAGAAAACCAGGTCTCAGAGTTTAAGTGGGACGGTATCAAACCTTTGAAAATACTTGAAGTGGTCCCAGACAACAGTGATGCAAAGAGCAATAATGAATGAATCCTTGCAGCCCAAGACGAAATTAAGTAGAGACAATGGTGGAAATTAGTGCCTAGGCTGCACTGAACTTGCACTTAAAGAGAGGCCAAAGGTCTATCTTACTAAATGTGACTATGTTAAGACCCTTGTCTGTTGACCTGAATTCTAAAAACCCACGATTCCTCCTGTGTTGAATTGGAGGTGGAAAGCTATTGAGGGAGGGGTTACGCTTACTTCTTAGGAGTCATATTTAGGGATAATTAACATTTTTTTCAGAAAATTATTGTTTAGTTCTAGAATTACACATTTAGTGGAAATATTTTATAATCTAATTTGACGTTTGGCTGGCGCCGTGGCTCACACCTGTAATCCCAGCACTTTGGGAGGTCAAGTCGGGTGGATTGCTTGAGGTAGGAGTTCAAGATCAGCCTGGTCAAAATGGCGAAACCCAGTCTCTACTAAAAATAGAAAAAATAGCCGGGCATGGTGGTGCATGCCTGTAATCCCAGCTACTCGGGAGGCTGAGGCAGGAGAATCGCTTGAACCCATGAGGCAGAGGTTGCAGTAATTACCACTGCACTCCAGACTGGGCGACAGAGCAAGACTGTCTCCAAAAAAACAAATTGACGTGGATGACTTCACTGAATGACTGTGACCCGTTAAGATTGAGTGCAAAACTTTGTGAATATGCCTTTTCCTGAGATGAGAGTTCATAGCAGCTGATTCTTAAAGTGGTTCATGATCTCAAAAAAAGTTTTTTAAATTTTCCGATTGTGTGAATTGAGAGTAACCCCAATAGATATGCAGTACTTTTAATCTTTTTTTCAGTCTTTCTTTTTGAGACAAGGTCTCGCTCTGTTACCCAGGCTGGAGTGCAGTGGCGTGATTATATCTCACTTAAGTCTCAATCTGCTGGGCTCAAGGGATCCTTCTGTCTCGGCCTCCAGAGTAGCTGGAACCACAGGTGTGCTCCCCCGGCTTGCTTTTTTTTATTTTATTTTTAGTAGAGATGAGATCTCGCTGTGTTGTTCAGGCTGATCTCAAACTCCTGGGCTCAAGTGATCCTCCCACCTTGGCCTTCCAAAGTGCTGGGATTACAGGTGTAAACAACTGTGACTAGCCTATCCCTTCTTAAGATCTTTTCTCAAATTGATTAAGGCTCGGTATTAGTAAGTAAAAAAGTCATCAGCTGATATCTTGAACTCTAGGACTTAACTTCAGTTACTGAACCTTTATTTCTCCAAAAGCTCTCCTTTCTGAATTATGAGTAATCTGAAAGAAAAAGTACAGAGAAATATATGTGCTATTTTAATATATAAACAGAGCTCTGTTTTATATTTAAATTGTTGATTTGATGAATTAGTAGGGAAGTTAAATCAGTGATAAACTGGGACAGAATAAAGCCAAGTATTCAATGCCTGAAACTCTTTAAGGTTTTTGGACTGGATTGTCTTTTATTCATGTGAGTACTCCATCTGTTAATGCATTTTCTCTCCAAAATAAAGCTATGCTTGAAACATCGTTATTATAGCATGTGTTCAAGGCTGTTTTTCCAGTATAGGGGATGAATTTGTGCTTGTCCTCGCACTTTATTCTTTTTTGGATACAGGGTCTCACTCTGTCACTCAGGCTGGAGTATAGTGGCATGATCACAGCTCACTGCAGCCTCGACCTCCTAGGCTCAGGTGATCTTCCCATCTGAGACTCCCGGGTAGCTGGAACTACAGGTGCATGCCACCATGCCCGGCTAATTTTTTGTAGAGACGGGGTTTCGCCATGTTGCCCAGGCTGGTCTCGAACTCCTGGCCTCAAGTGATTGCCCACCTAGGCCTCCCATAGTGTTAGGATTACAGGCTTGAGCCACTGCACTCTGCCAGTTGCCTGTCTTCACCTTTTTGAAGGACCTCTCTTTAGACTTCTGACAGTAATAACTCATTTGTTAACTGTTCACTGTGTGGCAGACACTGTGCTAAGCATTTCACCTATGATGTATCTCATTTAATCCTTACAACAACTCCATGATGAGGGTACTGTTATCCCCATTTTTCAGGTGGGTAAATTATTTGCCTAATTTTAGGACACACAGCTTGTAGATATCAGAGCAGGAGGCTGACTCTGAGTGGAGAACTGGATGGAAAATTGTAGGTGGCTTCAGGCAGTGTTGGGAGAAGAGTGATAACCCTTCATCTTGAATCTGGGCTCTGTTCATTTGTACCCTGCTCTACAAGCCAGGTGTGCAGATGCGATAGGAGGCAAGAGCAGCTGAGTGCTACTTAGACCTGACAGGGGCTGAACAGCTACTTGTTGGATGATTAATTACACTCGCATCCTGGGTAGAAACCTTTTTCCTAAATGGAGTTATTAAACACTATTGCTTCGTCCTTAGTGGTCTTATAGCTACCTATAAGGGCTTTAAGTTTTGAAAACAAAGCAAGATAGTAATTTTAAACATACAGACAACCTGAAGCACTTTTTATTTTTTACATTAGCGTGCATAAGTTGTGTCATTTTACTAAGCACATAGAAGAGTTCTCAACTAGAGAGAGAGCACTGTAAACTTTAGGGGGAAAGCTTTTGTGTCTTAGACTAAGAAATCATCGCATATTAACAAAACCTTCCCCTTCACCTCACACATTTTTTTGTGCAGAGTGCATTATACCTTTTACGGGGTACTCTTTTTTTTTTTTAATCACCCAGGCTGGAGTGCAGTGGTGCAGTCTCAGCTCACTGCAACCTCTACCTCCCAGGTTCAAGCGATTCTCCTCCCTCAGCCTCCCAAGTAGCTGGGATTACAGCTACGCGCCACCATGCCTGGCTAATTTTTTTGGTATTTTTAGTAGAGATGGGGTTTTACTACGTTGGCCAGGCTGGTCTCGAACTCCTAACCTCAGGGGATCCACTCTTCTCAGCCTTCCAGAGTGCTAGGATTACAAGCGTGAGCTATGGGATACATTTTTCTTTCCTCTTTTTCTTTTCTTTCTTTCTTTTTTTTTTTTTTTGAGATGGAGTCTTGCCCTGTCACCCAGGCTGGAGTGCAGTGGCATGATCTTGGCTCACTGCAGCCTCTGCCTCCTGGGTTCAGGCGATTCTTCTGCCTCAGCCTCCTGAGTAGCTGGGACTACGGGTGTGTGCCACCACACCCGACTAATTTTTGTATTTTCAGTAGAGACGGAGTTTTACCATATTGGCCAGGCTGGTCTCGACCTCCTGACCTCATGATCCCCCTGCCTCAGCCTCCCATAGTGTTGGGATTACAGGTGTGAGGCCGCTGTGGGGTACATTTTTCTAAAGCTCCTTTTTATCGTGAAATAATTCATACGTACAAGTAAGAATGTTGGGTGGACACTAGCAGCATTTGCTTCAGATTCCTTTTTTGTTATTTTTGTTTTTTGGCTTGAGATCTTTTTTTTTTTGAGATGGAGTCTCACTCTGTCATCCAGGCTGGAGTGCAGTGGTGTGATCTCGGTTTACTGCAACCTCTGCCTTCTGGGTTCAAACGATTCTCCTGCCTCAGCCTCCCTGAGTAGCTGGGATTACAGGCGCCCACCACCATGCCTGGCTAGTTTTTTGAGATGGATCTCCTCTGTCACCCAGGCTGGATCATGACACAATCACTCACTGCAACCCTGCCTCTGGTTCACCCATTCTCTGCCCTTTAGTAGAGACGGGGTTTCACCGTGTTAGCCAGGATGGTCTTCATCTCCTGACCTTTTGATCCGCCTGCCTGGTCCTCCCAAAGTGCTGGGATTACAGGCATGAACCACCGCGCCCAGCCTAATTTTTGTATTTTTAATAGAGACAGGGTTTAACCATGTTGGCCAGGGCGGTCTCAAACTCCTGACCTCAAGTGATCTGCCTGCCTCCCAAAGTGCGGGAATTACAGGTGTGAGCCACCGTGCCTGGTTTGAAATCTTCTTTTGAAAAAGAAAACGTTACAGATAAGATTGAAGGTTGATCTTACTTCTTCCCTTCCAGCAATAATTGCAACCATAAATTCATTCTCTATTTTTTTTAAAAGGGTTTTCTTTTCCTTATTTGACAGAATAAAATAGAGAATTAAAAATCCAGATAATCATCTTTGTTACAAAGCGGCAAAGAAAAATCATCCTTATTAATGATTACAAGTTGACCAGGAGTGGTGGCTCACGCCTGTAATCCCAGCACTTTGGGTGGCTAAGGCCAGCGGATCACTTGAGGTCAGGAGTTCGAGACCAGCCTGGCCAACATGGTGAAACCCCGTCTTCACTAAAAATACAGAAAAAAAAAAAAAAAAAAAAAAAAAGTTGGGCATGGTAGTGCATGCCTGTAATCCCAGCTACTCAGGAGGCTGAGGCAGGAGAATAGCTTGAACCCAGGAGGTGGAGGTTGCAGTGAGCCAAGATTGCATCATTGCACTCTAGCCTGGGCAACAAGAGCCGAAACTCCTTTTAAAAAAATAAAAATAAATAAAATAGTTAAAAGTTGTGAAGTGGGGGGGATTCCTACCCCGCCCTCATACCTTATTGTCTAAATCACCAAAGACATTCTGAGCACCTGAGCCGGTATGATTCTTGGCCAAGGGTCTGTGAATATGAATTCAGCTTTAAAGCAGCAGGTTATACGTGAAGAGAGGGGCAAGGTTGAAAAGCCTCTTTCCTGAAGGTTAAAGTGGGCCCTTCCTCTGAATCATAATCTCCAGAGACGGGGCTTAAGGACTTTGGAGTTTTAAACTGGTGGTTCTTATGGTCAGGCAAATGGTTTAGGGGTGCTTGTTCTTAAACTTGTCTAATTATAAGCATCACCTGGAAAGTTTCTGAAAACTGCAAATGCCTGGGTTTCATATTCATCTTACCAAATCAGCATCTCTGTAGGCAAAGCACTAACAGAACTTTCCAAGCGAGTCAGATCATTAGCCACTTTGGGGAAACCTCTGATTGTGGGATGCTCAAACTGACTCATTTCCACTTCACAAATTTCCCCCAAAGTGCAATAGGAAAAATAAAATGGACCTTTTGTATGAAGTTGACTTATAGTTTACTGCGGTGGCAGGGGGCAGTCACCACCTGCTGATGTTGATGCTCTGGATCCTACCCCTCTTTTTTCTGCAGTTGCTGCTCTGTGTGTCTGTGACTTATCTCCAGCACAGTGTGACGTCAACTGCTGCTGTGATCCTGACTGCAGCTCCATGGATTTCAGTGTCTTTTCTGCCTGCTCAGTTCCAGTTGTCACGTAAGTTTACGTATGACACATGCAATTTTGAAAAAATTTGACCAGGATAATACAATTTGGAGAAAGGGAAAACTTTCCCAGGCTTAAAAACCCAAACCTGATTTCCAGTGTTTTGCGTTGTTCTGAAGCCATACCGTCCAAACTAATATGTAAAAAAGTAGCTATGCCTGGCAGGGCGCAGTGGCTCATGCCTGTAATCCCAGCACTTTGGGAGGCTGAGGTGGGCGGATCACGAGGTCAGGAGATTGAAACCATTCTGGCTAACACGGTGAAACCCCGTCTCTACTAAAAATCCAAAAAAATTAGCCGGGCATGGTGGCGGGCACCTGTGGTCCCGGCTACTCAGGAGGCTGAGGCAGGAGAATGGCGTGAACCTGGGAGGCGGAGCTTGCAGTGAGCGGAGATCGCGCTACTGCACTCCAGCCTGGGCGACAGAGCAAGACTCATTCTCAAAAAAAAAAAAAAAAAAAAAAGTAGCTATCCCTTATTTGCGTTCAGCCAGGTGACTGTGCAGGCAAAAGAGAAGAGAGAATATACATTAAAATAATGTAATGAAACCTCTGTGTTTGAAGATTGAATTACATTTCAATTTGAGTTGTAAACAGACAGTGGTCACATTTTTTGTATCAGTGAATTAGTATAGCCTAGGGTGAAAAGTGCAGTTTAATTTCACAGCTTTTGTTGTGGACATAGTATTTGTAACAAAAAATTAGGTAAGAAATCTTTGTTTGTACTTTTCTGATATGTAAATCTACCAGGAATTCTCACAGTTCGCATTGTATAGAACAATGAAAAATGACATTCCCAGCTGATTATAAGGTAAAGAAATAATCTGTTCTGAATGATCTCTTATAATTGAGATTTCAAGGCTTTTTTTTTTTTATGAGATGGAGTCTCGCTTTGTTGCCCAGGCTGGAGTGCAGTGGTGCAATAGTGGCTCACTGCAACCTCCGCCTCCTGGCTTCAAGCAATTCTCCTGTCTCAGCCTCCTGAGTAGCTGGGACTATAGGTGCACACCACGATGCCTGGCGTATTTTTAGTAGAGCCGGGGTTTCACCATATTGGTCAGGCTGGTCTCGAACTCCTGACCTCAGGTGATCCGCCCGCCTTGGCCTCCCAAAGTGCTGGGATTTCAGGTGTAAGCCAACGCGCCCAGCTTCAAGGCTTTTTGAAAAACTGGCAGCACTTAGAAGAGGCTCATTAATTCAGGATGGGACCAACTTAGTATTCAGAGATAGCTAATTTAAATTTAGCCTTATAGCAAGTTTTAGCAATTGATACTTGATAGGTGAACCCTTTTAAGAAGAACAATGGGTTTTTCCTGTGAGAAACTATTTTATTGACCAGCGGGATTTTGAGCCTATTTAGTATTGTAAAAATGCTCAGAGAACAGGGCAATGTAGTCAGATTAATTTTCTGGCTACCTGGCCTGTAGCATGTTTCAGTACTTGTTGAAAATCATTCTGTTTTCCTCCCTTAATAAATACAGGAGCCTGAAAGTGAGATTTCACCTGGCTGAACGCAAATAAGGGATAGCTACTTTTTTTTTTTTTTTTTTTTGAGACTGAGTCTTGCTCTGTCACCCAAGCTAGATGCAGTAGCGCGATCTCCGCTCACTGCAAGCTCCGCCTCCCGGGTTCACGCCATTCTCCTGCCTCAGCCTCCCGAGTAGCCGGGACCACAGGTGCCCACCACCATGCCCGGCAGCTTGGGGCTATTTTTTTTTTTTTTTGAGACACGGTCTTGCTCTGTCACCCAGGCTGGAGTGCAGTGGCTCCATCTTGACTCACTGCAACCTCCGCCTGCTGGGTTCAAGCAATTTTCCTGCCTCAGCCTCCCAGGGAGCTGGGACTACAGGCATGTGCCACCACGCCCAGCTAATTTTTTGTATTTTTAGTAGAGACAGGGTTTCACCGTGTTAGCCAGGCTGGTCTCGAACTCCTGACCTCTTGATCTACCCACCTTGGCCTCCCAAAGTGCTGGGATTACAGACGTGAGCCACTGTGCCCAGCCTGGAAGATCTCTTTACTTCTTAACCATTAGTGCCTAGTAGAGCTCCTGCCACATAGTGGGCCCTCATTAAGAATGAGTTGAATTGGCCGGGCACAGTGTCTCACACCTGTAATCCCAGCACTTTGGGAGGCTGAGGCGTGTGGATTACTTGAGGTCAGGAGTTCGAGACCAGCCTGGCCAAGATAGTGAAACCCCGTCTCTACTAAAAATACAAAAATTAGCTGGGCATGGTGGTGGGTGCCTGTAATCCCAGCTACTCAGGGGGCTGAGGTGGGAGAATCGCTTGAACCTGGGAGGCAGAGGTTGCAGGAGCCAAGATCGCACCGTTGCACTCTAGCCTGGGCAACAAGAGCGAAACTCCATCAAAAAAAAAAAAAAAATAATAATAATAATGAGTTGAATGGATGAATGAATTTCTCCCTTCCACCTCTAACTGATTTCCTAGTGTCCCTTTTTGACTTCCTCTATCATTAGTCTTTTAGGCCGACACCAGGCCAAAAACCTGGAGGCTCCCCTGACCCCTGCCTCTTCCTTTCCTTTTCCTGTCTCAGCAGTCTTTCCTTTCTCCCCACCTTTCTTGAGCACCTCCTGAATGCCAGCACCAGGGACATAAAGATGAGTTAGGCACTTTCCTGCCTTCAAAGAGCTTACCGTTGAGTAAGGGAGACAGGAGTGGATGGCAGTTTCTACATTAAGCATGATGAGAAGGCAGAGGAATGGCATCTAACTCAGCCCACTAAGGAATGCTCCCCAGAAAACAGGAGCTGAGCTGGGTCCTGAAGGACACGTGGAAGATGGTCAGGATGGACTGAGGGGAAGGGCATTCCAGGCAGAGGGAACTGCATGGACAGAGATGGGGGGATGCGGGATGGCCTGCTTAACTGCAGGTAACTCAGTGTGGCCAGAAGAGGGGTGGGGTGAGAGGAGTGTAGCAAAGAGATCGGGGGTCGGGTCCCCAGGGGCCTTGTGTGTATGCTAAGGGGTTTGGACTCTGTCCTGAAGTCCACAGGGCCTGGGTTGTAAGAGGATGAGATTCCCATCTTATGTAATTCTGCAGCAGCATGTGCAGTGGATCACAAGGCCAAGCCTGGTGGCAAGTAAAAAGCTATTAAGCTATTGCAGATGCAGATTAACGGTTTCCCTCCCCACCTTCCCCAAAAGCTGTGACAGTGGGGCTAGGGAGAAGTATCTAGATCTGATGGTGACACTGAAATACTGCACAGGATTGGGGATGTGGCTGACTGGAGGGGAGTAAGGAGTCCCATTCTGTGGCGTCTTCCATCACTCTAGCCCTCATGGTCGTCCATCCCTGCTCCTACTTTATGAGCTCACACCTCATCCTGTCAGGCACTCACTAAAAGACCTTCAGAAGTTCTCATTATCTATAGGCTTCTTAGCCTGGATTCAGATTCATTCCCACCTTCTTTCAGAGCCTATCGCCTGCTACCAGCCATCTCAAATCCATTCCATCCCAACCTTAGTACTCAGAGTTTCCCAAAGACCGTAAGTCGTTACCCAGCCTTGGCCATTGCCGTTCTTGCACTTGGATTTGCTTCCCATTCCTACTGTCTGTCTGATTTCTACTTATCCTTTAAGGCCCAGTAAAAACTGAATGATAATATCCAGTCTTGGCAAGAGTACAGGGAAATAGGCACTCTTACTACAGTGTTGGTGAGAATGTATATTGTACCCTTCTAGAGGGCAATCTGGGAGTGTGTCTCAGAAGCTTTAAATAATGTTACCTGCCTTTTGGTTTAGCAGTTCCACTTCAGGAAACATATCCTAAGGAAACAACTGGAGACAGTCATAAAGATGTATGTATAAGGATGTCATTATAGCATTACATATAATTGGGGAAAATTAGAAACCTAAACCTAAACCAATGAGCATAGCTCGCTGCAACCTTGCTCCTGGGCTCAAGCAGTCCTCCTACCTCAATCTCCCAAGTAGTTAGAACTATAGGCATCTACCAGCATGCCGGGCTAATTTTTTCTTTGTTTTTTGTAGAGATAGGGGTCTGTGTTGCCCAGGCTGGTGTTGAACTCCTGGCCTCAAGTGATCCTCCCCAGCCTCCCAAAATGCAGGGATTACAGGCATGAGCCATGGTGGTTGGCCTGTACCATATCCATATCTATATTGGTTAAACAAATTGGGGTATTAATAGGCTGGTATACGATGATGAAGCCACTTAGTATAATATTGTAAGTGCATATTAAGCATTATATATTAAGTGAGAAAAGCCTCAAAACAGTATGTAGAATATAGTCCCATTTTTATTATGACTCTATACCATTATCTATCTGTCCAGCTGTCTATTTTTTTTTTTCTTTTTAGAGACAAAGTCTCACTTTGTTGCCCGGGCTGGTCTTGAACTCCTGGCTTCAAGTGATCCTCCTGCCGTGGCCTCCCAAGGTACTGGCATTGTAGGCGTGAGCCACTGTGCCCAGCCTCTATATTTTTTTGAGACAGGTCTTGCTCTGTCACCCAGGCTG
Source organism: Hylobates moloch (assembly GCF_009828535.3). Taxonomy (NCBI): domain Eukaryota; kingdom Metazoa; phylum Chordata; class Mammalia; order Primates; family Hylobatidae; genus Hylobates; species Hylobates moloch. Next base: position 22,356,380 of record NW_026652287.1, on the reverse strand, counting down.
GAGTGCAGTGACATGATCATAGCTCACTGTAACCTTGCTCCTGGGCTCAAGCAGTCCTCCTACCTCAGCCTCCCAAGTAGTTAGTACTACAGGCATCTGCCAGCATGCCGGGCTAATTTTTTCTTTGTTTTTTGTAGCGATAGGGGTCTATGTTGCACAGGCTGGTCTTGAACTCCTGGCCTCAAGTGATACTCCCCAGCCTCCCAAAATGCTGGGATTACAGGCATGAGCCACGATGCTTGGCCTGTATCTGTATCTATAGCAAATTGGTTGGGGTTTGTCAAATCTGGGATTGGTTGAAGACTTGAAGACTTAACTCATAACTTCTTCTTTTTTTTTTTTTTTTTTGGAGAGAGAGTCTCACTCTGTCGCCCAGGCTGGAGTGCAGTGGCACGATCTTGGCTCACTGCAACCTCCCAGGTTCAAGCAATACTCCTGCCTCAGTCTCCCCAGCAGCTGGAACTACAGGCGCATGCCACCATGCCTGGCTAATTTATTTTTGTATTTTTAGTAGAGACAGGGTTTCGCCATGTTGGCCAGGCTGGTCTTGAATGCCTGACCTGAGGTGATCCGCTCTCCTCGGCCTCCCAAAGTCTGGGATTACAGGCATGATCTACTGTGCCTGGCCCTGTACCATAACTTCTAAGCATTAAACCTTCCAGATGACTCCACATTTTCTTATTCTCACAGTCCTTTGAAGACAGCTTTATTCTAAAGACAAGGAATTTGGATCTATTCTGCATACTTTTAAACAATCTGAAGGTCTGCAAAATTTTATCTAATTGATGCTATCAGAGTTTATAAAGTTCATTGACATAAAAATTATACCCTGATCTATGTTCTTGACAAGATTTCCTTAAAGATTATTCTACTTGTCTCAATTTCGTTTTTTTCTGTTAGAGGAAAAAATTTTAAATGCCAAACTTTTTCTTTTTTAAAAAGAGACGAGGATCTCACTATGTTGCCAGACTGGCCTCGAACTCCTAACCTCAAGTGATCCTCGCATCTTAACCTCCTGAGTAGTTGGTAATACAGGTGCATGCTACTGTGACTGGCCCAAATGCAAAATATTTTAACACAGAATAAACTAAATAAAAATGGATTCAGCCAGGTGTGGTGACTCATGCCTGTAATCCCAGCACTTTGGGAGGCTGAGGCAGGTGGATCATCTGAGGTAAGGAGTTTGAGACCAGCCTGGCCAACATGGTGAAACCCTGTCCCTAATAAAAATACAAAAATTAGCCAGGCATGGCAGTGCACACCTGTAGTCCCAGCTAGTCGGGAGGCTGAGGCAGGAGAATCACTTGAACCTGGGTTGCAGAGGTTGCAATGAGCTGAGATCGTGCCACTGCACTCCAGCCTGGGAGGGTGAGACTTTGCATCTCAAAAAAAAGGATTCTTTTTTTTTTTTTTTAGATGGAGTCTCACTCTGTCACCAGGCTTGAGTGCAGTGGCGTGATCTCGGGTCACTGCAACCTCTGCCTCTTGGGTTCAAGCGATGTTCGTGCCTCAGCCTCCCTAGTAGCTAGGATTACAGGCACACGCCACCACGCCCAGCTAATTTTTGTATTTTTAGTAGAGATGGGGTTTTACCATCTTGGCCAGGCTGGTCTCGATCTCCTGACCTTGTGATCCGCCTGCCTCGGCCTCCCAAAGTGCTGGGATTACAGGTGTGAGCCACCGTGCCCAACCGGATTTAATTCTAATGTCATGCTTTCATAAATATCCTCCACGTAACTGTTAACATAGTACAGTACAAGCATCTGACAGTTTTTAAATAATCTTGCTAAGATTGTGTGCTTATGTCTTGTGACTTTGTATTATTATTTTTTTAATTTTCAGGGGCGACAGCCAGTTTTGTAGTCAAAAAGCAGCCATCTATTCATTGAATTTTACAGCAAACCCACCTCAAAGAGTATTTAAACTTGTTGACCAGATTAATCCATCTATTTTCTGCATTCATATTACAAACTGTAAGTATTTGACATTGATATATTTTGTGAAACTCTGGAAAATTTTTCTCAAAGTTATGGAAAAATGTCTCAGATTTCTTTTATGATTATAATTATGATTTTTTTGAGACAGAGTCTTGCTCTGTCACCCAGGCTGGAGTACAGTGGCGCAATCTCGGCTCACTGCAACCTCCACCTCCCAGATTCAAGTGATTCTCCTGCCTCAGCCTACTGAGTAGCTGGGATTACAGGCGCCTGCCACTATGCCTGGATAATTTTTGTGTGTGGTTTTTTTTTGTTTGTTTGTTCGTTTTTTTTGAGACGGAGTTTTGCTCTTGTTGCCCAGGCTGGAGTACAATGGCTGGATCTCGGCTCATCACAAATCCTCCACCTCTTGGGTTCAAACGAGTTCCTGCCTCAGCCTCCCAAGTAGCTGGGATTACGGGCATGGGCCACCATGCCCGGCCAGTTTTGTATTTTTAGTAGAGACGGGGTTTCTCCATGTTGGTCAGGCTGGTCTCAAACTCCCGACCTCAGGTGATCCACCTGCCTTGGCCTCCCAAAGTGCTGGGATTACAGGCGTGAGCCACTGTGCCCAGCCCTATTATTACTATTTTTTCTTTCTTTCTTTTTTTTTTTTTTGAGACAGAGTCTGACTCTGTTGCCCAGGTTGGAATGCAGTGGCATGTTCTCAGCTCATTGCAACCTCTGCCTCCCGGGCTCAAGTGATTCTTCTGCCTCAGCCGCCCGAGTAGCTGAGATTACAGGCACCCGCCACCACACCCAGCTAATTTTTTATTTTTAGTAGAGACAGGGTTTCACCATGTTGGCCAGGCTGGTCTCAAACTCCTGACCTTAAATGATCCTCCTGCCTCGGCCTCTCAAAATGCCGAGATTACAGGTGTGAGCTGCCTCGTCCAGCCCTCAGTTAGATTTAAAGCAATTATTCTATGTTTTGCTATCTGTATAGTGTATATCTTTAGAGACCATTTCACAGGTAATAGGAAGTAACTTTATAGACCTATGGGCATGCACATTTTCTTTAAAAGTAATTATGCTTGTGTAGTTGTCTTTTGAAAGCTTATACTTATCTCAAAGGTGTTTATAATATGCAGACATACATAGGAATCTAGGTTTCTATATATACATGTGTTTTTTTAACTTTATTTCCTCCTGGTTTAATGGTTGAAAATCAGGCTCAGCTTTGAACATTACCTGTGGTTTCTATTTCCTTTTTTTCTTTTATTTTTACTAAGAATATTTGCATGAAAACAGGATCTTTATTTTTATCTGAGCATTTAGCTCAAATATATGTTTAGATCCAAAGTACATGTAAAATGTTATCAGGATATCACAGATCAGAGACACATTTATGCTTTTTATTTGTCAATTAAACTCTCATATTTTCAGAATATCTTTATAGATTTTGGTTTTGTTCTCTTGTGATTGAAAACAGGCAGATGCTCTGTGTGATTTGTAATCTGAAGTGATAACTGGCCAGTGACTGTCAGGTTCTCTGTCGTAACACCAGCCCAGTGAACATGCCAGCCTGCTCCCTTCTCTCTCTTCTGTGAACAGCACATTTTACTCCAGGACTTTCACAGTGGCTGTGTGAGAGTAGAAATCAGATTCTTTCATTCCCATAGCCATCTGGAGAGAGCTTCTCCTTACAGGTTGATACAGCAGACTCATCAGTCCAGGGGCTAGAGAAAAAGACAGATTATTACTGGCTTCTGTTGTGCTGTTTACTTGTAGGTGCTACAGACTATTACTTCCCCATTATTAGAAGAAGCAGGCTGAGTCTGGAGGTCCTGTTTATTTAATAAGCTTTAAAAAATCCTGGGAGAAGTGAATATGGAAAAATACACTTTTTTTTTTTTTTTTTTGAGATGGAGTCTCGCTATGTTGCCCAGGCTGGAGTACAGTGGTGCTATCTCAGCTCACTGCAACCTCTGCCTGCTAGGTTTCAGCAATTCTCCTGCCTCAGCCTCCCGAGTAGCTGGGATTACAGGTGCGCACCACCATGCCTGGCTAATTTTGTATTTTTAGTAGAGACAGGGTTTCACCATGTTGGCCAGGCTGGTCTCAAACTCCTGACCTCAGGCGATCCGCCCACCTTGGCCTCCCAAAGTGTTGAGATTATAGGCGTGAGCCAGTGCTCCCAGCCAAGACACTGTTTGTTTTTTACATCAGCCTTGATGCTATTAAAAACTGTTTCCAAAACCTTTATATAGGTCATACGTATTATACATATATTTTATACTGATTTAAAATACTGTTTTTTTTTAAAAAAACAGATAAACCTGCATTATCCTTTATTAATCCAGAAGTACCTGATGAAAACAATTTTGATACATTGATGAAAACATCTGATGGTTTTACATTGAATGCTGAATCATATATTTCCTTCACAACCAAACTGGATATTCCTACTGCTGCTAAATATGAGGTGAGCCTGAACTTGATTGATTCTTTTCATCCCATCACAAATGTCTTTCCTTGTAAGTTAATTTTCAAGGTTACCAGGAAAACTGGCTTCCTTGAGACAGAGTTGATATTATAGACTAAAAAACTTAATGTTCATGCCTACAAATCAAAGATCATGAAAATTAAAACTGAATATTTGAAGATGGATTAAAGACTTAAATGTAAGACCTAAAACCATATAAACCCTAGAAGAAAACCCAGGCAATACCATTCAGGACATAGACATGGGCAAAGACTTCATGAGTAAAACAACCAAAAGCAATGGCAACAAAAACCAAAATTGACAAATGGGTTCTAATTAAACTAAAGAGCTTCTGCACAGCAAAAGAAACTTTCATCAGAGTGAACAGGTGACCTACAGAATGGGAAAACATTTTTGCAATCTATCCATATGACAAAGGGCTAATATCCAGAATCTACAAGGAACTAAATAAATTTACAAGAAAAACACAACCCCATCAAAAACTGGGTGAAGGATATGAACAGACACTTTTCAAAAGAAGACATTTAAGTGGCCAACAAACCTATGAAAAAAGGCTCATCATCGCTGGTCATTAGAGAAATGCAAATCAAAACCGCAATCAGATACCATCTCATGCCAGTTAGAATGATGATTATTAAAAAGTCAGGAAGCAACAGGTGCTGGAGAGGATGTGGAGACATAGGAACGCTTTTACACTGTTGGGTGGGAGTGTAAATTATTTCAACCATTGTGGAAGATAGTGTGGCAATTCCTCAAGGATCTAGAACCTGAAATACCGTTTGACCCAGCAATTCCATTACTGAGTGTATACCCAAAGGATTATAAATCATTCTATAAAGACACATGCACACGTATGTTTATTGCAGCACTATTCACGATAGCAAAGACTTGGAACCAACCCAAATGTCCATCAATGATAGACTGGATGAAGAAAATGTGGCACATATACAACATGGAATACTAAGCAGCCATAAAAAAGGATGAGTTCATGTCCTTTGCAGGGACATGGATGAAGCTGGAAACCATCATTCTCAGCAAACTAACACAGGAACAGAAAACCAAACATCGCATGTTCTCACTCATAAGTGGGAGTTGAACAATGAGAACACATGGACACAGGAAGGGGAACATCACACACAGGGGCCTGTCGGGGGGTGTTGGGCTGGGGGAGGGGATAGCATTAGGAGACACACCTAATGTAGGTGATGGGTTGATGAGTGCAGTAAACCACCATGGCACATGTATACCAATGTAACAAACCTGTACGTTCTGCACCCGTTATCCCAGAACTTATAATAATAAAAATAAAACAATATTTGAATGCTGAATAGAGGATTTAAGGTTGTTTATTCTTTGATAAACTTGTAATTTGTCTCTTCAGAGTTCTTTGTTCTCCTGAACCTTAAAAGATGTAGCAAAATGCTTGAGGCATGTTGCTGAGATCATGGAGTAGATTGGTTGGTTGCCTGGTCATCTTCTCAAAATTGTATTTAGTTTTACAGATTTTGGAAGATGTGTGCTGTTTTATGTCTGTTCAGTAGTACACCTTTAAATGCGACACATATTAACTGAATGAACCTTCTTTTGGAAGCATCTTTTTAAAAGCAAAGTATAAAAGCAACATGTACTAGTTCTAAAAGTTCAAAGTATAGAGGCATATAAGTAAAAGTTGAAAGATCCCTGTATCCATTAAAATTCATACTGCAAATCACTTTGAAAAGATTGGTGTGTATTCTTCCTGATTTTTAAATATGTCTATTATAATGTATATATGGTGTTGTATAGAAGTGGGATTTATAGGTATCCACATTGTTCTAGAAAATTCCTTTTTCAGTGATAAATCATGTGCATCTTCCCATGTCAATATAAAATTTACCATTGAGCATTTTCCATGTGCCAGGCACTGTGAAGAGCTTTTCAGGCATTACTTCATGCACCCTCCTGGGAGGGATGCACCATTGTCTCCATTTACCTGATGAGAAAAACTTAGGCACAGGAAAGTAACTTGTCAGAACTAGTGATAGAGCTGCGTTGTTGTCTTGTTTTTTTTTTTTGAGACGGAGTCTTGCTCTGTCGCCCAGGCTGGAGTGCAGTGGCGTGATCTTGGCTCACTGCAACCTCCGCCTCTCAGGTTCAAGCGATTCTTCCACCTCAGCCTCCCAAGTAGCTGGGATTGCAGGCACCTGCCATCATGATCATCTAATTTTTGTATTTTTGTAGAGACAGGGTTTCACCATGTTGGCCAGGCTGGTCTTAAACTCCTGACCTCAGGTGATCTGCTTGCCTCGGCCTCCCAAAGTGCTGGGATTACAGATGTGAGCCACCGCACCCAGCCTAAAGCTGCAGTTTACAAAATATTCTTGGCTGGGCACAGTGGCTCACGCCTATAATCCCAGCACTTTGGGAGGCCGAGGCGGGCAAATCACTTGAGGTCAGGAGTTCCACACCAGCCTGGACAATATAGTGAAACCCCATGTCTACTAAAAATACAAAAATTAGCTGGGCGTGGTGGTGCGTGCCTGTAGTTCCAGCTACGTGGAAGGCTGAGGCATGAGGATCGCTTGAACCCAGGAAGCAGAGGTTGCAGTGAGCTGAGATCATGCCACTGCACTCCAGCCTGGGCAACAGAGCAAGACTCCATCTCAAAAACAAACAAACAAACAAACCCAAAATATTCTTTTCTGTGTATGTATCTGAGCTGTTCCACCTTAACAGACCTGTTTCCAGTTTTTGCTGTTATCCACAATGAACATTCTCATATATACATACATTTTTGTACACTTCACTGATTAAATCCTTAGGATACCTTCCTATAAATGAGTTAGTTTGGTAAAAATGAATGGAAAATTTAAAGATTGATACCAGATTGCCCTCCAGAAAAATTGCAGCGCTTTACGCTCCCAGCTCCAGTGAGTGGAAGGAGTTGTTTCCCATACTCCTGCTGGCACTAAAGCATTTGGATAAACTTTCAAGTTTGAGAAAATTGGCTATAAGCCTAATAGCTATTAATCTGGGTTTTGAAGATTGGAAAATAATTTTGTGGGGTTTGGTTTTGGGAAAGAAGGCATTCTTTCATAAAATTGATTCATAAAAAATTGATTTTTATGATTTTAATGTATACTGTATATGTTATTTAAATAATTAATGCTAGCAAAAAATAATTATCTCACCCCTGTGTCCGGCCACCTAGTTTCTGTCTGCAGAGGCAGACTGTTATGCCATTGTCTCATGTTCCCTTCCAGAGAAATTCCATGACTAAGAAGCCTGCAAATACAGTAACATGCACATACAGAAACACACATCCTTTTAAAAATGGCGACATAACTAGATGTGAGCTTCTTGAGGGCAAGGACCACATCTGTTTTTTGCTCATCACTGTGTCCCTGATGCCTGCAGTGCTGCTTGGCACATTGTGGGTGCCCAGTAAGTGTTGAATGAATACCTTAATTACACCATAATGACTGTTGGTTGTTGTGTTTGCAGTATGGGGTTCCTCTGCAGACTTCGGATTCGTTTCTGAGATTTCCTTCGTCCCTGACATCATCTCTGTGCACTGATAATAACCCTGCAGGTAAGAAAGTGGCCATTCTTTCCTTAGACATTTGCTGTTATTATTAGGTTGGTGGAAAAGTAGTTGCGGTTTTTGCCATTAAAAGTAATGACCAAAATCGCAATTATTTTTGCACCAACTTAATACTTTACATTTGTAGTAGTCATAATTAAACAGGCCTCATAACTAAAAACAGAATCTTCAGGTTAAAAGAGGCCTCAAAGGTCATGTAGTTCAATTTCCCACCCAGGGCCAGTTTTTTTTGTTGTTGTTGTTGTTTTTTTTTTTTTGAGAATGAGTCTTGCTCTGTCGCCCAGGCTGGAGTGCAGTGGCGCGATCTCGGCTCACTGCAAGCTCCGCCTCCCGGGTTCATGCCATTCTCCTGCCTCAGCCTCCCGAGTAGCTGGGACTACAGGCGCCCGCCACCGCGCCCGGCTAAGTTTTTGTATTTTTTTTAGTAGAGACGGGGTTTCACCATGGTCTCGATCTCCTGACCTCGTGATCCACCCGCCTCGGCCTCCCAAAGTGCTGGGATTACAAGCGTGAGCCACCGCGCCCGGCCAGGGCCAGTCTTTTCTACCACATGCAGTCACTGCTTGAGCACTTGTAGTGATGGGGAACTGACTACCTGAAAACAGCTCACTCAATTGTTTAACACTTCCAGTTGTTGGAAAGTTCTAAAGCATATCAACAGCTAACCATTATTAAGCACTTAGTGTGTTCTGGGTATTGTGTTAAGTGCTTGCATGTGTTTTCCCTTAAATCCTCTCTGTAATCCCTTGAGGCCAGATTAGTGTCTCCATTTTTTAGAGCAGGAAACAGAGATGTGCAGTTTCTTGTTCAGGCTCACTCAGGCGGTGGTGGAGAGGGGATGGACCCCATGCAGTTGGCCTGCAGCCTGTGCTCCCCTATGCTCCTCTCCATTCAGGAGCCTCCAAGAGTTTACAGAATGGCCCCCTAGGCAGTGGAAGGCAGCAGGCTTGGCTCTCCCATCCCCAAGGGGCCTCACTATGAAGAAGCTAAGTAATGGATGATAGGAAAATGTATTCTGCTGAAAAGACAATCTTGCACACACAAAGAACAGTGTAAATTAAAACCAAACCAAAGGCTAGGTGCGGCGGCTAATGCCTGTAATCCCAGCACTTTGGGAGGCTGAGGTGGGCAGATTGCTTGAGATTAGGAGTTTGAGCCTGGGCAACATAGCGAAACCCTGTATTTATAAAAAATACAAAAATTAGACATAGTGGTGCACATCTGTAGTTCCAGCTACTCAGGAGGCTGAGGTAGGAGGATTGCTTGACCCAGGAGGTGGAGGTTGCAGTGAGCTGAAATCGCACCGATGCACTGCATCCTGGGTGACAGAACAAGACTCTGTCTCAAAGAAAAAAAAAGAAAACAAAACCAAAAACAACTCCCCCTCCCCCGCAACAAAACCTAAAAACCAAACTGAGATACCATTTTCCCCTGTCAGATTGGCAAAACTAAAAAAAACTGAAGCTGTGGGGAAATAGGCACTCCACCTACATAGCTGGTAAGACTGTAAATTGGTACAACCTTGGTGAAGGGCAACTTAGCAATTTGTGTCCAGATTACAAATGAATGTGCTCTTCAACCCAGCTGTTCTACTTCCAGGAGTTGATCCTACAGAAATGCTGGCCAACATGCAAAATAATAGATTGCAGCATTGTTGGTGATAGCAAAGATGGAGACAACTTAAGTGTTCATTAATAGGGGACTAGTATAATAATTATGCCACATCTATAATATAATACTAATTATCCCCAAGAAAGGAGGAGCTGCTTCATGTAAAGACAGGCCAATCTCCAAGATATATTGTTCAGTGAACAAAATGAGGGGCAGAATAGTGTATATATTATACATTTGTTTCCAAAAGGGGAAAGAAATAATAATAAAAATATGTGTATGTTTTTTACACACATATTTGCTTTTATTTCCATAGAATATTTCTAGAAAGATACACAAGAAGCCTCATGCCAGTTGCCTCTGGAGAAGGGGACTGGTGGTAGCTGGGGGGCAGGACAAGAATTGGAGGGGGATTTACTGATTGTCTTTTTGTACTTTTTGAATTTTGAATCTCATGAATGTATTACCTTTTTGAGAAATAATTTAAAACATTGTAGGCCAGGTGCACTGGTTCACACCTGTAATCCCAGCACTCTGGGAGGCCAAGGCGAGAGGATCACTTGAGGTCAGGAGTTTGAGATCAGTCTGGGCAACACTGTGAAACCTTGTGTCTACTAAAAAAACAAAACAAAACAAAACAACAACAAAATTGTATATCTGTGTTGTAACTTATTTTACAGTTTTACCTAGATTAAAATTTTTTAGTTGCCATTGGAAAATTGAAAAATTTCTTCTCTTTTTTATTTTTGTTCCCTTGGGAATGTTAATGATTTCCAGCGTTTCTGGTGAACCAGGCTGTTAAGTGCACCCGAAAAATAAATTTAGAACAGTGTGAAGAAATTGAAGCCCTCAGCATGGCTTTTTACAGCAGCCCGGAAATTCTGAGGGTAAGAATTATTTTGAAGTGGAATTTACTCATTAGGTATGTTTCTGTTCTTTCTGCGCTTTTAAAATATGACAAGTACAGAATAATTTCAGTACATGGTTGATACTCGAGTTTAAATTTCTCCAGTACTTTTGTATCAGTGATTATTGAAATAATCCTTTAAATATTTTTTATTTTTATATAGTTAGCTCATATTTTGCTTTTGTTGATTTTTTTCTTTCATTCATTTTGATGGTAACCAATATCTGTCTCCTGAATAAAAACAAATCTTTACTAATAACTAAAAACTTTAGAAATCATAAAAACATCTTCATGTCTGTGACAGAAATAATTGTATTAGCCCCAAAAAGGGCTCTCTCTCAGAAACAGGCCAGAAAATAAGAGGAAATCCACTTTCTGGTTGGCAGATGACACAGGCAGTCAGGAAAGAACAGGAAATGGGAGAAGTGGGCACGATGGTGAAGGGGCCCGTTCTCTCTGGTTGCAGTGATTGAACCCTAAACTGAAGAAATGAGTGAGGCCACTGGCCCACATGACAGATGAGATGGAGGGTGGCAAGGGAAGAAGACTTTTTTCAATGATTAAAAACCATATGATAGGCTGAGGCAGGAGGATCACTTGAGGCTAAGAGTTCAAGAACCAGCCTGGGCAACATAATGAGATCCTGTCCCTACAAAAAATAAAAAAAAACTTTTGTGGCATGGTTGTGCACACCTGTGGTCCCAGCTACTCAGGAGGCTAAGGCAGGAGGATCACTTGAGCCTAAGAGGCTGAGGTTGCGGTGAGCTAAGGTTGCGGTGAGCTAAGGTTGCAGTGAGCTATGATCGCACTCCAGCCTGGGTGACAGAGTGAGACCTGGTCTCTAACAAAACAAAACAACCCCCCCACCCCAACCCACCGCCAGAAACATACGATTATTGTCAAAGGGGTCCCCTTCCCAATTTCCTTTTTATGAGGGGTACAGGGGTAGGGTGGTTCATGGCACCATTATTTATCTGGACTTCAGTTTTTAGGATCAAATTTAACCTTTCCCTCTCCCCTCATTTTCTCTCTCCCTCTCTTGTGTAAGTCAGCCATCTAGGCTTGTGAATTCTTCTAGTTAGCTTGAGCTCACAGTTGTCTTGAAGTAATTCCTTGGGCATCCAGGTACAGTTCTCTTTGAGCACAGGTCTCTACAAACAGGTCTATTTGTCTCTCTCACCACGTTTCCCAGTGGGCCCTTCAGAAAGAAAGCTGCGGCTCTACTAGGGAGGCAAGAGTTTGTCATTGAGGAGGCTTGGGCCAGAGGCAGGAAGACCAGTTAGGAGGCTGTGGAAATCGCCTGGGCAAGCATTGGTGGCCTTCCAGCAAGGACAGGTGCAGTGAGAGTGACCAGGAGTACAAGAACTGTGCTTCGCACAGTGCTTATGGCCGTGAGACCATGTGGAAGTATACAATAATGACCCTGGAGCATGGAGCCTTCCTGAGACTAGCTTAGTGAGCTTCCACCTGGAGGAAATGAAGATAGAAGGAAAATGCAATGTGACCTCTTTGATTAGGACATAGATTCAAACACATGCAGATGGGAAGTCTTGATCAAGGAAATTCTGTTTTCTTCTTTGTGAAAACTTTAATAAGATGAATATACTCTTCAACTCAAGATCTGAAAAAGCAATGAAAATACTTCTTTTTGTTTACTTAACACAATTTTTTGTGGTTTCTTTTTATCTAGGTACCTGATTCAAGAACAAAGGTAAGAGTATTTATTTATTTATTTTTGTAATAGAAAGTAGGATAGTTTATAATACTGTCTTATTTCTGAGCCCTTTTAAATGAATACAGTTACAATTAGAAGGGGACCTTGTTGCCAATAGCAAATACATTTGCCAAAAAGCAAGTAGAAGTGCAGTAGGGAAACTCCTTAGTGGGAGTCACACTTCTGGGCTTTCCAGCTGCCTCTGTTGTTGTGGTTTTGTATTCTTCCATGGTTCAGTGACACCACTGTTGTGACCAGCAGTGGGTGTGATTGACTTCTAGATATTAAGGCTGTCCCTTGCTGCCTTCTTGGTCTCTTGTTAAGAAAGCTGTCCAGCTCCCAGGATGCTGCCCGTCCCACTTTGGCCAGTGGGTGTCCATACTGTGTGGGAAGCGTGCCCCGTGGTGTACCTTCAGGGCTTTATTTGAGGGTGGGTTCTTTTCAAAGCCTTATCGCCCCAGCCCAGGGTTCTACTTGGTTGTGGTCAGGATGCCAGGGTCTCTTCGTGGCTATGTCAGAAGGAATGTGGATCCCTCACCCCTTATTCTAGGGTTTGCACCCTAGGCCTGCCTGTGAACACAGTCCCCATGGAGGCCTGAGTTGGTGGCTTTGTCATAGTTTCCCACCCTGTGGAATTGGCCAGCCTAGGTTCAAACCTCAGCTTTGCCATTATTTTCTTGTCTGACTGACACCGTGGTCTCCCTTTGTTGAGTGGATGGTAAGCGTCCGTGCAGAGGTGTGACGCAAGGCCAAGTGGGAGAAGCACATGAGGTGCTGGTGCGGCATCTGCGCATGGGATGCACTCGGGATGGGAATACACTGGCTGTGATTGACTTCACTGATGCTCTGCATACAAACGTGTTTGAGGGAGATGTTTGAAAGGAAATAGCCATGTGACTTTGGGTCTTATAGAACGGTGTGTGGGTCTGGATCCCGTCTTCTGTGAAGGGTGGGAAACCCTATTATGAGGAATGGTGGATGTTACTTGTGTTTTCAAACTTGTTTTAGTTATAGAGACCCTTTCTTAAATGCAGTCTGAAGCGGAACCCTCCCTAGAGTGTAACACAGACTGAATGTGGAGCTGTGCTGGTTGGAGCAGGGATGGGGCCTGAAGCCCTCCACCTGCCCAGTCTCCTTCTCTGTCCTCTTTGGTCCCAGTGAAGAACCCTAGGGCTCCTGGGAATGCAGTGAGAAAGTCATGCAATGGGCTAGGTCTCACCTCCCTCCAACCCCTAGAGGGTGCTTGGATATTACCACTCAAAACTGGAACCGTCTGTGGGGGCAGCAGCCCTATCAGCCTTGTTCATGATATGATATGTCCTTATTTCTAACGCAGCGTCCAGTATGTACTGGGCACTCAATGAGTTATGTATTTAGTGATGAATGACTAGGAAGGAGGTGGGTCCATTCAGGGTGGGAAGACCTATTATGAGGAATGTGATGGATGTTACTGGAAGGCTTGGAGCAGGTGCCGGGACTGTTCTAAGTGCTGTACATGTCCGACGTCTTTGAATCCTCTTGGCTGTCCTAGGAGGTAGGTTCAGTTACTGTCACTCTCTGGCAGATGAGTCACAGGAGATGAATGAGCTTGCCCACGGCTGCACAGCTGGGAAGTGGCAGAGCTGGGACAGGGATCTAGGTGGTCTGGCCCCAGGGACCTTATACTTTACCACCATACTGGGCCAGCTCTACTCTGTGAGCCCATGTGACAGGCTTCACACACTTTCCTTCTTTGCATCCTGTGGACACACAGGACATGGCAGACTGGGACTTCCAACTTAGGTCTGTGTGACACCAAAGGTTGTGCTCTAAAGGACAAGCATGTAAACTAATAGTAGGAATTTGTTAAAAATGTTCTTAAAAAGCAGATTTTAAGGTTAGAGGATCAGGAGTATAGAAATTGGTTCTAATCTCCCCACTAAGTGAAGACTGTTATGATTGCCTGGAATCATTGTCAGTATCTGTGGAGCCATCAGCGAAAGATTCCAGGGTAGCCCTGTAGTTTCATTGAGTATGCTGGAGTTCTTTACCAGTGTGTGGTTTGGGAATGGTATGTGGTGGAAGAGGAATCAAGGAAATCAGCACAGCCCTACTGTTTCCTTCTTGTGACAGTTGAGTGAGCTGTTGAGACGAGGGCAGCTCCTGCCATTGACACCAGGACTATCCAAAGCTCATTGACACTGAGTCCTTCGGTTTTTGCCAATTCCATGCACACACCATGGAAGTGGCTCCAGCAGAGGCTGCTATGGCAGGCTATGCTCTTTCTTGGAACCCGGTGTCGTTGCTGAATCAGGGGCTGCTATGCACAGAGTATGGAACCTGGGGTTGCCCTTGTGTTAAACAAGAGCTAATTGAATCACAGCCTAGGACCCCCTCCATGCTGAAACCCCTAGGTGTGGCATGTGATGCAGAGGGCCTCACACTGACTAGCATTGCCCTTCTGCCATTCTCGTCACATGACAGCTCACGTCTTTGTTACTGAGTCATGTCACTTTCTTCTGTGAGAGGTTTTGACTCACAGGTCTTCTCGGTCATGGGAGCAGACACTTAAGGACTGCTTATTTATCTCTAAAATAACTGCTTAAATACTTGGTCATTTTGAATTATAAACAGCATGGTGCATGATTGAGTGCAAGTTCAAAGTGGTATAAACAACTATTAATAGATACATGAGGCTCCTTCCTCAACAGTGGTTTCCAAGAATTGAAGTTTAGAGCAAATGACAGATTCATCCCATAGTACGAGGAGGCCCGGCTACCTTTAGAGGATGGCTTGATGCCTTGTTACTCAGCTGGTGGTGGCCATGAATGCAAAATGTCCTTTAATAGCACTGGGATAAACAAGGCTTCCCTGGTGCTGCTGAAAACATTTGTCTGTGTCTGTTTTTTGTTGCTCATAATCCCACCACCCAGAGAAACCACTGTGTGTGTGTGTGTGTGTGCGCGCGCGTGTATGTGTGTGTGCGCATGCTTGCGCTTGTATGGAAGTTGTGTATAAATTGGGCCAAATGAATATTCAGGGGTGTGTGGGGGCTTAAGGATATGTATCCTGGGACTGCTTGTGAATGTGCATGTGTAGGTATGGAGTGTGTAGGAGTTGTGTTTTGGAGGTGAGGATATATATGTGCACTTGACAGTGTGATGGAGTTTTGTGTGTATTTGAGATATAATTCACATACCATAAAACTCACCATTTTAAAGTATACAATTCTGTGGTTTTTAGTATAGTCACAGGTCGTGCAACCATCACCACTAATTCCAGAACATTTCCATCACCCCAAAAAGGAGCCCTGTGTTAGCAGTCACTCCTCATTCTTCCCCAGCTCTGTCCCCCATCCCCTGGCAACCACCGATCTACTTTTCGTCTCCATGGGTTTGCCTATTTGGACATTCCGTATAAATGGAATTAGAACTGTGGCCTTTTGTGTCTGGCTTCTATGACTTAGCATGTTTTTAAGATTCATCTGTACTGTGGCATGTATTAGTACTATTTTTAGGGATGAGTCATATGCCTTTGTAAGGCTAGACTTTGTATTTATCCATTCATCAGTTGATGGACATTTAGGTGGTTTTTGGTTTTAGCTATTATGATAGTGCAGCTGTGCCAACATTTGTGTACAAGTTTTTGTGTAAACTTTATGTTTTCAGAGGTAACTACTTTTAAAGTTTTGGTTATATCCTCTCAAGTATTTTCTTTGTGAATGTATATATGTTTATTACTTTTGCAAATGTGGATCATAGTATACACATTGTTGTGTAGCATGCTTCCCCCTACTTGGCCATATATCAGGGGAGGTTTCTTTCCAGTTGGTTTTTATTTTAGCCCATCCTCCCTGGGTAGAGCGTCTTCAACACTCCAGGTCTTCACTCTGCAGGTCCCTATCACTGTTCAGTCCATCGTCATTCAGTCTCTAAATAAAACGCTCACCCGACGGGAAGACACTAATGTGCTGCAGCCGGCTCTCGTCAACGCTGGACACTTTAGCCTTTGCATGAATGTTGTTCTTGAGGTAGGTGCCAAATTTGGCTTTGAGAGCTTGTCTGTGGCAGATTTAAGCCTCCTGTTGCGTTGGGGTAACTGGACGCCCTCCGAGGACGCTCTGCTCAGCCTATGGTGTGGCTTTTCTTGGCTCAGCTGCCTGCTTATCTTCCTGCTGTCTCATCAAAGGACACCTCTTGTCTCCACAAACTTGGCGACTTGCTGGAATACATCAAAATATTTTTGTTGTTGCTGTTTTTGTTTTAACATGTTTCCTCTGCAGAGATAGGCTTATTACATTCTGCTTGGACCAGCTTATGTGGAACTTCTGTAATTGGGCAGAGTGGCTCAGATGACCCTGTCTGCTAGGGGTGGTGCTGAGGGAACACCTCTCATAATCCAACTGGACAGCAGAGCAAGGCTTCAACACATGGAGAAACGGGAAAGATTTGCTATCTATGGGTGTTTTCAGTTATTCATACAGCTTCTGAAATGTAATGGAACAGGTATATTTAGAGTATCATTTTGTTTTTAGGTAAAGTACAGCCTCACATACACAGATGCAGGTGAAGTCACCAAAGCTGATCTCTCATTCCTTCTGGGGACAGTTAGCAGTGTAGTGGTCCCACTGCAGCAAAAGTTTGAAATTCATTTTCTTCAGGTAAGGTTGATCAATTTGGCATAAGTATTTAATTGCCAAGTTAAAAAGAAATAATGACTTCTCAGTGGATAAAACTGAATTTCTAAGTATTGCATCCAAGCCTTTGTAGTGAACAGAGGGCTTTGTGTAGCCTGTGCATTTGTAATGAAACCAAGCATTCTCCTTGTATCTTTTTTCCTTTTAGGAAAAGATTCCCTTCCACATTAGCTTGTTCTTTTACAGTATGATGTACTCCTACACCTGGCAGATGTATTTATAGTTCTGAGTAGGGAGGGAGAAATTCTTTTATTGGTTGGTAATTCCAGATTTTATTATGAAAGAAGCATTTTTCTCCCTGCCATTTCCTTATTAAAATGAGAATTATTTGGGGGCATTTCTGCATTGTCTTTCAGGAAAATACCAAGCCAGTCCCTCTCAGTGGAAACCCTGGTTATGTCGTGGGGCTCCCATTAGCTGCTGGATTCCAGCCTCATAAGGGATATCCTTTTTGGTTCTGTAGAGGGTGGATTTATTCCTCTCTCCATGTGCGTGGGCTGCACTGCTCTTTATCGCTGAGGCTCCCCTGGGTTGCTTGTGGGAAGGAGAGAGCAGTCCAGGCCGAACTTCCTGCAGGCGGCTCTGGTGGGCGGCCAGTCTGGCTACACAGCAGGTGGGCTGGGGGGAGACTGGCAGTTGGGGGTGAGACACCACGTCCTGGGAAAATATCAGTGTTTTTTTTTTTTTTTAAATCTCCTTTTTTTTTTTCAGCCTGCCATTAAGCCACAAAATATGTCAGTGTTTTACAACGAAAATCTTGAGAGAGAAAAGTCGACATTTAAACGTTTTTAATTTCACATTTAAACAGACACTCCTAAACAGATTAAGTGATTTTGAAAATTTAGAATTTCGAAGGGCCAGTTTCTGAGAATTTTTCTTCTGAGAATCCATTTATTAAGGAAAATAGAACTGTTTTTTTGCCTGCTCCTGGGAAATAGCTGTCAAAATCCCAGCGGCCCAGAAAAAGTGTATTTGGGTCTCCCTCATGTCACACAAGTGACACTGTCTTCTTACCTGAGAACCAGGTGCTCTAGCACTAGGCAGTTGTCCCTTAACTGTCTGTGAATGTCTGGGATTATTCAGACCACAAATAGATACGGACAGCTTACTATTCTTCACAGCACAACTGAGCAAGACTGCTTAGCACTAGAGGGGGTCCGGACCCCAGTATTATTTGGTTACACTATGCAATCTGGCTGTAAACTAAGGTAAAAGAATCACTTGTTTCTATTTGAACTTGTGCTGATCAGAAAACAAAGCATTCTCACTTTTCCCCATTTTAATCAAATCTCTGCATCAGCTGATGAGCTCACATGAAAGCCACATATAGTATATCATCATGCATGAATAGTAGCAAAACTGTTACAATCATTTTTGTTATTAAATATGGCAAAGCAAAAATTTCAAGGCTTTGTATGTTTCTTTTTCTTTTTTTAAGAGATGGTGTCTCGCTCTGTCTCCTAGGCTGGAGTACAGTGGCGCCATTATAGCTCACTGCAGCCCTGACCTCCTGGGCTCAAGGGATCCCGCCTCAGTCTCCCAAGTAGTTGGGACTACAGGCATGCACCACCACACCAGGCCTTTTTTTTTTTTTTTTGAGATGAAGTCTTGCTCTGTCACCCAGTCTGGAGTGCAGTGGTATAATTTCAACTCACTGCAACCTCTGCCTCTGGGTTCAAGCAATTCTCCTGCCTCAGCCTCCTGAGTAGCTGGGACTACAGGCATGTGCCAACATGCCCAGCTAAATTTTGTATTTTTAGTAGAGACAGGGTTTTACCATGGTGGCCAGGCTGGTCTCAAACTCCTGACCTCAGGTGATCTGCCTGCCTTGGCCTCCCAAGGTGCTGGGATTACAGGTGTGAGCCACCATGCCTGGCCTAATATTTTTGAATTTTTTTTTTTTTTTTTTGTAGAGACAGAGTCTCACTATGTTGCCCAGGCTGATGTTGAATTCCTGGGCTCAAGCGATCTCCCATCTCAGCCTCCTAAAGTTCTGGGATTACAGATGTGAGCCACTGTGCCTGGCCCGTATGTTTCATTTTTAAGGTTGTTTAGCATCTGAGTTCACAGCAAAAATATTTCCCCTGAGAATATTTCCTATGTTTCTCAATTTTAATATACACAGCACATCAAAACCAGTGAGAGGAAGCCTGAATATGATCTGTTTTTATCTTATCAAATATGTACATAATGTAAAATACCAAACAGCTCTGCATGGCTTGTTATAAAAATAGTTCTTACCCTCATTTGCCCCACCTTGGAGGCAACCACTTTCAACTCTTGTAGCTGTTTTTTTCAAATTCTACCCCCAAATCTTGAAATAACCTGCATATAATGCTACTTCTTGATTTTTTTGGTTTTATGAATTTTTTACTGAGTTTCCATTAAGGAAGACAAAGGTTTGGCTCTTTCCCCTTCATCCCCTACCTCATGACCCGCACACTTCCCACATCTTCCCAGGGTCATTGGATCATTATTTTGGTTAGACCAATATTTACCATTTACTTATATTATTTTTTGAGACAGGGTCTCCCCCTGTTGCCTAGGCTGGAGTGCAGTGGCGTGATCAGGCTCACTGCAGCCTCGGCCTACAGGCTCAAGCAGTCCTCCTGCTTCAGCCTCCTAATAGCTGGGACCACATGTGGGTGCCATCACACCTGGCTAATTTTTAAAATTTTAGTAGAGACGGTATCCCTTTGTTTCCCAGGCTGGTCTCGAACTCCTGGGCTCAAGTGCTCCTCCTGCTTCAGCCTCCCAACATGTTGGGATTACAGGTGTGAGCCACCACATCCAGCCACCATTTACATTATTAGTTCTGATCCATTTAGACCAGCATTTCTCAAAGGGAGAGGGTTCCATGGAATACATTTCCACAAGACATCGGTAGGGGTAGGTCTATGGTCCAATATGTTTGGGAAACACCAAATTAAAGTTAAAACAATGGTTCCTTCCTGTATTACTCATCAGAGCCTTTAATAGGCAAATGTGCCTCAGGAGGGACATGGGGATGTGGAGGTTCAATGCTTCCCCAACTTTGGCCATGAAACCCTTCTTTTTTTTTTTTTTTTCGAGACGGAGTCTTGCTCTGTTGCCCAGGCTGGAGTGCAGTGGCGCAATCTCAGCTCACTGCAAGCTCCGCCTCCCGGGTTCACGCCATTCTCCTGCCTCAGCCTCTCCGAGTAGCTGGGACTACAGGCGCCAGCTACCACGCCCAGCTAATTTTTTTGTATTTTTAGTAGAGACGGGGTTTCACCATGAAACCCTTCTTGTACAGATCTTCAGTGGAACACAGTTTGGGAAACATTGTTTTAGACTCATCATCTCGCAGGTCAAGATTTTGCAAAGTTAGAGACTCTTTAGCTTCTGTCAGATAATCCCTCTTTTGGAGAGCGAGAAGATAATGAAACTGGGAAGGAATGAAACTGCTAGTGGGGCTGGGAGCGGTGGCTCACGCCTGTAATCCCAGCACTTTGGGAGGCCGATGTGGGCAGATCACCTGAGGTCGGGAGTTTGAGACCAGCCTGGCCAACATGGTGAAACCCCGTCTCTACTGAAAATACAAAAAAATTAGCCAGGCATGGTGGTGGGCGCCTGTAGTCCCAGCTACTCAGGAGGCTGAGGCAGGGGAATCACTTGAACCTGGGAGGCAGTGGTTGCAGTGAGCCAAGATTGCCTCATTGTACTCCAGGCTGGGCAACAGAGCAAACTCTATCTCAAAACAAAACAAAACAAAAAACCAAAAATCAAAAATTAAAAAACAAAAAACTGCTGGTGGGCTGGGTGTGGTGGCTCACTCCTGTAGTCCCAGCACTCTGGGAGGATTGCATGAGCCCAGGAGTTTGAGGCTGCAGGGAGCTATGATGGTGCCACTGCACTGCAGCTTGGGCATCAGAGTGAGACCTTATTTCAAAAATAAATAAATAAAGGGAAGGAAAGGAAGAAGAAAATAAAGAAAAACTGCTGGTGGATGAACAACCACTCAAGCCTCATTCAGTTGACTTCTTTTTCCTTTACCAAGACTGACTGGAGCTCTCCCGTGTCAGCTCGTAGCACAGAAGGTGAAGAGCCTGCTGTGGGGCCAGGGCTTCCCAGATTACGTGGCCCCTTTTGGAAATTCCCAGGCCCAGGACATGCTGGACTGGGTGCCCATCCACTTCTTCACCCAGTCATTCAACAGGAAGGTAAAGGGGAGAAGGTACAGGTTCCATGCTAGCGGTCTTTCTCTTCCAGGTGGTGTGATGAAGGCAGCCGGGGAAGCCAGCTGTTAAGGAGGCAGGATGGCCCTGAGTGGGAGCGCCGGCTGAATCTTGAATACTGATTTTTGCCCCTTGTTAGCAATGTTGCCTCTGGCCAGCAGTTTTATGGCTTTGAGCCTCTGTTTTCATCTGTGAAATGGGAACGCTAGTCATAGTGAGTGAATGGCCTCATGGGGCATTGAGAGGGTTAAGTGAGGTAACATGTGGCCCTAGGCATGGTGCCTAGTGGTCCATAAATGGGAACCACTGTGATCCTCATCCTGTTGCTACCATCATTGTGATTGTTGGTGTCCCCCGAGCCCTCTCCAGGCATCTCATGACACAATAGACGAATGTTGAGTCTTGTATCAAAAGACTGAGACTTCCTTCCATGCATGTGGCTGTCCCACCCATTGTCCCCTGGTCTACACAGGCAGCCCACACCTGAGAGTTTTCACTGCCACAGTTCCTCACAGAGTTGAATGGAAGTTGACAATCCTACAGATAGGTTCCCGGTCACATGTGATGCTTCTGCCCACCTTTTTCTTTTGTCTTAGCAGTCAGTGTGTGGGCCGGCCCTGGCCCAGAGGCGTGCTCTCCATCTTAGCCTGTAATTGCCCAGCTTGTTCTTGTCACGCTTTCTTCAGACCTCTCATTATCCTCGCCGAATATTTCTAGCATGGGCATAACGGGGGTGAGGACTGCTCATTTCTCTGATCCACCCTCCCACCGAGGCCAGCAGAGACCCGGGATTACTCAGTCCCTGCCGTTCCACTGCGAAGTCTTGGCTCAACTCTCCCACCAGAACCAGGCACATTGCTTCTGGCTTCTTGGCCATGGGTGAAGACATGCAGTTATTACTCCTCTTCAGAAGGGAAGACACGAGTTGGGAGGAGGGGCAGCAGTGCGCACATGGCACCGTCAGGGTCTGTGCTGATCCTGGGTGCTCAGAGGGCCTGCAGCAGCGGGTTTTGTACCAACTCTGCCGGCAACCCAGGTAGAGGCAGGCACGAGCACCTGCTAAACTCAGTTTCCACCAGCTGCATGCTGCATTGTCTCCTAAGAACAGGATATTTGAGAGGATTGTTCAGCCCGCGCGGTTTTTAAAGGCAGTTTCAAGCTAAGGAATTCCATCAGTGCTTTTTTCGCAGCCACCAAATTTAGCAGGCCTGTGAGGTTTTCATATCCTGAAGAGATGTATTTTAAAGCTTTTTTTAATGAAAAAATGTCAGACATACACAAAAGTAGAATAGTACCATGGAGTCCCCACGTACCCAGCCTGCAGCTTCAACAGTTACCACATTTGCCAACTGGAGAGACTGCCAAGCCAGGAAAAAGCCATGGAAGGCCCACGGCCCCTTTTTTCCTTGGGTCAGAGGCCTTAGAGTCGGCTGCCAAAGCAGCCAACCAAAGGGGCAGCTCAGCTCCTTCATGGCACCAGCAGTGTTCCTGATGCAGATGAAGAGTTGATGTCTTTGACAATATACGGACACTGCCTGGATACCCAGATGCCACATCTTAATTGCCAATTGATGAAATTAGATAAGTGAGAAGAAAGCACTTAAATTTCCCCTCAGAGCATTTTAACATTGACATGCAATCAGGTTTTATTTGTCTGCTAATAATTATTTCTCCCCCTCCATCCCTCCTACCAGTTTCTTTCCTGAAGTCTGTGAGGCAGGTATAAACAGGTAGATGAAGTTAGAGCAGTTATGGCCCTAAAGGGTCCACAGTTGGGTATCGGCACTACCGCAGTTTCAGGTGATGTCGGCCTTTTTAGAAATAGAAGGAGATGGAAAAATTACGCTTCAGCTGTTAAAAATATTTTTGGGTCATTTACTTTAAAACATGTACATTCTCTAAGCTGTTTTTATCTGAACTTGTAGAGTCTATTCATTTTCTTGTTCAGAACATTTTGTAATATGTGAAACCTTTTATAATTAAAATTCTGAACTGCAGATTAAGTCTGACTTGCAGTTGTGTAAGATTCTAATGGATTAACAGCATTTTGTTTTGCAGGATTCCTGCCAGCTCCCAGGGGCTTTGGTTATAGAAGTGAAGTGGACTAAATACGGATCCCTACTGAATCCACAGGCCAAAATAGTCAATGTAACTGCAAATCTAATTTCATCCTCCTTTCCTGAGGTAGGCCTAACCTAGTTTAAAGCCATAGGTTAAGACAGAAGTCCAGACACAACTCAAGTGTGGTAGGTGACAGGTATTACTTTGTGAAAAAGATTATAATTTAAACGATGGGGGTTCATAAAATATTTCAGCAGTCATTCTTAGAAACACTGACGATGGTTCTGTTTATATTAGCATTCTGGTTTAGATTGGATCTTTAAAATTCTCATGAAAATTATGATATTCATGTGTTAATCAGACACCCTGGTAAAATTGTTTCTCTCATCCAAGTTAATAGACAATTAGTGCTCCAGGACCTATCAGATTCATGAACTGACAGTAGTTGAGTGAAGAAGAGAACGAAAAGTGTCTCATTGTTGTCATTCTGGGAGCACACTGGAGGGTGGGCCTTGCATCTCTCTGTTTGTTACAGGCCAACTCAGGAAATGAAAGGACGATTCTTATTTCCACTGCGGTTACGTTTGTGGATGTGTCTGCACCTGCAGAGGCAGGCTTCAGAGCTCCGCCAGCCATCAATGCCAGGCTGCCCTTTAACTTCTTCTTCCCGTTTGTTTGACGTAAGTGAGGAAACTACGCCTCTCCTCTGAGGTCATCCCCTTTAGAAAGTGTGCACGTGGGGCTAGAAGTCCCTAGGGGACACTGCATTTTATACTTTTTGAGGGTCTCGCTTTGTCGCCCAGGCTGGAGTGCAGTGATGTGATCATGGCTCACTGCAGCCTTGACCTCCTGGGCTCAAGCGATCCTCCCACCTCAGCCTCCTAATAGCTGGGACTACAGGTGCACACCACAACACCTGGCTAATTTTAATATATTTTGTAGAGATGGGGTCTTGCTGTGTTGACCAGGCTGGTCTCAAACTCCTGGGCTCAGGTGCTCCTCCTGCCTCGGCCTCTGAAAGTGCTGAGATTACAGGTGTGAGCCACCGTGCCTGGCCTTATTATACTTCTAACCTTTGAGATTGCCTCCAAACCAGCACACTGCCCTTCTCCACTCCCTTCCCGCCTTTTTTCCTTTTGGAAATGTTATTCTGTCTGACTTGTGAATGGGGAATATGCTTAACACATAGGTCATAGACAGAACCCAAAAAGTCTTTGGGGAGATGGTAAAGAAAATGAACAGGACTTGAAGCAGCAGAGGCACAGGAGATTTGGCCAGTTCATTCATCCTCTGCTTTGAGTTATTTTAAAAATACTCAGTTCAGGTTTTTTCCTTTTTGGGTCCGGTTGAAATGAGTACAAGAAATAGCAAAATATTTATTAGATAAAATCATGCGAGAAGAGTACACAGCCTTACAAGGGGATCTTCCCCCAAATACCATGTTAATTATAGTGGAGTCTTGGGTCTAATTGCCATTTCTACACCAAGCACTGTAGCTAGCTTGCTCTCTGACTGGCAGGCTGGTATGAGTGCCACAGAGGAAAGAATACAGTAGGAGGGTCCAGGGGAAAGAGAGGTTTATTTTATACAGTAATTGTACAGTAATTGAGGAAAAATGTTGTCAGGTGGCAGAACGCAATGGAGCCACCTAGAAGCTGGCTGATGCAGCTGGGGCACACAGAGGAGGGGCCTGGGTACCCCTTTTGGGGAAACCGAGACAAGGGAAGCTATTTAGAACAGCTTGAAAATAAGAGACTTTTCTAGAATGGGGTGGCAGCTAAAGTAGCTTCTTTTTCTTTCTTTCAGAATGCTCAGATGCATCAGTTCCTTAACATACATGTGAAATTTGAAAACTGTACATTCGGTGAGATTAAATTTTATATACAACTAGCAATTGTCCAGCTTTGTTGCTCATTTTCAAGCAAGGCTAAAGTGTTCAACATGAGAAAATGTGATACATTTGATACAGTGCGGGGTGGGAATTGATGGGCAGCTCTTGGTGGTACTGGACTTCCACAGGGCTGTGTCCACCCAGAATCCATGCTGGCAGGAGGGAGGCAGAGGCATCAAACCAAACCTCTCACCAGGCAGCCCAGGAGGGGCAGCTGTTCCTCTTGTGACAGCACAGGCCCATGAGGCAGTGTCTTCTCTTTGAGGGGAGCTGGTCCGAGTCTAGTTCACTTCCCCAACAAGTCCATGCTGTCGCAATAGCTTGTTAAGTCTTTCAATTTCTTGTTCCTATTGCAAAAGCAGACAAACACTGGAATTTACTTTGAGCCTCGCCAGGAATGTGACAATCATTCAGTGAGCCCCAGGCACAGGACCACAGAGATGAATGAAAGCTACACTGTCTGTGGCATTCAGTCTGCTGAGGAGACTGCTAAAATCAGATAGGCTCCACTAAGCAGCAGTGACAGCAGTGAGAAGACAAAGGTGGGGGACGTGGCAGAGCCCTGGGATGTGGGGGTGGGCACAGCTTCAGGGAGGATGTGACTCCTGGGCTGGATCTGAAAGGACAAGGCAGACTCAGCCCAGGGAAGGGCGCTCTAGGCACATGAGCAGTGCTGTGCTGCAAGCGGGTGCTGCAGCAGAGGCCAGCTTCCCAGATGTTTTTTTTTTTTTGCGACAGAGTTTTGCTCTTGTTGCTCAGGCTGGAGTGCAATGGCGCGATCTTGGCTCACCGCAACCTCCGCCTCCCAGGTTCAAGTGATTCTCCTGCCTCAGCCTCCTGAGTAGCTAGGATTGCAGGCATGTGCCACCACGCCCGGCTAATTTTTTATTTTTAGTAGAGACAGGGTTTCTCCATGTTGGTCAGGCTGGTCTCGAACTCTGGACCTCAGGTGATCCACCTGCCTTGGCCTCCCAAAGTGCTGGGATTACAGGCATGAGCCACCACGCCCGGTACCCAGATGTGTCGTCTTACCTTCTCAGAGCAGCTGAACTCAAGGTGTTGAATCTTGGCGGCCAATTGTACATTCATCTGTTTTAACCTTAAGAGTTGCCGTTCTGAACGTGTCTTAACCGAGATGATAATCCCTGAAATAAAATTGGGGGTCTCAGTGATACTGGTTTCTAACTTAACCACTCAGGAAAAAAATCTGTATTCTTACACCTGTATAGAGTTTGGAGGAGTGGTGACAGACACGCGAGACAGTCATCACTTTAGGGCATCAGAACTGGGAGGTCAGGGTTTCGTGTCTGAGTTACTTAGTACCCAGTTATGCAGTATCTCTCTTTAGCTGGCATGGCTGAGAAATCCTTAAAAATAATCACTGACAAGATGAGCATTAGGCTTCTTAACCTAGAACCTGTTCACAATCATATGGGTGCATAGCAGCGGTGTTCATAGATGCCACGAAAGCACAGGCTGGGAAATGCCCCCTTTCCCTATAACAGGCATCTTCCGTAGGAACTGAAAGGCTTTTTTTCTTTCCTTTGACAAGAGTCCAGTTTTTTTTTGTTTTTTGTTTTTTTGAGAGGGGGTCTCGCTCTGTCACCCAGGCTGGGGTGCAGTGGCACAGTCTTGGCTTATTGCAGCCTCCAAATCCTGGGCTCAAGCGATCCTCCCACCTCAGCCTCCCCAGTGGCTGGGACTACATGTGTGCACCACCACACCCAACTGATGTTTGTATTTTTTTTTTTTGTAGAGATGGGGTTTCACCATGTTGCCCAGGTTGGTCTCAAACTCCTGGGCTCAAGTGATCCTCCTGCCTCAGCCTCCCAAAGTGCTGGGATTATAGGCATGACCACTGCACCCAACCTGTTTTTTATTTACTTGACGTAAACCTGCTCATAACCAGCTCCTAAAGGGCTGAAGAGGAAGAAGGGAGGAGAGGCCTCCATAACAGGAGCCACTGTGAGCTCAGGCACCCAGAGTGACTGCGCAGCCAGGCCTCGGATGTATGCCTGAGCCCCCACTCTCCATCCACAGCCTGGGAGTGCAGGAGACCTACCATTGATGATCCGGGCCACCCGCCACAGCCGAAGCAGAATCAGCAGGCCCAGAGCCTCAAACTCGTGCTTCTGGAACAGGAGGACAAGATCGAGGACGAACGAGACCACCACCACGACGGCATCCAGGATCTCAAACTTGTGGTGAAAGAACTCCAGGGGGAAGACAAATAACTTAAAGATAATCTCCATCATAAAAAAGGCCAAGATGGTGATGCTCATGTAGTGGAATACCTGAAGGGGACAAGGAACCACAGTCAGGGGAGATTGGGCCTCTGAGAGGTCAAGCTGCCCTCGCATGCACCTGCCTGGTCACCAGCAAGATAATTCATCTGTTGGACAAATCCAGATGCCCAGTGCTGGAAACACAGCTGTGAACACCACAGATGAGGCACCTGCTCTCTAAAGGGCAATTTGGCAATGTCAGAATTAAAGCATCCTCTAGACCCTTTGGACCAGCAATTCCATGGCTAAGAACTTACCCTACAGCTGAGCTCCTGCGTGCACAGGGACTAAGGATATTTACTGCAGCACTGTTTGCAGAACAAATACTTTCTGCATTGTTTGTAAGACAACAGAAATGTCCATTAGACAAAAATGTCCATTAGAAGTTACTCTTGAAATGAATGGTGGCACCTCCATATGGGGCCCTAAGGACACAGTTGTTAAAACGATTAAGCTGGGTGTGGTGGCTCGAGCCAATAGCCCCAGTTACTCAGGAGGCTAGGTGAGGCCTCCTGCCTAGAGTCCAGTTTGAGGCCAGTCTGGGCAACACAGCAAGACCCCATCTCTAAAATAACTGAATGAATGAATGGAGGCAGATCCATATGTTCCAATTAGAGTGATCACCAAGGTAGGTGGAAAGTGAAAAGGGTTCCGAGATCTTGATCTAGTCCTGGCTGGGCACAGTGGCTCATGCCTGTAATCCCAGCACTTTGGGAGGCCAAGGCAGGCAGATCTCCTGAGGTCCGGAGTTTGAGACCACCTTGGCCAACATGGTAAAAACCTGTCTCTACTAAAAAAATACAAAAAGTTAGCCAGGCGTGGTGGTGCATGCCTGTAGTCCCAGCTATTTAGGAGGCTTAGGAGAATTGCTTGAACCCGGAGGAGAGGTTGCAGTGAGCCAAGATTGCACCACTGCACTCCAGCCTGGGTGACAAGTGAGACTGTCTCAAAAAATTAAAATATAAAATAAAATATAAAATAAAATAACCAGTCCTCACACTAAGATAACCATTTCCAGATCTGGGGCAGGGGAGGTACAATGTGGGCATGGACGTCTTGTGCCAGAAAGCAAGGAAGTCTTCAAAGACATCACAGAGTCATGTCAACAGGACCCAGCAGTCAGCTTGAAGAGGCTCACAGTGACAACATTTGGGACAATCTGAACATTGAAAAGAATGACTGAGATTGATTGTAACACAGTGAATAAAAAAAATTCAGTGTGGCACATACACCCATGCACACATACACACACGTGGGAAAACAGAGAAGTGCTTTTTTATAGAAGAGTACCGACTACTAAATGTAGAAGGAAAGACAGAAAATCACCATTTTGCATTCCCTAGTGTAGTCACTGACTCAGGCAAGGATCACCAACAGATGCCAACTGGGGAAGAGGATATTTGCATGCTACCAAAGCAGTACTGGGCAGATCATTTACCACTGCAACGGGAAAAATGCCCCTGGCCAGTGGAGCGGTCCAGCATTTACTACCTAAATCAAGTGACCCAACTGAGTGGGACCCCTGGCGTGGTGTGCCTCCTGAAAATGCCACATCCAGAACATCGCCAGCCAATGAGGACTCCCTGCTGATCAAGCCCTGGACCTAACCGTGGTGTGCAGGAAATAAAGAAACAAGGCAGGAGACCTCAAAATCATCAGACAAATCCAGAACATGGGACATTCTACTGGCTGGGCTCTTCCAAGAGTCATTGTCATGAAGGAAAAAGAAAAGCAGGAGGATTTCTCTAGATTAAGAAAGCCCAAGCCGGGCGCGGTGGCTCAAGCCTGTAATCCCAGCACTTTGGGAGGCTGAGGCGGGCGGATCACGAGGTCAGGAGATCGAGACCATCCTGGCTAACACGGTGAAACCCCGTCTCTACTAAAAACACAAAAAATTAGCCGGGCATGTTGGCGGGCGCCTGTATTCCCAGCTACTCGGGAGGCTGAGGCAGGAGAATGGCGTGAACCCAGGAGGTGGAGGTTGCGGTGAGCCGAGATCGCGCCACTGCACTCCAGCCTGGGGGACAGAGAAAGACTCCGTCTCAAAAAAAAAAAAAAAAAAAAAGAAAGCCCAGGGAGGCCGGGTGCAGTGGCTCACACCTGTAATCCCAGCACTTTGGGAGTTCAAGACCAGCCTGGGCAACACAAGGAAACCCTGTCTCTACAAAAAGTTTAAAAATTAGCTAGGTGTGGTGGTGCGTGTGTGTGGTTCTAGCTACTCAGGAGGCTGAGGTGGGAGGAAGGCTTGAGCCCATGAGATCAAGGCTACAGTGAGCTGTTAGGTGCTCCTGCACTCCAGCCTGGGTGACAGAGCAAGACTGTCTCAAGTAAAAAAAAAAATAAAAAATTCCAAGGAGACATAACCAAATAGAATATTGGAATTCTCTATCCTAGTTTGAAAAAAAGTGCCATTAAAGACATTCCTGGGCTGGGCACAGTGGCTCTTGCCTGTAATCCCAGCACTTTGGGAGGCCAAAGTGGGCAGATCACTTGAGGTCAGGAGTTCGATACCAGCCTGGCCAACATGGTGAACTCTCATCTCTACTAAAAATACAAAAATTAGCTGGGTGTGGTGGTGGGCACCTGTAATCCCAGTTACTCTGGAGCCGGAGGCAGGAGAATCGCTTGAACTCAGGAGGCAGACGTTGCAGTGAGATGAGATAGTGCCACTGCACTCCAGCCTGGGCGATAAGAGACTGTCTCAAAAAAATAAAAAGAGACATTTGAGATGAGTGAATAAAAGTGGTTGTTAGGTGGGACTATTGATCTTATTTTAGGTCTGATGATGCTCTCATGGCTCCATGGGAGAAAAACCTTACTAGGCACGTTGAAGTATTTAGGAGTGAAGGGTTGTGATGTCAAATGGCCAGATGGAAACGTGTGTGCATCTGCGGGGATGTATAGTGACAACGCAAACACAGCAAAATGTGTCTTTGCCATTTTTCATAAAAAGTTGAGAGAAAAAAAGACAATAAGTATGGCAGGTATGTTAATGGATTCTATTAAAAATAGAGGGAGAGAGCCAAGTGCAGTGTCGCACGCCTGTAATCCCAGCACTTTGGGAAGCAGAGGTGGGTGGATCACTTGAGCCCTGGGGTTCAAGACCCAGTCTCTGAGAAACATGAAAACAATTATTTAGGAGAAAACAGATGGACAGGGAAGATTCTCCTTCTATGCCGGCATAGGAGATGTCACAGGGCTACCTCTGGGAAAGGTATCAGGAAGAAGTTTAATATTTCCTTCTGCCTTTTTCACCACTTGCAAAGACATACATTTGCATATCAATTCCATTTTGTTTTTCCAAAAAAGGGCATGGCGGGGGCTGGGGGGGGAAATGCCCCTGAGCCTCTTCCGTTCTTTTTTTTCTGGAGACAGAGTTTTGCTCTTGTTGCCCAGGCTGGAGTGCAGTGGCGCTATCTTGGCTCACTGTAACCTCTGCCTCTGGGGTTCAAGCGATTCTCCTGCCTCAGCCTCCTGAGTAGCTGCGATTACAGGCGTGTGCCACCACGCCCAGCTACTTGTATGTATTTTTAGTAGAGATGGGGTTTCATTATGTTGGCCAGGCTGGTCTCGAACTCCTGACCTCAGGTGATCCACCCACCTTGTCCTCCCAAAGTGCAGAGACTACAGGTGTGAGCCACCATGCCCAGCCAGGGATGATTTTAACTCTCCTGATCTCCTCCCTTGGCACTGAGACAGGGTGTGTCCACCACCCTTTGGGTGAACATCTGGGATGGGCTTAGTAACTGAATCAGTGAATAAACAGCACATCTCCTGATGGCCCAGCAAGGGGACCATGCAGACCATCAACAGAAGACAGGAGGAATGCCCCTCCTGACCCAGAGATGGCAGAGTGGATCCACCCCACGTGCTCCAGCTCACTAGCCTAGCATTGCCCAGGATTCCAGCCATCATGTGAAACAAGGTTTCCTGCTTGTAGTAAATGCTAATCCATAATCTGGAAAGGAAGATGAAAACACCTATCAAACTACCACAGACCTTGCTACTCCAAGTGAGGTGTCAGCTGCTCCACTCTGCACCCCTTCTGTGCAGATAACACAAGCAAAACATATCAGTAAGACCCCAGAAGAGCTGTCAACCCCTACCCTGGCAGCATAGTCATTCTTGTCGGGCTCGATGATCTTCAGGTCCAGGATGAGCTCAGCAAGCACCAGGAGGGCATCCAGAACCACCAAGCAGATGATGATGACCTGTGGGCCAAGGGAAGGTGCCAGAGACCATGAGACCCACACAGAGGCCCTCCGTCTCCCATCATTAAGAGCTGGCTTGGAAGCACGTGGGTGAAACCACTGGGCAAAGCCATTAAGGATGGGAGGCTACTGCCATAGCTCGCCAGAGGCCCCACCAGGATGGAGGCTGTGCAGGGCCAGCTCCTCTCTGATAGAAGCTGCCAGCCTCCTTCCTGCCATCCTCCTGGCCTGCTCTGCCTCTAGGCGCTGCCCACCTTCCCTGCCCTCCCAGAACATCTCTGGCTCATTTTCTGACCTTTGGTCACTGTTTCTCAGATACCACCTCTCAAACCAAACTGCCCATACCTAGATGGCAACAAATAATCAGGTTTTTTATTTTTTATTATTATTATTATTTTTTGAGACAGAGTCTTGTTCTGTCATCCAGGCTGGAGTACAGTAGCATGATCTCGCCTCACTGCAACCTCCGCCTCCTGAGTTCAAGCAATTCTCCTACTTCAGCCTCCCGAGTAGCTGGGATAACAGGCACGCACCACCATGCCTGGCTAATTTTTGTATTTTTAGTAGAGATGGTGTTTCACCATGTTGGCCAGGCTGGTCTCAAGCTCCTAACCCCAAGTGATCCACCTACCTTGGCCTCCCAAAGTGCTGAGATTACAGGCGTGAGCCACCGTGCCCAGGCAAGTTTGTATTTTTCTATTCCTGTTGCTGGGGTGCTTACAGAACAGATGCTCAATAAATAATTCAACACAGCCCTGCCTCGGCAGTCTGAGTCCTGGAAGGGACCTTGGGGACTGCCGACTGCAGGTTCCTCGGCTACAGGGACGGCTGCTGTGCTTACAAACCAGCTTCTGCCCGGAGATGTGAGGTGCCTGCCCCAGCTCACGTGTGCTCACAGTGGGTGAAGAGGGTGAAGGGGAGAAGAGTCCCGGTGTCCTGGAGAATTTAGGAGAGCTGCTATGGGAAACACAGCCTCGTGGGCTTTGTGATGGGCTGACAGAGGACAGGTGGGGAGCAGTGTGGAGTGGGTGGGTGGTCTCACTGATGGCGGCTGTGGGAAGCAGCTGGTGGTGATGGCAGTCACGGTGACAGCTGGTGATGATGTTGGCGAGGGCACTGATGGCAGGGTGGAGGTGACAGCATTGGGGATACCATAATGGCAGTGGAAATGCAGCAGTGGGAGGAGCCCCAAAGGACCTCGAGTGACCCCTCTTTTCCCTTGGAAATTCCAGGCCATCACCGTCCCCCCCAGGGCCTTGCTGCTCACACTGTCAGATCAGTAGATTCTGGCCTCTGAAAAAATTAATCTGCCATTATCTTGGCAATTTCTGCAGTTTCAGGTTAAAATTAAACAAGTTCAGGCCTCTGCAAGAACAGACTATTAATCCTTTGATCCTTTCAACCTGTAGGTAATTATTTCAGTAATTATTTTATGACGTGGTTTCTTGTGAAAATTGCATGGCAAATTGCTTTGTAATCAAGTTTTCACACATATTCAAATTCAGCAAGCATAATAAAGGTGCAAGCCTTTAGTGGGGTTTTTGTTGTTGTTTTTCCTTGGTTTTATTTTGGAACTAAAGGGATCTGAGAGCTCATGTGAGGTAAAACCAAGTCGCAGAGCTACAAGGAACAGACCCAATATTCAGCCATGAAAAGAATGAGGTTCTGACCCACGCTACTATGAAATCGTCATACTAAGTGAAAGAAGGCAGACAGACAAGATCACACATTATATGATCTCATCTAATGAAATGTCCAGAAATGGCAAATCCAGAGACAGAATGCAGGTTCACAGTTGCCCAGGGCTGGGGGAGGGGGAATGGGGAGTGACTGCTAATGGGTACCAGGTTTCCATTTGAAAATGCTCTGGGGCTGGGCATGGTGGCTCATGCCTGTAATCCCAGCACTTTGGGAGGCTGAGGCGGGCAGATCACCTGAGGTCAGGAGTTCGAGACCAGCCTGGCTAACATAGTGAAACCCTATTTCTACTAAAAATACAGGAAATTAGCTGGGCATGGTGGTGTGTGCCTGTAATCCCAGCCACTTGGGAGGCTGAGGTAGGAGAATCGCTTCAACCTGGGAGGCGGAGGTTGCCGTGAGCCGAGATCGCACCATTCCAGTCCAGCTTGGGCAACGAGCGAAACTCCGTCTCAAAAAGAAAAAAGAAAAAAAAAAAAAAGAAAATGCTCTGGAACTAGATAGTGGTGACTTGTACAACACTGTGAATGTGTTAAATAAATGCCACAGAATCATTTACTTAAAAATGATTGTTATGTGAATCTCACCTCAATTTAAAAAAGAAACAATGCAAAAGAAAAATGAGAGACAGACCAACCCAAGGTCACAAAACTACAATGCCAGGGTAATAACCCCGGCCTCTATGAAAATTCATCCTTGGGGCCCTGAATCTGCCGGTTCACAGGGAGTGTTGCTTCTGAGGGGAACCAGGTCACAAGGAAAATTGCTGAGAATTCAGAGAAGCTGCTTCATTCCAAATCCTCACCCTGGCAAAGACTGCAGAGTCCGCGCCGTGGGGCGGCCAGTCCTGGGCTCAGCTCCCAGCTCCCCCATCTGCCTGGACCTTGGACACATCTCTCAATGCTGGAAGCTTCAACGCCCTCTCGGGGAAAATGGGGTGGGCCACATTTTCTACCCCA
Organism: Hylobates moloch; assembly: GCF_009828535.3. NCBI lineage: Eukaryota > Metazoa > Chordata > Mammalia > Primates > Hylobatidae > Hylobates > Hylobates moloch. Next base: position 22,322,167 of record NW_026652287.1, on the reverse strand, counting down.
GAGCAACAATGGGAGCATGATGTGAGTGAAGTATGAACAGCGCTTAGCACAGGGCTGGCCTGCGGTGCATGGGAATGAAAGTGAAGCTCCCTGACTCCTGGGACCACTTTCCCTTGGCTCGACTCTGTCCTGTCATTCATGGCTTCCTTGGGCCCTGAATCACCCCATATTCTCTCCCTTGGTTGTGCCATCCCATGTAAGAAGGGACCGCAGTTAACTATCAATATATCAAGCACCTTGGCCATCTCAAACCACCCAAGAAAGGGATCCCAGGAGCTTCCTGGATGCCGATCCTACCTGTAGAGACTACAACCCCTGAGCCTCACCACCTACTCCAGTGTGGCCTCACTGCTGCCACCAAGTCCCTCTACAAATCTGATCTCCCAACCACACACTTAGAGCTTTCAAAGGCAGCCCATGACCTGTGGATGACCTTCCCTGGCCTCTTCTCTTGCCAGTTGTCTGCTGGTGACACCCACACCTGATCCACGTGCACCCTTCTCAATTCCTGCAATGCTGCCGGTCCTTGGCAAATGAAGCCCCTCTACCTGGAAGCCTCCCACGCCATCCATCCGTGGGGCTCACTCCTGCTCAGCATGCAGGTGTCACCTCCTCTGACTCAAGTCCCTGATCAGGTCCCCCCACCCCCAGGACCTCTCAGAGCCCCCCTCCTTCCTGTGGAGGGCTTCTATTTGTAACCAATGTGTGTCTCGGTGATGGCTCCTATCATTTCTGCCTCTCTGCAGCCTGCCAAATCCTCAATGAGGGCAAAGATGTGTCTGCCACATTTGTCACTGTACACAGCAGGTGCTCAATAAGTGACTGTTGGGTGGGTGAATAAACACCTCCACTCACTTTATGACAGGCATTCATCTTTTTCCCCAGCAGGAGTGTCTCTGGGTGTCCCAGCTCAGGGACCAGTCCCCAGCCCTAAGCCCAGGCAGGAGGGGGATATCCTGATGGGGCGGCCCAGGGCTCCGTTGCAGCTGCAAGGAAGCTGGTTCTTTCCTTCTGCTCCTGAAATTGAGGGTTTGGGATTTCAGCCCCAACAACTTAATAGCATGTTTCCTTTCCCATCACAGCCACAGAGAAGCTGGGTCGCCAGGCGCTCTGGCATGTCAGCTGGCTTGCTTTGCTGCTTTCAGCTTTGCTGCTTTCAGCCACACAAGAGTGGGGGAAAAAAAGACCAAAATAAATTTTTTCTCTCTTTTACCCTAGAATAAAGTCTCTTTTACCCTGGAATAAAGTCAGCGATGGAAGAGGCAAGGGCTACATTTCTCTGCTTCCAGAAGAGGGACAGGGTCTATTTCAGCCACACAAGAGTGGGGGAAACAAAAAGACCAAAATACATTTTTTTTCTCTTTTACCCTGGAATAAAGTCAGTGATGGAAGAGGCAAGGGCTACATTTCTCTGCTTCCAGAAGAGGGACGGGTCTATTTTGTTTGGGGACACCTGCAGTAGCATCCCCCAAATGCCCACCTTTGAGAACTGTGTGCTTCCCTGTGGTCCCCAGACCTGTGCCCTCCCGGGACTTGAATGTGTTTCCAGGCACCCAGACATAGGCTCTGCCACCTTGGGGATGGGGATTGGGTCCAGAGAGGGCTGACCAGACTCCACTTGCATTTGTCCTTCAAAATCAGAAATGTCCTTCTAGACTGTGTATGGTGGCTCACGCCTGTAATCACAGCACTTTGGGAGGCCAAGATGGGAGGATCACTTGAGGCCAGGAATTCGAGACCAGCCTGGGCAACATAGCAAGATCCTATCTCTTAAAAAAAAAAAAAGCCCTTCTAAATGGCGGGACATGGCCAGGCATAGTGGCTCACGCCTGTAATCCCAGCACTTTGGGAGGCTGAGATGGGTGGATCACTTGAGGTCAGGAGTTTGAGACCAGCCTGGCCAATATGGTGAAACCCCATCTCTACCAAAAATACAAAAATTAGCCAGGTGTGGTGGCAGGCACCTGTAATCCCAGCTACTTGGGAGGCTGAGGCAGGAGGATAGCTTGAACCCAGGAAGCAGGGGTTGCAGTGAGCTGAGATCATGCCACTGCACTCCAGCCTGGGTGACAGAGCAAGACTCTGTCTCCAATCAATCAATCAATCAATCAATGGCAGGACAGTTGGCCGGGCGCGGTGGCTAATACCTGTAATCCCAGCACTTTGGGAGGCTGAGGTGGGTGGATCACCTGAGGTCAGGGGTTCAAGACCAGCCTGACCAACATAGTGAAACCCTGTCTCTACTAAAAATGCAAAATTAGCCAGGCGTGGTGGCAGGCGCCTATAATCCCAGCTACTCAGGAGGCTGAGGCAGGAGAATTGCTTGAACTCCACAGAAAGTTCAGTTCCCTTTGCTCGTCTGTGAGGACCACCCCAGCTCTGCTTTCTCCCTGCAACCACGCCTGGAGGCTATCAGCAGTGGGCTAAGGCCAGGACAGGCAGGTATTTTGGGCATCACTCCACAAGAGAGACTGAGGCCCCCAGCGTGATGGGTCTCCATGAGGCAGGGGAACCTCTGGCACTGAGTGTTCGCAGAGTGAATGGATGAGTGTTTTTTCTGTCTGTTTTTTACCCTTTATTTACTTTTTTTGTGTGTGGTAAAATTTGCATAACGTAAAATTTACCATTTTAAAGTTGGTGTAAAATTTAGTGACGTTTAGTCCATTCACAAGGTTGTGTAACCATCACCACTATAATTCCAGAACATTTTCATCTCCTCAGATGGAAACACTCCCACCTGTGGCAGCTGCCAATCTGCTTCCTGTCTCTATGGATTTGCCTGTTCTAGACATTTTGTATCAATGGAATCCTACACTCTGGCCTTTTGTGTCTGGCTTCTTTCCCTCAGCACCATGTTTTCAAGGTTCATCCACATTGTGGCATGGATCAGCACTTCTTTGCTTTTGATGTTGGAATCATATTCCACTGTATGGATAGAACACATTTGGTTTAACACTCATCCATTGGTGGACCTTTTACTTTTGGATCATGGCTCTTTTCTCCCTGACAACTTGAGATCTGCCTACTGCATTCCCAGCACGGTACAGGGTCCCTGGCACGTTGTAGGTGCTGGGCAAACACTCGTAGAATGAATGAGGCAGTGGCCAAACGGGCTCAGCCTGGCCACCTGCCTCACATTCCCTGATGGCTCTCCTGCCAGTTCTGGGTATCCCAGACTCCTGCCCCACCTACCTGAAACCTGTGGGAGCTGAACAGTTTCCTCAACGTGCCCCTGAAGTCAAGGGGGGCCCTGGGCGCGGTGCCAGGGGCAGGGGCAGCATCAGGGGCTGCAGCTCTGCCTTCCTCGCCTGAGGCTGGTGTGGGTGGTTGCTGCTCCTCCTCCTCCTCGTCCTCTTCATTCTCCCATTTCTTGTAGTTGATGTTCCAGGCATGGTAGTCGTCCCCCACGACCGTGAAGTGCCTTAAGAACTTGCTCATCCTCTCAGCGGGAGCCACCTTGGCCCTGCGGGTGACTGCCTAGAAGGCGGAGACAGAGAGCAAGAGCTTCAGGCAGTTGGCCACTCAGAGCCCACATGGCCCAGGCTGGGCCAGGCCACTGCAGGTGAAGATGGTCCTGGGTGCTTAGAACCCCCTGCAAGCAGAGACCATGAGGTCACGGTGGTTTCTCATGCTTTTATTTTTGGAATCCAGGGTCTCAGTGTCTATGAGGCAACAGGAAACTCCTGCCCCCAGCAGGCCTGTCACTGTGGTCTGGTTGGCAGTAACCAACGGAATCAGTACTGCAGCCCAGTCCCAAAACACCCGCCACGGGCCCATGTATGAATACCGGAAGGGCCGCCCCAAGGTTCAGAGACATTACAACCTGGAAACTGGAGGGGCCAGTGGGCAGGGCGTGGGGAGGGGAAGCCAAAAGTAAAAGTACCCAGAGTTTCATAGAGAAGTCACGAGATCCCCACCCATCACCCCACACATCCTGACGGGCGCATGGCAGACAGACATTTTCCAAGTTCAGCCAGTGCTATTCACACAGACAGTTGTTTAAAGCAAAAGCAAATATCCCTGTGCCCTCTCTCCACTTTACCCAACTTGCCCTACCAGGTATCAAATTTACATAAAGTTAAATAATTGAAATGTATAGGTATGAGTGCAAGAACAGGCTACATGACTACTGGAACAGGAAGAGAGAGCTTAATGTCCCTGAGGGAGCCTAGAGGAGATGGGGTGGCCGTCCAGACTCACGGGAAAGAAAGGCTGGAGAGGCTGGGACACCTGGCTTTCTCAATAGGAAAAAAAAGCCATTCCCCACCTTGCCCCCGCGCCCCACAGAATATATCTGAGATGCACTTACATGAATGTGTAAAGTGTATTTAAAAAGGAACAACTTAAAAAGTCTTAGAACAAAATACAGGCCAGTAACTTCATGAGCTTAGGATAGGAAAAGATTGCTTAAATAACAGAAAACACCACAAAATAGGCTGCGTACGGTGGCTCATGCCTATAATCCCAGCACTCATCCCATGGGCTAAGGTAAGTGGATTCCCTGAGGTCAGGAGTTTGAGACCAGCCTGGCCAACATGGCGAGACCCCATCTCTACAAAAAATACAAAAATTAGCTGGGTATGGTGGCGCATGCCTGTAATCCCAGCTACTCAGGAGGCTGAGGCCCCAACATCGCTTGAAGCTGGGAGGCGGAGGTTGCAGTGAGCCAAGATCATGCCACTGCACTCTAGCCTGGGCAACAAGTTGAGACCCTGTCTCAAAACACAAATGAACAACACAAAAACAAACACAAAATACATAGATTTGACTGCATCAAAACTAAAAGCTTTACTATGACACCTCCCACCCCCAACACCCTACAAAGTTATAAGACATACCACAGACAGGGATAAATATTTACAATGTATGTGATAGACAAAGAGTAACCAGAATATATAAAGAAATCTTATAAATCAAAAAGAGAAAGAAAAACTCCATGGAAAACCGGGCAGTGGACTTTAACAGGCAGGTCATGTAAGAGAAAACTCAAATAGCCAAGATGCTTATCCCCAATACTACTCAGAAAAATGCAGCGTGAAGTAACAATAGCACATCTTTTCACTCCTCAGGTTGGCAAGAGTCTTAAAGTCTACATCAAATATTGGTGAGGGCGTGAAGCAATGGGGTCTCTTGAACACTGAAGACAGAAACAGGCACCAGCACCATCATTTTGGGGAGAAATTTGGCATGATCTTGTCAAGTTGAAGTGTGTGTATCTTTCTGAATGATCTAGTGATTCTATCCCTACATAGGGTCGAAAGAGAAACTTGGGCACATGTGCTCAAATTGGTGACATGTTCAAAAATGTTCATTGCAAATATGGGCAGGTGTGGTAGCTCACACCTGTAATCCCCACACTTTGGGAGGCTGAGGTGGGAGGATTGCTTGAGCCCAGGAGCTGAGGCCAGCCTGGGCAATATGGCAAGACCCTGTCTCCAGAAAAATAAAAAAAATTAGCCAGGCATGGTAGCATACCTGTAGTCCCAGCTACTTGGGAGGCTGAGGCAGGAGGAGTGCTTGAGCTTGGGAGGTCGAGGCTGCAGTAAGCCATGTTCTCCAGCGTGGGCAACAGAGTGAGACTCTGTCTCGAAAAAAAAAAAAGAAAAAGAAAAAGAAAATTTATCTACATGTGGGAGATAGAGGAATGAATATTCTCTGTTCATGTAATGGGACACTATATAGCAGTTAAAATGAATTAACTGCGTCTCAGTATGTCACTGGTGATGCTCATGTGTACCCACTCGGCAGCACTGAATACAGTAGACCAATCACTTCTTTCTTCAAATGCTTCCTTCATTGGCTTCTGGGATGCCACAGCCTTCTGGTTTTCCTCCTACCTCAGTGGTCGTTTCCTGTTAGTTTCTTTTGGCCAGTGGATATCTTAGAGGAAGACTTTACATTCAATTTTCTTTTCTTTTTTTTTTTTTTTAAAGAGGATCTCACTTGTCACCCAGGCTAGATGCAGGGGTGCGATCATAGCTCACTACAGTCTTGAATTCCTGGGCTCAAGCAATTCTCCTGCCTCAGCCTCCCAGGTAGTTTGGACTATGGCACACTATAAAGTATCTGACTATTTAAAACAATTATTTTTTTTAGAGATGGGGTCTTGCTATGTTGCCCAGGCTGGTCTTAAACTCCTGGGCTAAAACAACCTTCCAGCTTCAGCTTCCCGAGTAGCTGGGATTACGGGTACATGACACGGTGTCTGGCTTACATTTAAGTATTAAGTACAACTGTATACCCAGCACCTAGAAAAATGCCTTGCACTTAACAGACACTCAAAAATACTGTTTGTTAAGCAACAATGAATCTAGCAATGTGGATAGCTCCTTAAAAATGTTGATTGTAGAAGAAAGATATGGAAGAATAAGAACAATGTGATACCACTTAAGTAAAAATGTTAAATATATGGAAAATATTACATATTGTTTTGGAATGTGTAAAAGCATGAGTGTAAACATACACAAGAATGAGATTTCTGCTTCTGGCCTTATTACACTATAGAGTAACTAATAACAGATTATCCCTCCTGCCATAACCAATTATAAAACTGGATAAAATATGTGAAATTTACTGTGATCCCTTAGAGAAGAAAAATGAATGAGGCAAACCCTACAATCATCCTGGCTTTGTGCCTGGAGGTAATTTCTGGACTGTGAAGGCAAAGACTACAGTTCAAAGCTACTGAGTCTCCCTCCCCTCGGGAATCTGCATGGCAATGTACCAAAAATAGGAAAGCTACGCAGAGGAGGAGACCCCAAAATATGGACTTTGGCTGAGTCCTAAACATCATATATGTGGAACAAGATTTCATGAGGCAGGGAAAAATATAACTTTCAGGAAAAAAACCCCTTGGGGTGCTGTGAGCTGAACAACTACCAGAGATTACATAGGACTGGGTTGGGAGATATGTAAATTCCCAGCAGCCAGAGTAGAGAGACCTCATTGAACACCCTAAGCATTCAGCAGAAATCCCAGAAAAATTATGCCTTATGAGTAGACCTAATCTAGCTTTATAGGAAGGGCCACATTATACTCATCCCAACAAAGCTTAAAAATAAGCCTTGAAATGAACAAGCTGATCCCCAAGTAAATTTACTGCCTGTTGGAACAAAACTCAATACTTTATTAGGAAGACAACAACATAAACTCAACATCATAGATGCATACTGTCTAGCATACAATAAAAATTACTAGACAGATAAAGCTGAAAAATGTGGCCCACAACTAATAAAAAAATCAGCTGATAGAAGATTAAAAATGGTTGGGCACAGTGGCTCATGCCTGTAATCCCAGCACTTTGGGAGGCCGAGGTGGGCAGATCACCTAAGGTGGGGAGTTCGAGACCAGCCTGACCAACATGGAGAAACCTCATCTCTACTAAAAATACAAAATTAGCTGGGTGTGGTGGCACATGTCTGTAATCCCAGCTACTTGGGAGGCTGAGGCAAGAGAATTGCTTGAACCTGGGAAGCAGAGGTTGCAGTGAGCTGAGATCACACCATTGCACTCCAGCCTGGGCAACAAGAGTGAAACTCTGTCTCAAAAATAAAAATAAACATGTACAGAGATAATAGAACTGGCCAAGAAAGACTTGAAAACAGATATTACAAATATATTCAAGGATTTCAAGGAAAACATAAACTTAATGAGGGAACAAATAAAAATCTTAATAGAGAAATGGAACCTACAAAAAAGATACACATGGCTGGGCATGGTGGCTCACTTGTGTAATCCCATCACTTTGGGAGGCCAAGGTGGGCAAATCACCTGAGGTCAGGAGTTCAAGACCAGCCTGACCAACATGGAGAAACCCCATCTCTACTAAAAATACAAAATTAACTGGGCATCATGGCACATGCCTGTAATCCCAGCCACTCAGGAGGCTGAGGCAGGAGAATCACTTGAACCCGGGAGGTGGAGGTTGTGGTAAGCCGAGATTGCACCATTGCACTCCAGCCTGGGCAACAAGAGTGAAACTCCATCTCACAAAAAAAAAGAAGGAAAATAAAAAGATCCAGATGGATATTTTAGAACTGAAAAATATATATACGAAATGAAAAATCACTGGATGGGCTTAACAGCTGATAACATATTACCAAAGAAAAGATCAACAAGGCTGGGCACAGTGGCTCATGCCTGTAATCCCAGCACTTTGGGAGGCCGAGGCGGGTGGATCACAAGGTCAGGAGATCGAGACCATCCTGGCTAACAGGGTGAAACCCCATCTCTACTTAAAAAAAATACAAAAAAAATTAGCCAGGCATAGTGGCCGGCGCCTGTAGTCCCAGCTACTCAGGAGGCTGAGGCAGGAGAATGGCGTGAACCCAGGAGACGGAGGTTGCAGTGAGCCCAGATAGCGCCACTGCACTCCAGCCTGGGCGACAGAGTGAGACTCTGCCTAAAAAAAAAAAAAAAGAAAAGATCAATGAACTTAAAGACAAGGCAACAGAAAACATCAACTGGAAACACAGGGAGGAAAAAAAAGCTGAAAGGAAAAATAAACAGAGCCCCAGGGACCATATCTACTAGTTTAACATATGTGTACCTGTAGTGCATGGCCCTCTAGGAACTGGCATCTCTCCTTCCCCACCGCCTCCTCACCACACTCCAGCCACCCTTCTGTCCCTCTGATGCTCCACACTGAGCCATCATGCAGGCTTTCCCTCAACCTGGAATACTCTTCTCCCCACTCCGAGCTTCGCTTACTCTTACTTATGCTTGAAATGTCAGCTAAAATGTCAGTTCCTCAAAGAGGCCCTTCCTCACCCCTAAAATCTAAATCAGTTCCCCTCCCATTCATAACCTCTCCTCCCACTTTTCCTTCGAGAACCCTTATCCTAGTTTCTAACTAGAAACTGTTTTGTGCAGCCACATATTTTTCTTCCTCCTCACTAGCATTTACGCTGCATGAAGGTAGGGTCTGTGTCCCCTGAGTCTTGTGTGACACCTGACCTTGAGCAGAAGCCCATCATGCACCTGTTGGCTGGGGGCACTGGTACCTCATCTCCCATGCTGGGCTCATCTCGGCCAGACCAAACATCTCTGGATTCCCAGGGCTGGCGAGGGCCAGGATACACTGAAGCTCTCCAGGCAACCACTGGCCATAATTCCTTTCTTTTTGAGACAAAGTCTTGTTCTTATTCCCCAGGCTGGAGTGCAGTGGAGCTCAGCTCACTGCAACCTCCACCTCCTGGGTTCAAGTGATTCTCCTGCCTCAGCCTCCCGAGCAGCTTGGATTACAGGCGCTGTCAACATGCCTGGCTAATTTTTGTAATTTTAGTAGAGACAGGGTTTCACCATGTTGGCCAAGCTGGTCTCGAACTCCTGACCTCAGGTGATCCACCCGCCTCTGCCTCCCAAAGTGCTGGGATTACAGGCGTGAGCCACTGTACCTGGCCATAATTCCCTTTTTTGCGACAAGGTCTCGCTCTGTCACCCAGGCTGTGCTGTAGTGTGCAATCACGGTTCACTGCAGCCTTGACCTCCAGGGATCAAGCAATCCTCCCACAAAAGCCTCCTGAGTAGCTGGAACTACAGGCACATACCATCACACTCGGCTAATTTTTTGTATTTTTTTGTAGAGGCAGGGTTTTGCTATGTTGCCCAGGCTGGTCTCAAACTCCTGGGCTCAAGTGATCCACCCGCCTCAGTCTCCCAAAGTTCTGGGATTACAGGCATGAGCCGCCACGCCCAATCCCATACTTTCCTTTGGAAACACCTTACCTGGCAGACAAGAGCAGCCTGTCCTATTTCTCAGTAGTGTGGGAACCTCAAGGTGCTTTGCAAAAACCGCATTTATATTTTACAGAAGAGGAAATTTTTCTTTCTGAAAACTTGCAACCGGTGAAGAAGCAACTTTTAGTACTTTGGGATGAAAATATCTAGGGCACTCAGCAGAGCAGAAAACATTTCTGGTTTTCAGTCAAGAGTCTGTCATGCCAGAAGCAGAAAAGTTCCAGAAAAGGGCAAAGATGGGGTTGATCAAGAGAATGTGGTGGGCCTTGACTTGGCAGCTTCATCATGCATCCCAGACTCCTAGCATTCATGGACAGACTGATCCTGCCACCACGCCCGGCTAACTTTTGTAATTTTAGTAGTGTGGCGCACAGCACCTGCCTCGGTGCCTGGCTCAGAGCAGCCCCCACCTCTGGAAGTGCCAGCTATGATCATCCCTCAGCAACAAAAACTCACCTGGGCATGGTGGCTCACACCTGCAATCCCAGCACTTTGGGAGGCCAAGATGGGAGGATCACTTCAGATCAAGAGTTTGAGACCAGCCTGACTAACATGGCAAAACCCCATCTCTATTAAAAACAAAAAAAATAGCCAGGCATGGTGGTGGGCGCCTGTAATCCCAGCTACTTGGGAGGCTGAGGCACGAGAATTGCTTGAACCTAGGAGGCAGAGGTTGCAGTGAGCCAAGATCATGCCACTGCACTCCAGCCTGGGCGACAGAGTGAGACCGTCTCAAGAAAACAAAACAAAAAACCCCAAAACTCCTCTCCTCCAGCTTCATCACCATCCTTGGATATTTCACTTCTCTGCCCACTGCCTGCCTCTGCATCCCTCAGGCTGTTAAGTTACATGAGCTGATACAGCTGCTTTGTGGCTTAAGTGACACTGAGGTGTGTTTCTGTCACTTATAACCCCAAAAGTCTACAGGTGGAGTTGCTGATGCGGGACAGCCCCACAGCTTCATCTCCCGTGCAAGAATCCTTGCTGTCCCCACTGTATCCTGATGCTCCTCTGAGGTCACCTTTCCATATTAAAGCCTGTGACTGTGGCTCCAGCCTGCCTGACTGTCCCACACTCTGACGCTGTTGAATCTGCTCTGCTTGGCAATCTCGCCCCCTGCTTCTCCTATCTCTGGCCGCCCTCCTCAGCCTCCTGCACCATGTCCCTGCCCCACACCAGGAGTCCTGGAGACCTCAGCCCTGACCCTGTCCTCGGGCCGGTGACTCTCTCTTTGGGGGTCTTAGCACACCTTTGTTCTCGGTGCCATTCATGTTCAAATCAAAGACTCCAGTCTGATGTTCAAGACCTTGCTGAGTCATTGGTTTGCCGTGACCCAACTGAACTGATTTCTTACCTTTCTTTCCCAGTCCACTCCTCCTTCCACATCCCCTAGGGCACGCTGACCTGGCTGCCCAGGCCAAGAACAGAAAATCGTCCTCGGCTCCTCCCTCTCCCTCACACCCCATCAGTTTCACTTCCTGAACCTGGCTGGCACTCCATCGTCCCCTCTCCCTCACCAGAGCCTGCCCTGACCCTTCCTCCATCTGCCTGCGGCCAGGTCCTCCTTCTCCAATGCCAACCTGACTGTGTCCCTGCTGTGCAGCGACCCCCATGCCCACAACTGCCTTGGGGATCAAGTCCCAGCTGTCTTGGCTTCCCCAGGCCCTGGTCTCCCTGCCGGCCTTATTCCTTCCTAGCACCCTGCCTCTGCCACCCTCCAGCCACCTGGAACTTGCAGTTGTAGAGAGGACCACGCTCTCTTGCTTCTAGGACTCTGCAGGGCCTGTCCCCATCCCATCTATCTTCCAGGTCTTACACCTAGATTCTACCTTCCCTGGGAGGCCTTCCTTAATTCTCCCTCACCCCAGTTGGGGTGTACGTCACACCATCTTAACAACCACTGGGACACTGTCCCCACCACACTGGGCTGCGAATGCTGGGAGGGCAGAGACTCTTCCTCAGTCACAGGGAAGAGGCTCAAGAAATGGTTAAGAGGCTGGGTGCTGTGGCTCACACCTGTAATCCTAGCACTTAGGGAGGCCGAGACGGGCAGATCACTTGATGTCAGGAGCTCGAGACTAGCCTGACCAACAGGGTGAAACCCCATCTCTACTAAAAGTACAAAAATTAGCCAGGCGTGGTGGCACATGCCTGTAATCCCAGCTACCTGGGAGGCTGAGGCTGCAGTGAGCCAAGATTGCGCCCCTGCACTCCAGCCTGGGTGACAGAGCAAGACTCCATCTCAAAAAAAAAAAAAAAAAAGAAAAAAGAAACGGTTAATAAATGAATGAATGAACAAAATCTTAGGCACTGCTCCTTCAAGGTAAACATATTGCTGACCTCCTTTACAGGTATTAGACCAGAAAAACTACCACCTGGGAGAGAAGGGGAAAGTGAAAAAGACAGACCTAGAAGCGAAGGAGAGAAAAGCATTTTGTGGATGCCTATTTTTACAGGCTCAGAAGCCGCCATCTGTGGGAGGGGGAAAGTCCCTAGTTCATTGTTATCCAACAATCAGAGAGAAAGGTACTTTTGAAGAAAGTCAGCCAACTCCCAACTCCCATGGCCTGATGTCCCTTCAGTTTCCATTTCCCTGTTCCCTCCCAGAGCTATTTTGGGGGACTTGATTTACATATTAACTACCACCCTCACCCCAAAACTCTAAGACACAATGGCAGCAACATGTATTACTATGGTTGCTTATTTTATCACACCTCATATCATCTCAGCATGCTGCTAACTTCCTTCCATGCACTATTTCATTTCAACTCCTAACAACCCTGAGGTTGAGGCCATCCTTTAGGGTCCTGGTGAGGGGGGGCCTTGTCCAAGGTCACACACTGTGGGGAACTGGAAAAGCAGGATCTGCCCCTGGGCTCCATGACTTGGAGACTGTGTTCTAGAAAACACAGCTGACAGAAAGCCAGGCAGCCAGTGACTGGAGAGCCACCTGCTCAGAGGGTAGAGTAGGTGGAACTGTGCACACCCCCCTAACAATTCCTGTCCCCCTGGACCCTTAGAATGTGACCTTATTTGGAATGTAGGTCTTTGCAGATGTAACTGAAGATGTTAAGATGAAATCATACTGGATTTAGGGTGGGCCCTAAATCCGGTTACTGGTGTCCTTATAAAAAGAGAAAAGGGGCCAGGCACGGTAGCTCACGCCTATAATCCTAGCACTTTGGGAGGCTGAAGTGGATGGATCACTTGAGGTCAAGAGTTCAAGACCAGCGTGGCCAATATGGCGAAACCCCGTCTCTACTAAAAATACAAAAATTGGCCAGGCACAGTGGCTCATGCCTGTAATCCCAGCACTTTGAGAGGCCAGGGTGGACAGATTGCCTGAGGTCAGGAGTTCGAGACCAGCCTGCCCAACACAGTGAAAACCTGTCTCTACTAAAAATACAAAAATTAGCGGGGCGTGGTGGTGGGTGCCTGTAATCCTAGCTACTCAGGAGGCTAAAGCAAGAGAATCGCTTGAACTCGAGAGGCTGCAGTGAGCCGAGATCACGCCACTGCACTCCAGCCTGGGCAACAGAGCAAGACTCTATCTCAAAAAATATAAATAAATAAATAAAATAATTAGCCAGGCATGGTGGCAGGCGCCTGTAATCCTAGCTACTCAGGAGGCTAAAGCAAGAGAATCGCTTGAACTCGAGAGGCTGCAGTGAGCCGAGATCACGCCACTGCACTCCAGCCTGGGCAACAGAGCAAGACTCTATCTCAAAAAATATAAATAAATAAATAAATAAATAAAATAATTAGCCAGGCATGGTGGCAGGCGCCTGCAATCCTAGCTACTGAGGAGGTTGCAGTGAGCCGAGATCATGCCATTGCACTCCAGCCTAGGAGACTGAGACTCGGTCTCAAAAAAAAAAAAAAAAAAAAAAAAAGACACACAGAGGGTAAGGTCACGTGAAGGTCACAGAGGTCAGAATGATATGTCCACAAGCCAAAGACTGCCAGCAATGCCAGAGGCTGCGACGGAGGCCTGGGACAGATCTCCCCATCCCAAAGCCTCCAGGAGCCAGTCCTGCCAACACCTTGATTTTGGGCTTCTGGTTTCTGGAACTAGTGAGAATGAGTTCCTGTTGTTGAAGCCCCCCAGTCTGTAGTAATTTGTTACAGCAGCCACAGGAAACCAGGACAGAGGGTGTGTGCCCGAGTTAGCCAGGATGGTCTGTAGGCCAGGTACTGTCTTTCCCTTTATCTTTCTGGGCCACACATTTCTCCTGGACTCCAAGGAGAAAGCCGACTTCTTCAGGGCCCAAAACCACCTGGAGAAAGCCCGATTCTGCAGCCAACAACAGTGACAGCGGCTCCTTTTTCTCAGAGCCCACTGGTCACACCACCTGCTGTCGCTTGATACTTTTAATTCTCCTAGGTAGGCAGGGAGGGTAGGTGAAGTCTCTCCATTTTGCAGAAGGGGAAACTGAGGCCTGGGGAGGAGAGACTGCTTGCCTGAAGTCACACCGTGCCACACATTGTGGCAGGGTGACAGAGGCAGAGGGAAGTGGGCATTCCTGTATGCCAGCTGTTGGGCATGTAAATGGGCATACTCTTCCTAGGAGGGTAATAGGGCAGTTCATCTTTTGAAAAAATATTTGAGTCTCTCTGATGTGCCAGGCTTGGGGACAAAGGAGGGGATTGGCCCTAAACCAATTTATATCAAAATTTTATTTCCTTTTTATTGAGATGGGATCTCATTTTGTTGTTCAGGCTGGAGTGCAGCCTCAAACTCCTGGGCTCAAGCAATCCTCCTGCCTCAGCCTCCCAAGTAGCTATGACTACAGGTGCATGCCACCATGACTACCTTGGTTTCTATCAACATTTAAAAGTCCTTATTGCTTGACTTTACAAGAGACTCCCATGTGCACACGGGTGCTTGCTCCAGTCCTGCTTCAATAGCCCAAAACTGGAAACCACCTCAAAGTCTGTTGCCCAGGATACCATGGAAGACCCACACCACAAAGAATCACACCACTGTGTGGCAGGCCTGTAGACCTCATGCACCCACAGGGAAAGGGGTCTGCAATCTATAATTATGGGAAAACTGATAAAATCAACCCCAACTCCCAGGAGGAGAGAGGGACTAGGTTGGTGGGTGAAACTTTGCATTTTTTTCTAATAGGTTTGGCTGATACCAAACATATTAGGTATGATTTGGTTTGGCTGTGTCCCCACCCAAATCTCAACTTGAATTATATCTCCCAGAATTCCCATGTGTTGTGGGAGGCACCCAGGGGGAGGTAATTGAATCATGGGGGCCAATCTTTCCCATGTGATTCTCATGATAGTGAACAAGTCTCACAAGATCTGATGGGTTTATCAGGGGTTTCTGTTTTTGCTTCTAATTTTCTCTTGCTGCCACCACATAAGAAGTGCCTTTCACCTCCCGCCATGATTCTGAGGCCTCCCCAGCCATGAGGAACTGTAAGTCCAATTAAACCTCTTTTTCTCCCCAGTCTCAGGTGTGTCTTTATCAGCAGTGTGAAAACTAATACAGTAAATTGGTACCATTAGAGTGGGACATTGCTGAAAAGATACCTGAAAATGTGGAACCAACTTTGGAACTGGGTATCAGGCAGAGGCTGGAATAGTTTGGAGGGCTCAGAAGAAGACAGAAAGGTGTGGGAAAGTGTGGAACTTCAAGAGACTTGTTGAATGACTTTGCCCAAAATGCTGATAGTGATATGGACAATAAGGTCCAGGCTGAGGTGGTCTCAGATGCAGATGAGGAACTTTTTGGCAACTGGAGTAAAGGTGACTTTTGGCATGTTTTAGCAAAGAGCTGGCAGCATTTTGCCCCTGCCATAGAGATTTGTGGAGCTTTGAACTTGAGGAAGATGATTTAGGATATCTGGCAGAAGAAATTTCTAAGCAACAAAGCATTCAATGCCTGCTGTTAAAGGCATTCAGTTGTATAAGGGAAGCAAAGCATAAAAGTTTGGAAAATTTGCAGCCTGATGATGTGATAGAAAAGAAAAACCCATTTTCTAGGGAGAAATTCAAGCCAGCTACAGAAATTTCCATAAATAGCAAGGAGCCTAATGTTAATCCCCAAGACCTTGGGAAAATGTCTCCAGGCCATGTCAGAGACCTTCACAGCAGTCCCTCCCATCACAGGCCTGGAGGCCCAGGAGGAAAAAGTGGTCTCATGGGCCTAGGGACTTGATGCCCTGTGTCCAGCTGCTCCAGCTGTGGCTGAAATGGGCCAACATACAGCTCAGGCTCTGGCTTCAGAGGGTGGAAGCCCCAAGCTTTGGCAGCTTCCACGTGGTGTTGAGCCTGCAGGTGCACAGAAGTCAAGAGTTGAGGTTTGGGAACTTCTGCCTAGATTTCAGATGTTTGGAAATGCCTGGATGCCCAGGCAAAAGTTTGCTGCAGGGGCAGGGCCCTCATGGAGAGCCTCTGCTAGGGCAGTGCAGAAGGGAAATGTGGGGTGGGAGTACCCACACTGAGTCCCTTCTGGGGCATCACCTAGTAGAGCTGTGAGAAGAGGGCCACAGTCTTCCAGACCCCAGAATGGTAGATCCACCGATAGCTTGCACCATATACCTGGAAAAGCCGCAGACACTTAATGTCAGCTCATGAAAACAGCCAGGAGGTGGGTTATACCCTGCAAAGCCACAGGGGCGGGGCTGCCCAAGACTATGGGAGCCTACCTCTTGTATCAGCCTGACCTGGATGTGAGACATGGAGTCAAAGGAGATCATTTTGAAGCCTTAGAATTTGACTGCTCCACCGGATTTCAGACTTGCATGGACCATGTAACTGTTTTGTTTTGGCCAATTTCTCCCATTAGGAACAGCTGTATTTACTCAATACCTGTACCCCCACTGCATCTAGGAAGTAACTAGCTTGTTTTGATTTTTACAGGCTCTTAGGCAAAAGGGACTTGGTTTGTCTCAGATGAGACTTTGGACTGTGGACTTTTGGGCTAACGATGAAATAAGGCTTTGGGGGACTGTTGGGAAGGCATGATTAGTTTTAAAATGTGAGGATGTGAGATTTGAAGGGGTCAGGGCAGAATGATGTAGTTTGGCTGTGTCCCCACCCAAATCTCAACTTGAATTGTATCTCCCAGAATTCCCATGTGTTGTGGGAAGGACCCAGGGGGAGGTAATTGAATCATGGGGGCCAATCTTTCCCATGCTATTCTCGTGATAGCAAATAAGTCTCACAAGATCTGATGGGTTTATCGGGGTTTCTGCTTTTGCTTCTCTCTCATCATCTCTTGCTGCCACCATGTAAGTGCCTTTCGTCTCCTGCCATGATTCTGAGGCCTCGCCAGCCATGTGGAACTATAAGTCCAATTAAACCTCTTTTTCTTCCCAGTCTCAGGTATGTCTTTATCAGCAGCATGAAAACAAAGTTTATCCCTAAGAAATTGCCATTTTTGGAGTGAGAACCAGCCTGCAGGGAGTTAAGTGGTGAATGAAGTATTTAGTGGAGGTGGGAAGAGAAGGAACCAATATACTCATAACTGGAATCCCTGAATAAGGAAATGAGATTAATAGACTAGAACAAAGATATAATTCAAGAAAACTTCTCTGATATAAAAGAGGACTTAAAAATGCCATCTTTGTAGATAAAAACTAGAAGAAATTGATAATTTCATATAATTCAACCTAATATATACCTGTTTGCTGTTTTAATTTATTATGCTATACATATGTTCATGTAGAGTTGTTAAAAAACAAACATAAAGCTGGGTGTGGTGGCTCATACCTGTAATCCCAGCACTTTGGGAGGCCAAGGCTGGTGGATCACCTGAGGTTAGGAGTTTAAGACCAGCCTGGCCAACGTGGGGAAACCCCGTCTCTACTGAAAATACAAAAATTAGCCAGGTGTGGTGGCGTGTGCCTGTAGTCCCAGCTACTTGGGAGGCTGAGGCAGGGGAATCACTTGAACCTGGGAGGCGGAGGTTGCAGTGAGCTGAGATCGCGCCACTGCACTCTGGCCTGGGCGACAGGGCAAGACTCCATCTCAAAAGAAACAGAAAACCAAAAATAATAATAATAATAATAAGTAAGTGATAAAGCCAGCACAGGAACTCAAGTCCACCAGCTTTGTTCTTTTCTCTGCCAATACGGAGAAAAAAATGGCAGAAAAGTAGATTTTTTTTCAGCAACAAAAATGATATTTTAGAGATGGGACTGGGAGTGGTGGCTCATGCCTGTAATCCCAGCACTTTAAGAGGCTGAGGCGGGTGGATTGCTTGAGCCCAGGAGTTCAAGACCAGCCTGGCCAACATGGTGAAACTCTATCTCTACTAAAAATACAAAAGTTATCTGGGGGTGGTGGTGGTGCATGCCTATAATCCCAGCTACTTGGGAGGCTGAGGCATGAGAATCGCTTGAACCTGGGAGGCGGAGGTTTCAGTGAGCCGAGATAATGCCATTGCACTCCAGCCAGGACAACAGAACAAGATTCTGTCTCAATAATAATAATAATAAAATAAATAAGAGATGGGATCAAGGTTCTGAGATGCAGTCTTACCTCCCTTAGCAGAGGAGCAAACTGAGGACTGCAACATGGTAACCACCACCTGTCAAGTGGACAGTCCACAGACTTGCAGCCAGGTGTGCTGCTTCCTGGTCCAGGGTCTTAACGCCACTCAGGCAGGGCCAGAGCAGCTGTCCCCAGTCCTAGCTTCACTCACCCTCCCCTATAGCCCTATCCAGCACTAAGCCTGGTGCATTTCAGCAACTAAATGACCCCTGATCTGCCACCTACTTCCCCCACCCTCTGCCACTGCCCTGGCCAACCCCCTGCCTCACTTGGAGGCTGTCGCAGCTCCTTTCTGCTCTCTCCTTCCCTGCTGCATTCTCCATCAGCTGCAGGAGAGCATCCCTCCAAGCTTGACTACATCACTCCCTGTGCAGAAAAGGGCCAGCCCAGCGGTCCCAAGGCTGCCTTCCTCAGACAGGCCTGCCTGGCCTCCACTGGCATCTGGGAACTTGGACTTCTGGAAAATCCCCACCATTCCCTGATAAGAGCAGCTCACTGTGCCTAGACGGCTTGTGGAAACAGCATGGTTTATGCTGAACTCCTGCTTTCCTTTGGAGAGTCTGGAACTTTTCTAAGTGCCAGGCAGAGGGTACCTCTGTGCCCAGCTCCAATGAAAACTCTGGGCACTGGGTCTCTAAGGAACTGCTCTCCTTGCAAACACTTCACACATCTTGTCAGAACTCCCTGCTGGAGGAATTAAGTGTGACCCCAAGGACCTCTGCCCCCAACCCAGGAGAAGGCTCTGGAAGCTTGCACCAGGTTTCTTCTGAACTTCACCCCACGTGCCTTTTCCCTTTACTGATTTTAATTTCAATCCTTTTGCGGCAATTAATCTGAGCCAGGAGCACGTCTGCATGCGAGTCCCACAGGTCCTCCTAGTGAGTCATTGACACTGGGCACAGGGTCTCAGGGACCCTGACACACTCCCTTATTTAAAACTTTTGGCTGGGTGCAGTCACTCACACCTGTAATCCCAGCACTTTGGGAGGCTGAGGAGGATCACTGAGTTCAGGAGTTCAAGACCAGCCTGGGCAACAGAGTGAGACTCCATCTCTACAAAAAAATCTAAAAATTAACCAGGTGTGGTGGTGCTTGCCTCTGGTCCCAGTTACTTGGGAGACTGAGAAAGGGGGATCGCTTGAGCCCAGAATGTCAAGGCTGCAGTGGGCTGTGATCGTGTCACCACACTCCAGCCTGGGTGATACAGCAAGACCTTGTCTCTTAAAAAAAAAAAAAAAAAAAAGACACCAATGCCTCCTAGAAGCCCACTCCTGTTTTGCACGCTCTATCTAGCCTCTATCTGCCCATCTTCTCACCTTCCCTCTCACCTCTCTCCCCACTCTGGCCACATTGTCTCCTTTGAGCCTTTCATACTTGGCTGGTTTCTCCAACCACAGGACCTTTGCACACGTGACTTCTTTTGCATAGAATGTGCAACCCCCTTTCACCCTGTCCTCTATCTTCTTCATCCCAGCTCTCGGGAGCTGGCCAGGCCTTCCCCATCACACTCTCATGTGGCCCAGCTGTTCACAGCATGATCTCTGTGCCTGGCAGACCACAGGCTCCTGTTGAACCTACCTCCTGGATGGTGGAAGGTGGAATGAAACCCCTGAGCAAATCTCTTCTCTGTGGGGAGGCAAGAGGACTCCAGGCAGCAGGCTCAGCTGCCCCAGCACTTCTCCCCTCCTGCCCCAGGGGATCCGTGTTCTGAGGAAGGCCTATTTTTAAAATCAGGGAAGTCTTTAAATAAGTGTAGAAACTTTTCCTTCTCTAGGGTGGGGAGGAAGTCTGAGGTTCATGAAAACAACCACCGTGACAGCTGATCAGCTCTGGCAGGAGGGGCTGCTTACAGGCTGAGGAGTTTAACTGGCGGCCCAGGTTCCCCTAAAGCCATGGTCCCCAACTGTCTCCTTTTTCTATAGGATTAGGAACCCTCCTGCCTGATAGATGAGCCGGTCAGCCTGGTGAGATGATGGCAGGGCTGCATACAGACTATATGGGACATATTTACAGGAGTAGGAAGTGTAATCATTCCAACTATCCCCAGAATACCTATTTAATATTTTCTGAGCTCTGTGCAAAGACCTTCATTAACATACTGTAAGAAGCCCATGAGGCGGGGACTACAATGTCTCTGTTTATGGATGAGGAGACTGAGAACAGAGAGGCCAGTGACTTGCCCCAGGTCACACAGCCAGCGAGAAGCAAGGCTAGGATTCCAACCCAGGCTGCCAAGCCCAGCGCTCCCTCCTCCTGTGGGACACCTCATGAACATTGCCCAGCCCTGCACCCTCCTCACAGCTGGGGAAGCCCCATGCTGGGAAGGAAGTTTGGAGCAGTGTTTCTCAATAAGAAGTCACATTTCATACCCTGCCTCTCAGTACACACTGACTTGTGTACACACATTCTATAACTAGCACTAGAGTTACCATGTGAGACGCTCTTATTTTCCATTTCATTCTATTTCATTTTTTTTTTGAGACAGGGTCTCACTCTGCCACCTAGGCTGGAGGGCAGTGGCATGATTAGGACTCACTGCAGCCTCAACCTCCTGGGCTCAAGAGATCCTCCCACCTCAGCCCCAGAAGTAGCTGAGACTACAGGCGTGCACAACCATGCCTGGCTAATTTTTTGTATTTTTAGTAGAGATGGGGTTTCTCCATGTTACCCAGGCTTGTCTCAAACTCCTGACCTCAAGTGATCCGCCTGCCTTGGCCTCCCAAAGTGCTGGGATTACAGGTGTGAGCCACTGCACCTAGCCCTGTTTCATTTCTTAAAAGGTCAACTGTAGCCCACTCAATGGATTTCAGGACCCGCCAATGGGTTGGGTTTAAAGACACAGTTTTGGGGGGACACACTCTGCCTATTTCCCTGGGAATGACTGAGAGGGGAGTCTGGTCCAAGTCTGTGACATCAGTCATGTCAACCAGGAGCAGGGGCTGTGTTATTTGTTTTACAAAAGTGTAGAAAGAAAAAAGAGGCCGGGCGCGGTGGCTCACGCTTGTAATCCCAGCACTTTGGGAGGCCGAGGCGGGCGGATCACGAGGTCAGGAGATCGAGACCACGGTGAAACCCCGTCTCTACTAAAAGTACAAAAAATTAGCCGGGCGTGGTGGCGGGCGCCTGTAGTCCCAGCTACTCGGAGAGGCTGAGGCAGGAGAATGGCATGAACCCGGGAGGTGGAGCTTGCAGTGAGCCGAGACTGCGCCACTGCACTCCAGCCTGGGCGACAGAGCGAGACTCCGTCTCAACAAAAAAAAAAAAAAAAAAAAAGAAAAAGTTACCCAGGTAGAAATGAAGAGCTGCCACCTGTGTGACTAGGTCACCTGAGCCAATGTCTAGTGATGCTTTGGCCATGGAAACCACAGGACACAGAGCTCAGCTATCCCTCTTTCCTCCTTCTGCAGAGGGAGGGGCTGCCTAGGCCAGGCTGCATGTTGGAATCACCTGGCAGCTTTAAGGCACCCCAAAACCTGAGTCCTGGGCTCAGAGCTTCCAATTCAACCCATCGGGGTGTGGTCTGGGTGCTGCGGTGGTGAATGTACAGCCGAGGTGGGTAAGGAACCGCAGCTGCACCAGGGGCCTCTGCATGCCTCATGTGAAAGGAGCCCAGGAGCTGCAAGGATTTCTACACACACCTGGCTCTTAAGTTCCCCAGAGGTGGCTGCTGAGTGCAGTCACCTGCGCTGAGGAACAAGATCAGCTGAGGGCTGAGAAGCTGGTTCATCCTCATGACAGAGCCAGCAGCTCCCATGTCTTAAATGCAGGCTGGAGCCAGGCACCTGGCTAAGTGTTTTCCACACGCAATCTTGTTTAACCCTCACCTCAACTCTGTGAGGTAGTGTGATCGTTCCCATTTTACAAAGAGGAAAACTGAAGCTCTGGGAGGTGGGAGGGGGCAGAGAGGGGCTCTGAGGAGGGCCGGTGAGCCTATCTCAGCAGAACTGCAAGCCAGGTCTGCACCATGGCTACAAAACCCCACCAGTTTCTTTCCTAACACAGCTGTTTTCCTCTCAGAAACGAGGAGAGCTGACAAGCTCTAAAAACAATCTCATTAAGACAACTTTTTCCAAAACACAATTAATTCCATAGGGCAGATCATGAAAAGGAACATGTTCTTCAAACCAGTAAGAGGCTTATTTGCCACAAGTGGTCCTGGCCCTTTCCCCAGCCCCCCAGCAATGTCCTCCTGACAACACCCTCTCAGGCTAGCCTCTGTGTGACGACAAACAGGCTCCAGGCTCCAGGTTCCAGGCCCTGGGAGTTCCCCAAGGTGTGTCCCTGGTTCTGCATTTCAATCCCTACTTCCCTTGCTGTCTCTATGCCCTGGTATGGGCTTCTGACACCGTCCTCACCCCACCAACTCGTTCCTGCAACCCCCAGTCTCATTTGGAACCCCCAGACTCAAATGCATACCCCCAGCTTGACCTGCTGCCATTTACCCTATGAACAGACCTATAGCCTTGATCTATTTATTACTATTGTGAAAAGAGGAACAAAAGAAAGGAAAATAAATTCATAACAATCCCTGCACACCAAACTTATGTATCATCTACCCATCTACCTCTTTCTCTCCCACCTGTCTATATCTTTTACAATTATAATCAAAGACAGTGGGCCAGGTGCGGTGGCTCATGCCTGTAATTCTAGCACTTTGGGAGGCTGAGGCAGGTGGATCATTTGAGGCCAGGAGTTCGAGACCAGCCTGGCCAACATGGAGAAACTCTGTCTCTACTAAAAATACAAAAATAATTAGCTGGAGATGGTGGCACACGCCTGTAATTCCAGTTACTAGGGTGGCTGAGGCCCAAGAACCATTTGAACCCAGGAGATGGAGGTTGAAGTGAGCTGAGATTGCACCACTGCACTCTAGCCTGGAAGACAGAATCAGGCCCTACTGCAAAAAAACAAAACAAAAAAAGACAGCAGACAATTTTCTATCTTTTTTTTTTTACCACTATATGCATCAGATTTGCACCTGTTCAGAGGCCAGGAAACTTAACAAGGAGTCAAGTGGTCTCATTATTGCATTTTGCATGTTTTTTTTAACCATTCTGGATGGTTTTTAATCCAATCCTAAGACCACATTTTCTCACATTTTAACATCTCTGAAATCTGGCTGGGCCTGACAATTGATCGGTTTCAGCCTTGTGTTACTTTTTATCACAGTAAATGGCAGCACATGCTTGTTTCGCTTTTTTTCTTCATAGTACATAAAATAAGGTGCATGCACAGTGTTGTCTCATGTGCTAAGAAACATGGTACCATAAATTGTACTTTTTCTTTTTTATGGGTTCTTTCCCCATAAGTGAGATGATCAGGCTTGAATATGGTTATTTTCAAGATTCTTGATACACATCGTCAAATTTTGTGTCTAGAACAGTGCATGGATTGACTCAGTCCCCCGTGATATGTACGAGTGAGCTAGTTTCATCATAGTCTAATCAGCATTAAGCATTTCCAAATGTTCTTTTTGGTTTGGCTAATTTAATAGGGAACTACAAATGAAGGAAAAGCATGAACAGTTCCCACTTAACCTTTCTTCCATGCTGACTCTCTTATGAAGGATACCTGGAGCTCCTGGGGCTCCTAACTCTTACAGTTACCAGGGTCATCAATTTGATGAAATACACAATCACCATCATCATCATCACATGGTCATTCTGACCCTCACATTTGCTTCTCAGACTCTGCCCCATTCACCCCTGCTGCTGCCCTGAGCTTCCTGCTCTGCCCTCACCAGCTTGGCCTGGCCAGGCCCCCAGAACCTCAAGATGAACAGCTGATGTGAAAGTCAACACTTCCTTTCTACCTCGCCCCCAATCTTCACAACCAATGCCCCCCAAATCCAACAAACCTGCACCTCAGATATCAAAGACACAGTCTATTTCCTACTCGAGATGGCCATAAGATACAGGAGGAAAGCATTTC
Source organism: Hylobates moloch (assembly GCF_009828535.3). Lineage (NCBI taxonomy): Eukaryota > Metazoa > Chordata > Mammalia > Primates > Hylobatidae > Hylobates > Hylobates moloch. The sequence goes on along the minus strand of NW_026652287.1, from coordinate 22,297,984 downwards.
CTCTGGAGTCAGGCCAGGTTGAAATTCCAATTTCTGTTTTTTTTTGGAGATGGAGTTTTGCTCTTGTCACCCAGGATGGAGTGCAATGGCACGATCTTGGCTCACTGCAACCTCTGCCTCCCAAGTTCAAACGATTCTCCTGCCTCATCCTCCTAAGCAGCTGGATTAGAGGTGTGTGTCATGATGCCTGGCTAATAGTAGAGATGGGGTTTCACCATGTTGGCCAGGCTGGTCTCAAACTCCTGACCTCAGGTGATCCACCTGCCTCGGCCTCCCAAAGTGCTGGAATTACAGGTGTGAGCCACCGTGCCTCTGCCTCCTAAGTTCAAGCGATTCTCCTGCCTCAGCCTCCCCAGTAGCTGGGATTACAGGCGCATGCCACCATGCCTGGCTAATTTTTGCATTTTTGTAGAGATAGGGTTTTGCCATGTTGACCAGGCTCGTCTTGAACTCCTGACCTCAAGTGACTTGCCCACGTTGGCCTCCCAAAGTGCTGGGATTACAGGCATGAGCCACCATGCCTCGCCCAAAATCCCATTTCTGCCAGTTTCTAGCTGTGTGATCTTGAGAAGTGACTTTACTTCTCTGTGCCCAAGCCCTGTATGGGCTCAGTACTTGCCTAACATTCTGAGACCATTGTATTATCAAATCTTCCCGAGAGTCCTTCAAGGGCAGGAGTGGTAAATAATCTTTTCACTATTTTCCAGATAAGGAAACTGAGTGCACCATTGCACTCCAGCCTGGGCAACAAGAGTGAAACTCCGTCTCAAAAAAAAAAAAAAAAAAAGCACATAGTTATTAACATACAGGGCTGGGATTCAAATGGTCTGATGTGGAATATCAGGCTACTTGGAGGTTTTGTGAAGTCCTTTTATAGCTTTTCATCATTGTGATTTTACATATTTCAGTATAGTGGAAACACCTGAATAGGTGGTTCCCCCTCTCCTGTTTGAAACACCAAACAGAATTATCCTCTCAAGGCTGGGATATCCTCTAATGCTGCAAGACCACAGAATCCATTACCTTTTCGTCCCAGGTGGCCATGTCCCTGTTGCCTCTGGATCTGAAAAATAAGAAGACATTTGTCCAGATCTATCATCTTGCTGCCATCTATCTTGGTGTGTGCTCTGTAATCCTTTCTTACAAATTAGTTTTAAGTTAGTTTAGTTTTAACTGTGCCTGAAATTAGTGTAAAGTACAAAGTGTATGTAGGAGGGCATACATCCTGGATATACAGCCAAATGAACTGAAACAGGGACTCAAACAAACACTTATTTGTACGTGAAAGTTCATAACCTTTCACAGCATTATTCTCAAAAGCCAAAAGGTGGAAACGACCCACTTGTCCATCAGTGGATGAATGGATCAACAAAATGGGTCTATCCACACAATGGAATGTTATTCAGCCATAAAAAGAAATGAAGGGGGCCAGGTGTGGTGGCTCACACTTGTAATCCCAGCACTTTGGGAGGCTGAGGTGGGCAGATCACCTGAGGTCAGGAGTTTGAGACCAGCCTGGCCAACATGGTGAAAACCTGTCTCTACTGAAAATACAAAAATTAGCTGGGCGTGGTGGTGGGGACCTGTAATCCCAGCTATTTGGGAGGTGGAGGCAGGAGAATCGCTTGAACCCAGGAGGCAGAGGTTGCAGTGAGCCAAGATCGTGCCACTGCACTCCAGCCTGGGCAACAGAACAAGACTCCATCTAAAAAAAAAAAAGAGAAATAAAGTACTGATACATATTACAATGTAGATGAACCTCAAAGATACCATGCTAAGTGAAAAAAGCCAGACATAAAATGTCACATATTGTATGATTCCATTGATGTGAAATGTCCAGAACAGGATATGAAATGTCCAGAACAGAACAAGCAGATTGGTGGTTGCCAGGGGCTGGGGGCAGGGAAGAACGGAGAGTGACTGCTTAATGGATTAGGGGGTTTCCTTTTGGGATGATGAAAATGTTCTGTGCAGTTAACAAGGTATTTTTAAAAAAGCAAAATGATATATTATAATTTTAATACAAAGAAAAACAGTGAAAATGTTCTGATAGAGATGAAAGCTACACACTGTGAAACGTACTAAATGCCACTGAATTATTCACTTCAAAACGGTTACCTTTACATTATGTGAATTTCGCTCCAATTAAAAAAAGACAGACATTACAGTGTTGGGGTTCCTCTGAAAACAGTAAAACCTTCTGAACACCCACCACCAGCTACATCAGTGAATGCACCTCTAAGCAGCAGGAGCTGCTAGTGCTGTTGAGTATTCACATATGGACGTGGAAAGACGCCAGCCACAGAGTAAGCAGAGGAGTCACATTACAGCAGAGTCTACAGGATGACCCCATCTAAGTCAAAAGAAATACAGATGCTTTTTTTTTGGTCCATAAGGATCACTCTTCGCAGTGGTTATCTTTGGAAGAAACGGGAGTGATCTGGGTATGGGGCTTTCCTTCTCTGCTTCTGGGAGGCGTGAACTTTTACAATGAGTAGGTGTTACTTTAAAATATTATTTTTAACATAGGTGATCTATGCATGTAGTAAAAAATTTAAATTATACAAAAAGATATTCTATGATAAGTCAGTCTCCCCTCTACCCATTATCCTTCCCAGAAGTGATCGCTCTGACCAGTTTCCTACGTCGCCTTCTAGAGTATTCTATGCCCTCACAAGCACATGAGTAGATACTCTCCCCCCACCTTCTATTTTTTTTTTTGTAAACAAATGTGAACCCACATACTGCTCTGAACCTTATTTCCCTTTAGGGTGTGGTAGGCAAAATAATGCTCCCCCTCAAAGTTGCACATGCCCTAATCCTTGAACTTGTATATTACTTTACATAGCAAAAAGGATTTTGCAGACATGATTAAGTTGCAGCTCTCAAGATGGAGGGAATGATTCTGGATTATCCTAGTGAACCCAATGTCATCAGAGGGGTCTTTGATAAGTGGAGGCAGGAGAAAGAAGAGATTGTGAGGACAGAAGCAGAGGCTGGAGTCAGAAAGATCTGAAGATTCAGTGCTTTAAAGATGGAGGATGGGGCCTCAATCCAAGGCATGTGGGCCCGTCTAGAAGTTGGGAAGGCAAGCAAACAGATTCTCCCCCAGAGCCTGCAGCAGCAACACAGCCCTGCCCATACCTTGATTCGAGCCCACTGAGACCAATTGTGGACTTTTGACTTCCAGAACTGTAGCATAATAAATGTGTGTTATCTTGAGCTACCAAGCTTGTGGCCATTCGTTACAGCAGCCACAGAAGACTAACACAGTATCTCAGAGGTGGTTCTATGCCAGTGTGTCCTGTATGAAGTGCACGCCTTGTCACGGCTGCACATAAGTCCTCTGTAGGAATGTGTTTAATCCTACTAGTGATGGACACTTATGATTGTTTCCAATCTCCTCCCACCCCAATGCTTCAATAAATAACACTGCACACCCTTTTTTTTGTTTTGTTTTGTTTTTTGGAGGTGGGGTCTCACTCTGTCACCCTAGCTAGAATGCAGTGGTGCAATCAGAGCTCACTGCAGCCTCAAGATCCTGGACTCAAGGGATCCTCCCACCTCAGCCTCCTGAGTAGCTGGGAATATAGGCACACACTACCAAGTCCAGCTAATTTTTGTAGAAAGGGGGGTCTCACTATGTTATCCAGGCTGGTCTCAAACTCCTGAGTTCAAGTGATCCTCCTGCCTCAGCCTCCCATGGTGTTGGGATTATAGGCATGAGCCATTGCACCTGATCCCTCTATGTAACTTCTATAATTTTTTTTTTCCCCTGAGACAGAGTCTCGTTCTGTTGCCTAGGCTGGAATGCAGTGGTATGATCTCGGCTCACTGCAACCTCTGTCTCCCAGGTTCAAGTGATTCTCCTGCTTCAGCCTCCTGAGTAGCTGGGATTATAGGTGCCCACCACCACGCCCAGCTAAAATTTTTTTTTGTATTTTTAGTAGAGACGGGGTTTTGCCATGTTAGCCAGGCTGGTCTCGAACTCCTGACTTCAAGTGATCCGTTGCCTCAGCCTCCTAAAGTGCTGGAATTACAGGCATGAGCCACTGTGCCTGGCCTAATTCTAAAAAATTATTTTGTAATAAACTTTCAAGAAAACTTGAAAAAGGTTCTTTCTCTCCCCACAGTTACACGCTGAGGGTGCAAGGGACTCTTAGACTTTCTCACTGGCTGACTGGCAGCAGCTTCTGGACCCAGCAGAGTTCAGCTTTGCATGTCCCTATACCAGCCCCCTGGGATTCTCAACCTGCTCGCACGAGAGAGGCTCAAGGGGAACTTTCACCACAAGATGAGGTGAAGGGAAAAATTACGGTGCCCTAGAGATTTCCTTCCTTTGTAAGACAGGAACTAGAACTAGCACACATGCAGAGAAACACTCAGCTTCAGCAACTCAAGCAACAGCAAATTTAAAACTACCATGCCCTTCTCCATTAAACTAGCCAAAACAAATAAAAAGGATAAAACCCAATGCTTGCAGAGCTGCAGAGAAATGTGCACACACTCCTGGGGATGATTTTTCTAAATAGCTACCTGGTCACAAGAGGTAAGTGCTTCCAAAATGATCCCACCCTTGACTTGCACACCTTGGTTAGGAAAGTATATCTCCAAGAAGCCATTTGATAGCCAAAAACATGCACAATATGGACAATGATATTTATAGCTAAGTTGAATAGTACGGCTAACACCTGGAAGTGGCCCTCAACCCTCAAGCCCTACTTTAGGGAAAAGCTGAGGAAGACAGTGGGCTCTTGGGAGGGATAATTCTGAAGTCTATGTAGAAACGGGAGAAAAAATGCTGTCAAGCAGTGAGAAGAAAAATAGGCTGATGGTTGACACATTGCCTGCAACTGTACAAAAGTATCTGAGCCTTTCCTAGGTGCCAGGCACTGATTTCCCAGGTTCTGGGAAATCCAAGGTGAAGAGGCAAGGGCAAGATCAGGATCCTGGTAGACTGACATGTTACCTGGGGAGACAAACAAGAAAGCAAGGAAATATACAAGACAGACCACACCCCCAGCTAAGCACTGGGAAGCCAGCTAGCCAGCCAGAGTAAGGGGCCAGGGAGCAGGCGGGGTCTCCTTAGGTGGGGTGGTCAGGGACAACGCGACATTTATGGTGTCCCCTGAATTACAAGGGAGTATGTCACAGATTGCAGAGAAGAGCATTCCCGGGAAAAGGAAGAGCACGTGCGCTGCGCACAGCCCCTGAGAGAGCGGAGAACTTAGGAGGCAGCGGCTGGGGACAGCAGTGGAGAGGACAGTGGCTGGAGAGAAGAATCGAGAATAATCACACAGGGCCTGATCATGGAGAGGGCTTGGTAGGCGATGCTGGGGATTTGGATGGGAATGAGGGGTCAAGGGTGATGAGGTGGCAAGAGATGCTGGGGGCCTGGACTCAGGGTGGAAGTAGGGGGTGGAGTGGCAAGAGATGCTAGGGGCCTGGACTCAGGGTGGAAGTAGGGGGTGGAGTGGCCAGATTCAGGATATGCTTTGGATTAGAACTTGTCGCTAGCCTAGACTACGGGGAAGGGACGAGGAGGAGGGTGGTGGATGACAGCTCCCAGGGCCCAAGCCCCATTGACTAGAAAAGGATCAAGTCTGGGGACAAGAACACTCTGGCTTTCTCCTTCTTGCTAAACCAGTGTCGGGGAGGGCAGGAGCCACAGAGCAGCTCTGAACCTTGTGCAAGCCTCAGCCCAGAGATTTTCAAAACCCTGCCCTTATCAGCCTTTCCCTCTGGGGAGTCAGAGCCAGAGAAGTTGCCGCCCCCTCGCCTTGGTCTTACTCAAGCAGCTCCTAGTTGCTAGTGGGGCTGTCCGGAAATCCTTCAGATCTCAGATAGCCCTGAACAACCTGAAGTTAAAGGTGCCCAGGACAGAGAAGTACTCTCAGAGGGGCGGGACGGAGGGTGGAGGAGGCCCTGGAACCATGAACTTTTGGTAGTAACCTGGTGCCAGGGGCTAAGCCTGTACACCAAGCATCTTATGTCATCTTCTCAGCAATCCTGCGAGGTAGGTACATGCTTAACCTCATGGGACAGATGCGGAAACTGAGGCACAGACAGGCCAAGTCACGTAGCTGAGCCTGCAAGATCCCCCACACCCAGCACTGGTAAAAGTGGTGGGGGCAATGTTCCTGGAGGGAGTTCCAGTGAGGAACTGCTCTCCCCTCTCTGTCTTGGCGTTTACCCTGGCCCCAATCTTGTTCCTCAGCATCTCTGTCTCCAACAGGTGGGTGCTTTTAAAGTGTTTCTAGGGAAGGGTTTGCTGCCCCGGGGCTCCTCCGTCAGGGATGGCTGGGCCTGCTCATTGCAGCCTTCTCCCGGGACACCCAGCACTGCCTCTGCCCCTACTTCTCTCTCACAATCTCTCCGGAGGGCAGCGGGGCAGGGACGATGCATCCGAGGACTTAGGGGACACAGACCTGGTTGTGAGTTCTGGCTCTGCCTCCTTTGGCTTTGTGACCCAAGGCAAGGGGCTTGGCCTCTCTGCGTCTTGGTTTCTTCACCTGTTAAGAGGGAGACGACGATGGTCACCTGCGGCTGCTGCGCGGAGTGTGAATAACTGAAGACACCTGGCCCAGGGCGGCGCGCACCACCAACTTTCTGGGATTGGGGGGTCACTAGGGCCGGCGTCTCCCGCGTCTCCCTCCCATGGACTCCAGCCCCCGCCGAGGGGAAGCACTGCCCGCCCGCGCCGCCCGCGCTGGGACACGCCAGAGCCGAGGGCAGCCGAGGGCTGGGGTCCTGCTGGGGCTCCGCGGCGAGGCCTGGACAGCGGAGATGCGGGGGGGTCCCCTCTTCTCGGAAGGATCGGGCACTGGGGGGTCTTGTAGAAAGGGCTGCATGCCAAACGGGGTACGCCCCCCGCCCGGCCCGAGCACTTACCCGGCGCCCCACCCGCCCGCGGTCACCGCTGCGACTGGGAGCCTCAGAGAAGGTCTGGCCCAGCCTGTTCCGCCCCGCCCCGCCCCGTACCGTACCAGGCCCCGCCCCCCGCCCGGGCCGCCCCCGCCCCCGTCCCCGCCCCCACAGCCCGCAGACCCCCAACGGTCGGCGGGCTTCTAGGCCTCGGCCTGGGTTTCGGTCCCCTTGTCCCTGCCTGTGGTCAGTCCACCCGTTCGTCCCTACCTCCCTCATCCCGGCTGCCTCCCACCCCGCAGGCTGGGCCTGTCCTGGGCCTCCCGCAGTTACAAAGGTCCCGTCCGTGGGACCGAATCGCGGATCACGAGAATCCTGCCCCGAGCCAGCCTAAGGGAAGGGTGGGCGGGGGAACCACTTCCTTCCTCCGCCGGCTGGAGCGGGGCGAATCCACCCCGCCAACCCCTTTCGGGGAGCTTCTGCTCCATCCCACCGTCTCCGGGCCACCCCTGCCTCTGGGTCTCCTGATTCCTTGGCCTCGTGCCCTGCACAGTTTCTGCCATGCAGGGGTGGAGGGTGGGCAGCACGCTCTAACGAATGAGCAACCTCTCAGCCCTCAGGACTTCCCTTGGTCGAGGGCGCTGAGGCTGCTCATGGGATGGTACTGGCAAGAGGGAGCCTTCCCGCGTGCAGCCCCTGCCTGTCCTGGGCCGCCTTACTCCTGGCCAACTCCTACGGCCCCGCAGGCGCAGGCCCAGCTCTGAAGTCCCTCCCCTGTGGGCCCTCCCAGCACCCTGTTCACACAGTCGAATCAGTTCTGTTAGCTTCTGTCTTCCCCCAGAGACCATTTGTCCCAAACATCCTGCAGAGCCGTCTTCTGCACACCTCTCCCTTCCGGTTGGGTCAGGGCTGTGGGGAGAGGCTCACCTTCTTGGGGTTGTGTTAGTTTCCTCATGCCGCTGTAACAGATCACCACAAACCTAGTGGCTTAACACAAATGTGTTATCTTACAGCCCTGGAGGCCAGAAGTCTCAGATGGGTCCTACAGGGCCAGAATCAAGGTGTGGGTGGGGCTGGGCCTTCTGGAGGCGCTAGGGTAGTGTGTTCCTTGCCTTTCCGGGCTGGAGAGGTGCCTGTGATCCTTGGCTGCCTCAATCTGACCTCTGCCTCCATGGTCACAGCGCCTTCTCCCTTCTAAGGCGCCCTGTGATTATATGGGATCCACCTGGATAATCCAGGCTAATCTCTCCAGCTCAGGATCCTTCACGTAGTCACATGTGCAAAGTCCCCTTTGCCACTTAAGGCAACGTACAGGTTTGGAGGGGTTAGGATATGGATATCTTGGTAGGGGGGTGCATTCTTCTGCCTCCCATAGGGGTATTGTCCGCTTCAACTGACTCGGCTTTCCCCAATTCTGCTGGGCAGCTGGCTTTCTTTTTTTTTTTCTTTTCTTTTCTTTTTTTTTTTTGGAATGGAGTCTCACTGTGTCATCCAGCCTGGAGTGCAGTGGTGCGATCTTGGCTCACTGCAACCTCCGCCTCCTGGGTTCAAGCAATTCTCCCGCCTCAAGCCTCCCGAGTAGCTGTGATTACAGGCCAGCATTACCATGCCTGACTAATTTTTGTATTTTTAGTAGAGACGGGGTTTCACCATGTGGGTCAGACTGGTCTCGAACTCCTGACCTCAAGTGATCTGCCTGCCTTGGCCTCCCAAGGTGCTGGGATTACAGGCCTGAGCCACTCCACCCAGCAACAGTCTCACTCTGTGGCCCAGGCTGGAGTGCAATGGCATGATCTCGGCTCACTGCAACCTCTGCCTCATGAGTTCAAGCAATTCTCCTGCCTCAGCTTCCCGAGTAGCTGGGATTACAGGTGCCTGCCACCACACCTGGCTAATTTTTGTATTTTTAGTAGAGATAGGGTTTCTCCATGTTGGTCAGGCTGGTCTCGAACTTCTGACCTCAAGTGATCCGCCCGCCTCAGCCTCCCAAACTGCTGGGATTACAGGCGTGAGACACCATGCCTGGCCTGCAGCAGGCTTTCTTTGAGGCGGAACACCTGTCACCCAGGAGACATGGCTACAACGGCTCACTGCAAAACCCATCCATCTCTGTCCCAGGCTCCGAGGGATTACAGGCATTAGCCACCGCGTCTGGCCAGCAGACTTTCTTAAAAACATTTTGGTCAGATCTCCTGACTTCTCAGTCATGTATTATTACAACAGTCCCATGCCAGTTCCTAAGGCATAGTCTGGTCCATTTTCAACTTCAACTTCCTTATATTTTATTAAAAATTCTCCTCCTCCCTCAGGGCCAGCTAGACAGAGTGGAGAGGATGTGGGGACTGCTCCCAACAGCCCCTCCTCTGTGTTCACTCCCCTCTGGTTGAGGAAGGGAAAAGGGAACAAGTACCCTGTCCCCTAGTTGCACACCTGGAAGTCGCAGTCCTCTGTCTTAACATCTGGTCTTGCCTGTAGTTAGACCGTTAGTGCAGACAGGTGGTGACCCCAACAGGCCCTGCTAAGGCAAGGCCCTGGCCTGGCTCAATCCTCTGGCTGCCTTCCCCAATCCCTTCCCCTACAGAGGCATCGCTCAGTCGTCTCCCCGGGTGCTTGCCTCTGCTTCACATTGCAGAGGTCCTGGGAAAGTCTGCAGCTCCCAACCTTACCGATGGCCTGGAACCTGGGGCTACCAGCAGGGACCTATATCCATACTTTTTGGGAACCAGGATCCCAAAGGAGCACTTCAGCAAGTCTGGAGAATTTGGTGATATTCTCAGCATTGTTATGTTCACTGAAATCCTGCTACTGCTTAGGCATTTCAGTGGACAGGAAAAGATCTCGAATGTGTTACACTGTTATCCCCAGGTGCAGGATTTGACCCGCAGTAGGTACTTTACATTCCTATTGCATAAATTTTAATGAGTATTGAGCATAATAAGATTGGGGTGCCCTCCATCATTGCTACTATTCAACATTTCATTGATGATCTCAGTCAATGCAATAAAACAAGAAAAAAGAAATACAAAGATTGAAAAGAGAAAGACTATCATTTGCAATCGATGTGATTGTCTACCTAGAAAATCCAAAAGACCTAACAGACTAACACGTGACCACCTACTGTGTGGTAGGCTCTTTCAAGGTACTAAGTGTAAGATGAAAGAACAGCCTTTGTTCTTAGTGAGCTCCTATTTTAGTTGGGAAAGTGAGGCCAACAATACTTAGGGGAGAAGGCCGGGCATGGTGGCTCACACCTGTAGTCTGAGCACTTTGGGAGGCTGAGGCGGGAGGATTGCTTGAGCCCTGGAGTTCAAGATGAGCCTGGTGACAGAACAATACCCCATTTCTACAAAAAATGTTTTAAAAAATTAGCTGGGTATGGTGGTGTGCCCCTGTAGTCCCAGCTACTCAGGAGGCTGAGGTGGGAGAATCCCTTGAGCCCAGGAGTTCAAGGCTGCAGTGAGCTACGACTGTACCACAGCACTCCAGCCTGGGTGACAGAGCAAGACCCTGTCTCTTAAAAAAAAACAAAAACCAAAACCAAAAAAAACAACTTAGGGAAGAGTAACCTGAGGTCCACAGAAAGAATCCAGGAGGTCTATGAACTTGGGTGGGAAAAAAATTGTCTTTATTTTCATTAACCTCTAACTGAAACGTATTATTACTTTGTTTGTTTGTTTAGAGACAGGGTCTCACTTTGTTGCTCAGGCTGGAATGCAGTGGCTCGAGCATAGCTCACTGCAGCCTCAAACTCCCAGGCTCAAGTGATACCCCTGTCTCAGCCTCCCAAGTAGCTGGCACTATGGGCACAAGCTACTGTACCCAGCTAATTTATTATTTATTTATTTTTATTTTTTGTAGAGATGGGGTCTTGCTTTGTTTCCCAGGCTGGTCTCAAACTCCTGGCTTCAAGCAATCCTCCTGCCTCAGCCTCTCCAAATTTTTTTTTAAAAAATTGAGATAATAGACGTGAGCCACTGGCCTTTGACTGAAATTTAATATTTCCTTAAATTATGAATGTAGGTAACAAATTACAGTTGCATTAAAAATATCACTAACTGGCCAGGCGTGGTGGCTCATGCCTGTAATCCCAGCACTTTGGGAGGCTGAGGCGGGTGGATCACCTAAGGTCAGGAGTTTGAGACCAGCCTGGCCAACATGGTGAAACCCCGTCTCTACTAAAAAGTACAAAATTAGCTGGGTGTGGTAGCGCATGCCTGTAACCCCAGCTACTTGGGAGGCTGAAGCAGAAGAATCGCTTGAACCCAGCAGGTGGAGGTTGCAGTGAACTGAGATCACACCACTGCATTCCAGTCTGGGCAACAAGAGTGAAACTCCATCTCAAAAAAAAAAAAAAACAAAAACCACTAACTTTGTCATCAGTCAAAATCACAGATGTTTTTAAACCACAGTATAGTTATTGGAGATATCTCAAAATATAACTTATATGTATCATTACTTCAAAATTATAGTAGTTACTGAGCCAGCTGTTCTTATAGTTTAATGTGTACTATAAGAACTTCACCTATTTATTACAAGTAAAAAAAAAATTCAAAACTTCAATGCAAGATAGCCGGCATCATTTGTAATACAATGCATTCGTTCTGTTTTATGCATTGAAAAACATTACTCTTGGAAGAGGTGCAGAAGCTTCCCCAGATGTCAAAGGCCCCAGATTACAAAGATTAGGAACTGTGTTAGATGAAGGACTTGTTCCGGTTTGGGCAATACCAAAGCAGTTCTCTTACACAATGCAGCCCTTGCCCCACCCCCGGTCCTCCGCATTCCTTACCAAGCAGTGAGCCCAGCTTGCTTGAGTTTTCCAGGTGTCCTGCCTTTTGATGTTCATGGAGCGTGTACTTACTTATTTAGGGATGGGGTCTTGCTCTGTTGCCCAGGCTGGAGTGCAGTGGTGCAATCACTACCCACTTCAGCCTTGACCACCTGGACTCAAACTATCCTCCCGTCTTAGCCTCCTGGGTACCTGAGACCACAGGCATGCATCACCACACCTGGCTAATTTTTATTTTTTTGTGGAGACAGGGTCTCACTATGTTGCCTAGGCTAGTCTCAAGCTCCTAGGCTCAAGGGATCCTCCCGCCTCGGTCTCTCAAAGTGCTAGGATTCTAGGCATGAGCCACCGCGCCTGGCCACATGGAGCATTTTGAGGAAGATCTGAGTACAGCCCTGGGGGACTGGGCCATCCCTGGGCTCCAGCACAGCTGGGGCTGGGCCAGGGCAGTGGCCAGCTCTGGCTTTGCCCAGCAGGAAGAGAGAGGGCTGCCTCTGCTGGTTTTGGTTCCTCCAAGGCAGTTTTCAACGGCTGCAGTTGACCACTTCCCTTCCTAGGGCAAAAGCCCTGTCCTGGCTCTGGTAGAGTGTGAGAAAACGGACAGAGGGAGAGAAAAGTAGATGAGTTCTCAGCCAGGGACAGGTGGGGGTTCTGTTGGGATTTCTCAGAGTGACATCTGTTGTTTAGGCCCAGAGGTGCCTTTCCCAGCAGATAAGATTTATCTACAGCAGCGACGGCCACACGACGGGATCTGCACAAGGCCTGGGCACCGACGCCTGATGACGCAGCTACGTGAAAAGGGCACGGTCACCTCCGACTCTCTTCTCTGGCACTCGGCTCAGCCTTCTGCCTCACAGTTCAGAGTCACACAGAAGAGTAGGAAGAACACGGGCATTGCATCAAAGAGGCCTGGGTGTAAATCCTGCCTCCATGCTTTCCCTTGCCCGCTGGGTGATCTGTCATCAATTCAGCAAAGAGTTTCTGAGTGCCAACTACGTGCTAGGCAGAGAATACAGAGTTGAGTAAGACAGGCAGGTCCTGCCTGCCCTCATTAAACTTAGTCTATATAGGGAGGCACACAAATACTAAACGACAAATTACAAAGTGATAAGTATTGAAAAGG
>NW_026652287.1:22246500-22284808 GCF_009828535.3 Hylobates moloch | reverse complement strand
ACACACACACACACACACACAAAACCTAGCCAGGTGTGGTGGTGCATGCCTGTATTCCCAGCCACTCAGGAGGCTGAGGCCAGAGGATTGCTTGAGTCTGGGAGGTCAAGGCTGCAGTGAGATGTGATCATGCCACTGCACTCCAGCCTGGGTCACAGAGTGAGACCCTGTCTTGAAAAAAATTAAGTATTGCAAAGGAATGAGCTGGGGCTTGTGGTGGAGGTAACAAAAGGTGGAGACTGAGATGCGGATCCACTGAGGCAGGACGGCAGGGAAGGGGTCTCTGAGGAGGTGATATTTAAACGGACACTGAAAGCTGAAGTAGAAGCAGCTATAAAGAGAGAGGGAAAACTTTTTCAGAAGAGAACAGCATGTGCGAAGGGCCTGAGGTGGGAAGAGCTTGGCCTTATGAGGCCAAAAGGAGGCCAGGATTGTGGACGCACAGAGGAGGGGGAAGACAGTCATGAGAAGTAAGGCTGGGGAGGAGGCCGGAGGCCCACAGAAGGGACTGGAGTCCATGCAGAGCACAGGAAGCCATGGGAGTTCTAAGCAGGGGAGGGACCGTTTGATTTTTTTTTTTTTTTTGAGATGGAGTTTCATTCTTGTCACCCAGGCTGGAGTGCAATGGCGCGATCTCGGCTCACTGCAACCTCTGCCTCCCAGGTTCAAGCGATTCTCCTGCCTCAGCCTCCTGAGTAGCTGGGATTACAGGAGCCCGCCACCATACTCAGCTAATTTTTTTTTTTTTCAGTTGAGATGGGGTTTTGTCATGTTGCCCAGGCAGGTCTCGAACTCCTGACCTCAGGTGATCTGCCCACCTCCACCTCCCAAAGTGCTGGGATTACAGGCGTGAGCCACTGCGCCCGGCCAGGACCATTTGCTTTTTACAAAAATTGTGGTAAAACACACATAACATAAACGTTACCATTTTAACCATTATCAAGTATACGGCTGGTGGCATTTAGTACATTCACAATGTTGTGCAACCTGCACTACTATCTAGTTCCAGAACCTTTTCATTATCTCAAAAGGAAACACTGTCAAAGGCCCCATACATGGTGGCATGCACCTGGAATCCCAATCACTTTGGAGGCTGAGGCAGGAGGATTGCTTGAGCCCAGGAGGTGGAGACCAGCCTGGGCAACAACATAGCAAGACCCCATCTCTAAGAAAAAAAAAATGGAAACCCTGTACCCATGAAGCAGTTCCTCCCATTCCCGTCTCCCTCCAGCCCTAAGAACCCGCTAGTCTACTTTCTATCTCTATGGATTTGCCTGCTTTAAATGGAATATCATCATATATGGTCTTTTGTGTCTGGTGTCATTCATTGAGCACAATGTTTTCAAGTGTCATCCATGTTGTAGCATGGTCCTTCATTCCTTTTATGGCCAAAGAATATTCCACTATATGGGTCTACCACATGTTGCTTATCCTTCCATCCACTGATACGGTTTGATTAAAAAAGATAACTCTGGTTGTTGGGTGGGGATTAGATTATAGGGAAGATAAAAATGGAAGTGTAGAGGAGAGATAAGGATGGCTTGGACAAGTCTGTTGGGAGTAGGGAAGGAAAAAGGGGCATGATTCCAGATCCATGTGGGAGACAGAACGGACAGGTGGGAACTGTGGGTGGCCTGGAAGGGGCAGAGCACCGGGGTGCACTGTGGTGCCCTCCATCGAGCAGAGAAGCCCGGGAGGGGGCCAGGTGGAGGATGTCCCCAGTTTTGATAATGTTCTGTTTGAATTGTCAAAGTGGAGGTGTCACCTGGGCAGTGGGATCTGAATCAGGAATTTGGCAGAGAGGCTTGGGCGTCATCAGTGCACAGCTGGTATTGACAACAAGGCCCAGGCTGGGATCCCCTTCCAGAGTGTTGACAAAGGGGTTCAGGACCAAGCTAGGGCCTGGGCAGGTGAGGAAGAGGCTGCAAAGGAGACAGAAAGAGTAGCCAAGAGATAGAAGGAAAAACCAAGGGCGTGTGGGATCCTGGAAACCAAGAGAGGAGTGTTTTGAGGAAGAGGAAGGAATAAGTGGTGTCATATCAGATGGAAACTGATAGGGTGAACAGTGCAGAGAGGGAGGGAGTGGAGAGGAGATACAAAAGCACTTGAAGGGAGCAGAGAAATGGGAGGACAGCTTGAGGGGCCCACACTGGAGTCCCCCCAAGACTAGCACAGCACCTGGAATGCAAGAATACACATTGATTCCGTTCTTACTATATGCCAGGCACCGTGCTAAAGTCTTGCTATGTCGCCCAGGCTGGAGTGTGGTGGCACGATCTCAGCTCACTGCAACCTCCGTCTCCCAGGTTCAAGCGAGTCTCCTGCCTCAGCCCTGCCTAGTACCTGGGATTACAGGTGCACACCACCACGCCTGGCTAATTTTTGTATTTTTAGTAGAGATGGGGTTTCACCATATTGGCTAGACTGGTCTTGAACTCCTGACCTCGTGATCTGCCCACCTCGGCCTCCCAAAGTGCTGGGATTACAGGCATGAGCCACTGCGCCTGGCCATTAAGCATCTTGTCTCCATTTCACAGCTAAGGCTGAGACTCAGAATTATTCACAAGGCCACACAGCTGGTAAGAGGCAGAGCTAGAACATGAACCTGGCTCCCAATACAGGATTCTCAGTGGGATCCTTCTCTGCCCGCAGAGAGAGAGAGTGGGTGCTGCTACTGTTCGTGGGTCAAGTTCTCCAGTCCTTTAGGATCTTTCTTGTCTGCTTTGTATTATTATTTTTTTTGTTGAGTCAGGGTCTCACTATGTTGCCCAGGCTGGTCTTGAACTCCTAGCTTCAAGCGATCCTCCTGTCTTGGCCTCCTAAAGTGTTGGGATTACAGGCGTGAGCCTCTATGCCCAGCCTTTCCTGTCTGTTGAAGTGGGTGAGCTTAACATTGGGAAGATGGAGGCAGAAGACACTAGAAATATGTTCTAACTCACTTTAGTGAGCAGAACCTCACACTCAAGGGTTTAGCAGCATCCCCTTGTTCCACCTGCTGGTTGCTGGTGGAAAGTGCTCTCCACACCTCGGTTCCGCCCTCCAGGCCAACTAGAGGCTCCCGCAGCCACTGCAGCACTGGAGCAGAGCCGCCCTGGGAGGACTCCTGGCGTCTCCACCACGGGAGTCTACATTGAACTCCCCCGCACCCCTTGCAGTTACCTGTTGCGGCAGAGGTCATGTGATCATCAACTGCTCTGGCCTGGGGGACCCGAGCGCTGTCTGCAGGGACTTCCAGGAGTTTCCTCCTCCTGCCTCTCCTTCCTCTGGACAAGACCTGGTGCTGAGTCACTCCGTCCACTGGCCTTGGGCAGCCCCCACTTCCCTCCTTCTGTTTTTGAGAGGAGTGGACCTGTTTACCCGTTGTTGGGTCAGGGTGTCTGGTGCTTACTGTCAAGAACACACAGCCAGCCAGGCACAGTGGCTCACGCCTGTAATCCCAACAGTTTGGGAGGCCAAGGCGGGCAGATCACTTGAGGCCAGGAGTTCGAGACCAACCTGGCCAACATGGCAAAACCCCATCTCTACTAAAAATACAAAAATTAGCTGGGCGTGGTGGTGGGCATCTGTAATCCCAGCCAGTTGGGAGGCTGAGGCAGAAGAATCACGTGAACCCGGGAGGTGGAGGTTGCAGTGGGCTGAGATTGCTCCACTGCACTGCAGCCTGAGCAACAGAGTGAGACTCCATCTCAAAACAAACAAACAAACAAACAAACAAACAAACAAACCACTTACAGCCCCTGGCCAGACTTGACCTTTGCTGGGCTTTGTTGGGTCTTGGCTGCAGCCCAGGGCACATTTCATGTTCTTGGCACACTCGCTGGATCCCTGGTGGAACTGCTCATCCAGGCATCCCCCTCTTCCTGCCAAGGGGTGGGCCTGGGACAGGAGCCAATGGGAGAGAGACAGAGCCATGGCGAATGGCCACATGCACTCCCGTTGGGGTGGGCTCCTGCAGCAGAGAAGCTCCTAGGCCCCCCACTCAAGCCAGGGTTTCCAGGCCTCCGTCATTCTATGGGGGCCCCACTGCCTTCCAGCCGTCTCCTGTTTGCTCCAGTCAGCCTGAACTGGTTTTGTCGTCTGCAGCCTAGGAGCCCAGGCCAGGAGCTGAGGGAAAGACAGAGAAGATGAGGTCCTTGCTGGTAAGGGACACACTCGAAGTGCGGGAGGCAGAGCCGAGAACAGCTAGATCGAATGTGAGGCTGAAGAGTGAAATGGCCAGTGATGATGATAACGGGAAGATAATAACAGCGCCACTGCCCCTGCCCCTCCTCTCCCGGCCGTGTGCCAGGCGCTGTGCCAGGCACATGACACACATCTCCTCTTCTAGTCTTCACAATGGCCATGAGGTAGGCCCTCCGATGAGTTAGGATTATGTTCTGCGCAGTAGAAAGTCCAAAATATCAGTGGCTTAAACAAGCCAGCGCTATTTCTCATGCCACAGGCTGGAGGCATGAAGTCCGGGGCTGTAAGCTGCCTCCGTTCCACAAGGCGGCAGGGACCCCCCGCTCTGCCAGGCCTAAGGGCCTTCTTCCTCCTGGTCCAAGAGTGCGGCATCTGCATTTCAGGCAGGAGGACTCAGGAGGGGGCGAACAAGATTGGGACCATAGACACGTGCTGGCCACCTCTCCAAGTGGGCCACACGACACTGCTGCTCCCAGCCCGTGGGCAGCACTTAGTGCCATGAACAAGGGAGACAGGAAGTGTGGCCTTTATATAGGGCACCACATGCTAGCTAAAAAGTCTGCGATTGTTGAAGAAGTGGAGAAGAGATCTTTGGGAACCTGCCAGTTATGGTACAGATAAGAAAGACAAGGCTCAGAGAAGTGAAGCTGTTTGTCCTCGTTGCCCAGCCATGAAGCGGCAGGGTAGGACTCCAATGGGACTTAAACTCTGAATCACACAGAGGACAGCAAAATCACAGGGAGCCAGAGGAGGTCTTTGGGGCAGTGGCGTTTAAGCTGGGTCTCCTGGGCTAGGAAAAGGGGAGAAAGGACATCGTAACAGCCAAGTTCTAGAAGAGTGAGTATCTTTTGAAGAAAACTGCTTTTCTTGGCGTGGCATTTCTGGGCCACTGCCTATCTCCAGCAATGGGGAGTTCACTTCCTGTGAGGCAACTCACTGTACTTGGGAATATTTCGATCTCTCTCTCTCTTTTTTTGTTTGACCGGGTCTCACTCTGTTGTCCAAGCTGGAGTGCAGTGATGTGATCATGGCTCATTGCAGCCTTGACCTCCCAGGCTCAAGTGATCCTCCCACCTCAGCCTCCCAAAGTGCTGGGATTACAGGCATGAGCCACCACACCCGGTCTACTTGGAGATATTTATCATTGGAGTTTTCCCTCAGAGAGTGTGACTGCTGTCTTCTGTTTTTCCCTGCTCGGCATCTCTTTCCCTTCTTCTGGTACCATCGACTGTCCGATAATTTCAGTCCAGGTGGTTTGAGAAGCTGACCTAACTAGGCCAGTGGGGCTCAAGAGTGGAACTCCAGCTGTAACTCCTAGTGGAGAAGTCTCAGCTGGGACTACTATTTGCAAGGATGGATGGGCCCAGCCCCGTGGGGCATCACATGGGGAAGGACCACCTGGAAGTTAGACCAACACAGAACAGAGAGCAGGGCCACAGGATGGAGAAACAGAGGCCGCATCTGGTCTCACTGAGGCCTTGTATGCAGCTGTGCCCAGCGCTACCCTGGACATGTTAGTTGTACAAGCCGGCAGATTCCCTCTGCGCTACGACCAGTTTGTTTCTGTCACTTTCACCTGAAGAGCGCTGACTAATGGAGGTAGAGCACTCCGGCCTGTTTTTATTACCATCTAGGGGGAGCTGGGGACCACCTGTGTGTTTTATAAAAGTACTAGGGCCTAGAGCAGTGTTTTTCCAAGTGCAGGCCATAAAAAAACAATACCAGCATCACTCTGATACTAAACTTGATGAAAATGCACATTCCTGGGCCCCAACTTCCAAATCAGAATCTTGGGCAGTGAGGCCCAGGACTCTGCATTTTGTCTAGCACTCCAGGAGATCTTCAGGGCACCCAATTTGAGAACCAGTGGCTGAATTAGGTGACCTGGGATCCGATCTAGCTCAGAGCCTTCCACTAACTTGGATATTAAAACAGGTCCCTGGGCTGGGCGAGGTGGCTCACGCCTGTAATCCCAGCATTTTGGGAGGCCAAGGTAGGCAGATCACTTGGGGTCAGGAGTTCAATACCAGCCTGGTCAACATGGTGAAACCCCATCTCTACTAAAAATATAAAAAGTAGCTGGGCATGGTATCGCACGCCTGTAGCCCGAGCTACTGGGGAGGCTGAGGCAGGAGAATCACTCGAACCTGGGAGGCGAAGGTTTCAGTGAGCTGAGATTGTGCTATTGCACTCCAGCCTGGGTGACAGAATGAGGGTCTGTCTCAAAAAAACAAACAAAAAACAACAAGAACAAAAAACAAACAAACAACAACAACAACAACAAAAAACACACACAGGTCCCTGTAGCTTTTCTTTTTTCTTTTTTTTTGAGACGGAGTTTCACTGTTGTTGCCCAGTCTGGAGTGCAATGGCACGATCTTAGCTCACTGCAACCTCCGCCTCCTGGGTTCAAGCGATTCTCTTGCCTCAGTCTCCCCAGTAGCTGGGGCTACAAGTGACTAAAACTTGGTCTAACACATCACAGGCACACATATATGCTTGTAAATACAAAGTAATGATCTAGAAGAAGACAGAAGAAACCAAGACTGAG
Organism: Hylobates moloch; assembly: GCF_009828535.3. Classification (NCBI taxonomy): domain Eukaryota; kingdom Metazoa; phylum Chordata; class Mammalia; order Primates; family Hylobatidae; genus Hylobates; species Hylobates moloch. Next base: position 22,278,075 of record NW_026652287.1, on the reverse strand, counting down.
GAAGTCTTGGCATCAAAATGGCCCCGGTTTCTGGTTCTAGATCAGCCCAGGCCCCCCACCCCTTCTGGTCTGGGCCTGGTCTATGTGGCCCTGAGTCAACCTTTGGTGAGCATGCAGGTACTTACCAGGGGCTTGGGGCCAAGTGGGGCCATCTGTGACACAGGGTCATGAAGTTAGGTGCTTGCAAATAAGCATTTCAGATGAGCCAGTCTACTTTCAAATGCCGTTGGTGTGAGGGAGGCAGCGTTCTCTTTGGAAAACAGGAGGACAAGACAATACAATAAACTATTTTATTTATTATTATTATTATTATTTTTGAGACAGTCTTGCTCTTTCACTCAGGCTGGAGTGCAGTGGCATGATCTCGGCTCACTGCAACCTCTGCCTCCCGGGTTCAAGTGATTCTCCTGCCTCAGCATCTCGAGTAGCTGGGATTACAGGCATGCACCACCACGCCCGGCCAATTTTGTATTTTTAGTAGAAACATGGTTTCTCCATGTTGGTCAGGCTGGTCTCGAACTCCCGACCTCAGGTGATCCACACGTCTCGGCCTCCCAAAGTTCTGGGATTACAGGCATGAGCCACCGCACCAGGCCCAGTAAACTATTTTAAAAAATGCAAGGCTTGGCACAGTGGCTCCCAGCACTTTGGGAGGATCATTTGAGCCTGGGAGTTTGAGACCAGCCTGGGCAACATAGTAAGGGCATGTCTCTACAAAAAAAAAAAAAAAAAAATATTAAAAATTAAAAATTAGCCGGATTTGCTGCTGCATGCTTGTAGTCCCAGCTACTTGACAGGCTGAGGTGGGAGGATTGCCTGGACCCTGAGGGTTGAGGCTGCAATGAGCTGTGATCCCGCCACTGCCCTCCAGCTTAGAAGACAGAGTGAGATCCTGACTCTAAAAAAAAGGAAAAAAAATTAAAAATTAAAAAAATTAAAAAAAATCATCTTGTGACAATCCAAGCAGAAATATTTATACATAAAATGGTATCTAAGACTTCAAAACAACCATATTGGGGGAGTGCCGTGGAGAGGAAACAAATTTGGCTCCAACTTGATGCCTGTTAAGGCTGAATGATAGGTACGTGGGGCTTCAGAAGTACTCTTCTACTTGTGTATATATTTGATTCTTTTCCAGAGTTAAAACAAATAAAAGGGATCGCCCCACTTTGTTTATTTATCTCCCCCCGCCTCTTTTTTTTTTTTTTTTGACAGAGTTTCACATCATCGCCTGGGCTGGAGTGCAATGGCATGATCTCGGCTCACTGCAACCTCTGCCTCCCGGGTTCAAGTGATTCTCGTGTCTCAGCCTCCCAAGTAGCTGGGATCACAGGCGTGCGCCAGCATGCCTGGCTAATTTTTGTATTTTTAGTAGAGATGGGGTTTCACTATGTTGGCCAGGCTTCTCTCGAACTCCTAGCCTCATGTGATCTGCCCCCCTCGGCCTCCCAAAGTACTGGGATTACAGGTGTGAGTCATCGCACCTGGCCTATTTTTCTCTTTTTAAAAATGTATTGTTTCTCTTATTAAAAATTTTTTGAGACCTCTTCACTTTGATCGACAATTTGACTGCATGAAATTTATCCAACAGAGATCACCTAAGTTGAACATGTGTACACCTAAGTATGGGCCAGGATATTCACTCTGGCATGATTTATAGTAGCAAACAAGGGCAAACAACCTACAAGTCCGTCCATAGGGGGTTGGTTAAATAAATTATGATAAAGCCATACAAAGGAATATTGTGTGGCTCTTAAAGAAGAAGAAGGTAGCAATATGTATACATAATACAGACTAATCCCCAAGATTTATTATTTAGTATAGGTTAATATACTTACTTAAATAGAAATGTAGAAGTATATACAAAAAATAGTGTGGGCCAGGCATGGTGGCTCACACCTGTAATCACAACACTTTGGGAGGCTGATGCGGGCAGATTGCTTGAGCCCAGGAGTTTGAGACCAGCCTGGGGCAACATAGCAAGACCCTGTCTCTACCAATAATTAAAAAAAAAAAAATTAGCCAGGTGTGGTAGTGCGTGCCTGTGGTCCCAGCTACTTGAGAGGCTGAGACGGATCACTTGAGGCCAGGAGTTGGAGGCTGCCGTGAGCTATGATTCTGCCACTGCACTCTAGCCTGGGCATCAGAGTGAGACCCTGCCTCTAAAAAGAATAAAGTTAAAAAACAAACATAGAACACACCTCCCCAGGTAAATAAATGCAGGGGTAGTAGCTAAAGCACTGTTGCTATAAATGAGCAGCCACACCTGGTGACTAGTAGGCCCCCAGGTATCCCCCTGGGCTGGGTTTCAGGGATGGGGCCCTGCCATTCCTTCTGGCACAATCCTAGAGCTGGCCTAGGGTCCACTGAGCTCACTTGCCTCTTTCGGCCCCGATGCAGTGGGCACTCCTCCACCTGCACATGTTCACCTCCAGGAGGCAGGCTGGGAACGAAGCTCGTTACAAAGAACAAACGTTTCCAAGTAAACACTGTCAGCTGTGCTGGCATAAAACAGGTCCCCATGTCTGATCATATGGGTTTTTTTTCCCCACGCACGTTTTTTCTATTGTACTTTTGGCTTCACGCTTCTCTATTTTCAACGAAGTGAAGAAGAACCTTATTTCAATAAGCTTTTTGAAAAATTAGAATCAGGGGCTGAGTTGAAAGAAGAGAATGAAATAGAGCTCTACAATGTATTAATATGGGAAATCTACAAGACACAGTAAGTAATGAAAACAATGATTTGATGTCATTTGTTAGGAAGATAGGTACTCATACACGCTGGCACAAAAAACAAACAGGGATAGTTTCCTCTGGGGAGGGATCAGGGGCAAAGGGACAATTTAATTTCACATTTTAAAGTGTCTGCATTTTTGTTTTAAAAGACTGTTTTCCAGCCTGGGCAACATGGAGAGACCCTTACCTCAGGCTTGGGAGGCTGAGGTTGGGGGATTGCTTGAGCCTGGGAGGTTGAGGCTGCAGTGAGTCGTGATTGCACCACTGCACTCCAGCCTGCGCAACAGAGCAAGACACTATCTCAAAAATAAAAAAAAATTGTTCAGAGTGCTTTTATGTTCATGGCAAAATTGAAAGGAAGGTACAGAGATTTCTCATATACCTTTTGCCCCCACTCCATGCATAGGAGTATTTGGATCTTTAAAACATGATTTACATGCTATTATATTTATTAAAACATTAATTAAAAATGTTAAAATATGCTAAAAGAAAAGAAAAGAATCTGGGAGGCTGAGGTGGGAGGGTAGGAGGATCGCTTGACATCAAGGCCACCGTGAGCTGTGAGTGCACCAGGGCAATCCAGCCTGGGAGACAGAGTGAGACCCTGTTTCAAAAAGAACCAGTAATTGATTTGTTGACTGTATGAAATTACTTTCCTGGCTGGGCGCGGTGGCTCACGCCTGTAATCCCAGCACTTTGGGAGGCCGAGGCAGGCGGATCATGAGGTCAGGAGATCAAGACCATCCTGGCTAACACGGTGAAACCACGTCTCTACTAAAAACACAAAAAATTAGCCAGGCATGATGGTGGGCGCCTGTAGTCCTAGCTACTTGGGAGGCTGAGGCAGGAGAATGGCGTGAACCTGGGAGGTAGAGCTTGCAGTGAGCCAAGATCATGCCACTGCACTCCAGCCTGGGCGACAGTGAGCCTCCGCCTCAAAAAAAAAAAAAAAAAAAAAAGAGAAAAAGAAATTACTTTTCCTTCAGTTTCCTAATTGGCTCTGTGTTACTTATGGAAAGCTTGTGGATCTCTGTGGAACAGAATTTCCTAACTGTGCTTTTAGCAAACTATCAACTACATGATGGTAGGAGGATGGAGTTCTTGTTTTGTTGTTACTGTGTTTTACACCTTTCATCAATGCTACCTGGATTTGGTGGCAGGAAATAGTCAAACAATAAAAATAATACCTAATATTTGCTGCCTATTATGTGTCTGGGTTCTTTCCATGTATTAATTTATTCAGTCTCAGAGCAACTATTGATATAGATGCTGCTACCCCTATTTTTTTATTATTATTATACTTTTAAGTTCTAGGGTACATGTGCACAATGTGCAGGTTTGTTACATAGGTATACATGTGCCATGTTGGCTTGCTGCACCCATCAACTGGACATTTACAGTTAGGTATTTCTCCTAATGCTGTCCCTCCCCCAACCCCCGACCCCCCAACAGGCCCCTGTGTGTGATGTTCCCCACCCTGTGTCCATGTGTTCTCATTGTTCAACTCCCAGTTATGAGTGAGAACATGTGATGTTTGGTTTTCTGTTCCTGTGTTAGTTTGCTGAGAATGATGGTTTCCAGATTCATCCATGTCCCTGCAAAGGACATGAACTCATCCTTTTTATGGCTGCATAGTATTCCATGATGTATATGTGCCACATTTTCTTAATCCAGTCTATCATTGATGGGCATTTGGGTTGGTTCCAAGTCTTTGCTATTGTGAATAGTGCCTCAATAAACATATGTGTGCATGTGTCTTTATAGCAGCATGATTTATAGTCCTTTGGGTATATACCCAGTAATGGGATCACTGGTTCAAATGGTATTTCTAGTTCTAGATCCTTGAGGAATCGCCACACTGTCTTCCACAATGGTTGAACTAATTTACAGTCCCACCAACAGTGTAAAAGTGTTCCTATTTCTCCACATCCTCTCCAGCACCTGTTGTTTCCTGACTTTTTAATGATCACCATTCTAACTGGTGTTAGATGGCATCTCATTGTGGTTTTGATTTGCATTTCTCTGATGACCATTGATGATGAGCATTTTTCATGCATCTGTTGGCTGCACAAATGTCTTCTTTTGAGAAGTGTCTGTTCATATCCTTTGCCCACTTTTTGATGGGGTTTTTTCTTGTAAATTTGTTTGAGTTCTTTGTAGATTCTGGATATTAGCCCTTTGTCAGATGGGTAGATTGCAAAAATTTTCTCCCATTCTGTTGGTTGCCTGTTCACACTGATATTTTATTTTGCTGTGCAGAAGCTCTTTAGTTTAATTAGATCCCATTTGTCTATTCTGGTTTTTTTTGTTGCCATTGCTTTTGGTGTTTTAGTCATGAAGTCTTTGCCCATGCCTATGTCCTGAATGGTATTGTCTAGGTTTTCATCTAGGGTTTTTATGGTTTTAGGTCTTACATTTAAGTCTTTAATCCATCTTGAGTTAATTTTTGTATAAGGTGTAAGGAAGGGGTCCGGTTTCAGTTTTCTGCATATGGCCAGCCAGTTTTCCCAGCATCATTTATTAAATAGGGAATCCTTTTCTCATTTCTTGTTTTTGTCAGGTTTGTCAAAGATCAGATGGTTGTAAATGTGTGGTGTTATTTCTGAGGGCTCCGTTCTGTTCCATTAGTCTATATAGCTGTTTTGGTACCAGTACCATGCTGTTTTGGTTACTATAACCTTGTAGCATAGCTTGAAGTCAGGTGCTGCTATCCCTGTTTTAACCAAGGGAAGCACTGAGGCACAGGGAGATTAAGGGATTTGCCCAAGGTCACACACAACCAGAATGCAAGAGTCAGGATTCCCACCTGGGCCACTGGCTGCAAACCCCAGGCTTTAACACTGCCTGCAAAGTCCAGGCTTTAACCACTGCCCAGTATGGCCTCTCAAGAGAAGCAACAGCTTCCAGAAGCTGCCCCTGTGGGCTTCTGTAGACTGGGGTGCCAGTGTAACCGGCTATATGAATCCACCAACTCACTACAGAAAGGGGTATCCTGCTTCTGTAAGAGCTAGGTTGAGCTGCATAGTTTGCAGAAAACCTTATTATAGTTTTGAGTTAGTTTCCTACTTCTTTATAACAATTGGCTCTTAAAGGAATAGAAAGCTTAAATGGAATCTCACCCATCTATCTATATTGTTTAGAAACTATTAGCAACTCAGAAAGTTCTCTCATGGCTGAAAGATATATATGACTCCAACATTTATTCATCAAAACAAACACATGCACAATGAAAATAATAGTTATTACCAATGGGATCTCCATTACTCTTGGCAAAACGACTTTCTCCTGAGAATTCACAACCAGGATCTGCAGGTTTGTGGCCTAATTTCATGAGACTTGTATAATCTGAAAAATGTCAAGTGGGTCTGGGCATGGTGGCTCACACCTGTAATCCCAGCACTTTGGGAGGCCAAGGTGGGCAGATTACTTGAGGTCAGGAGCTCGAGAACAGCTTGGCCAACATGGTGAAACCCCATCTCTACTAAAAATACAAAAATTAGCCGGGCATGGTGGCAGATGCCTGTAAATCCTGCTACTCGGGAGGCTGAGACAGGAGAATTGCTTGAATCTGGGGTGGAGGTTGCAGTGAGCCGAGATCACACCACTGCACTCCAGCTTGGGTGACAGAGCGAGAGTCCGTCTCAAAAAAAAAAAAAAGAAAAGAAAAGAAATAAAAGAAAAATGTCAAGTGAGGATTTAAAGAGTCTAGGTTGATACTGCCCCAGTCTACCAGCAGAGGCAAACTCTGATCTTCTCTGGAGGATCTCAACTTCAGTTCAGGCCGCAGAGAATCCCATGGATAAAGATGTGAAGAAAATGGGCAACTCTGTCAAAAAATCACAACACACACAGAGAAACAACTATGAGGAACAATAGAAACAACAGATGATAGAAACATTCAGAAGAATGGCAAAACCCCCCACAAAAGCCCACAAATGATAGATACAAACCCACAAACACTTCAGATATTGGAATAATCAGATAGAACATAAAATAACCATGTTTATTATATTTAGAGAAATGAAACTTTTTTTTTTTTTTTTGAGATGGAGTCTCCCTCTGTTGCCCAGGCTGGAGTGCAGTGTCGCGATCCCGGCTGACTACAACCTCCACCTCCCGGGTTCAAGCAATTCTCTGCCTCAGCCTCCCGAGTAGCTGGGATTACAGGCATGCGCCACCATGCCTGGCTTTTTTGTATTTTTAGTAGAGACGGAGTTTCACCATCTTGGCCAGGTTCGTCTTGAACTCCTGATCTCGTAATCCACCCGCCTTGAGCTCCCAAAGTGTTGAGATTACAGGCATGAGCCATGGTGCCCGGCCAAAAAGTGTCAGACCAGAAGGCCATGGGGTCAAATAATTTTTTTTTTTTTTGAGACGGAGTCTCACTCTGTCACCCAGGCTGGAATGCAGTGGTGTGATCTCGGCTGACTGCAACCTTTGCCTCCCTTGTTCAAGTGATTCTCCTGCCTCAGCCTCCCCAGTAGCTGGGATTATAGGCGCCTGGCTAATTTTTGTATTTTTAGTAGAGATGGGGTTTCACTATGTTGGCTAGGCTGGTCTTGAACTCCTGACCTCAAGTGATCCACCTGACTCAGCCTCCCAAAGTTCTGGGATTACAGGCATGAGCTACTGTGCCCGGCCAAATTTTAAAAGTTTTAAAAAGATTAGCAAGAAATAATAGACAATGAAGAATGATCAAGTGGATTGTGAAAAACAAAAAACTCCCCCCCCCCAAAAAATAAGGGAAAACAAAAAACCCAATAGAACTTGAGATAAAAATGTAGTAATTAAAAATTCAGTGCATGGATTAGATTAAGCACAGCTGAAGAAAAAATTAGTAAACTAGAAGATAGAGCTGAGGACATTATCAAGAATGCAAACCATAGGGAAAGAGATGGAAAAAAACAAGATGTTAAAGTGAAAGACAGAATGAGGTCTAACACACATCTCATTATATTTCCCAAAGAGAATAGGAAAAAGTGCAAAGATAACTTCTAATATTAATAATGCAAATTAAGGCCAGGTGCAGTGACTCAAGCCTGTAATCCCAGCACTTTGGGAGGCCAAGGTGGGCGGATCACCTGAGGTCAGGAGTTTGAGCCCAGCCTGGCCAACGTGGTGAAACCCTGCCTCTATTAAAAATTTCAAAAATTTCCAAAACAAAAAAAATTTTGTTTTGAGAAACAAAAAAAAATTTTGTTTTGAAAAACAAAAATTAGGCTGGGCGTGGTGGCTCATGCCTGTAATCCCAGCACTTTGGGAGGCCGAGGCGGGCAGATCACGAGGTCAGGAGATTGAGACCATCCTGGCTAACATGGTGAAACCCCATCTCTACTAAAAATACAAAAAATTAGCTGGTGTGGTGGCGGGTGCCTGTAGTCCCAGCTACTTGGGAGGCTGAGGCAGGCAAATAGCATGAACCCGGGGGGCAGAGCTTGCAGTGAGCAGAGATCGCGCCACTGCACCCCAGCCTGGGTGACAGAACGAGACTCTGTCTCAAAAAAAAAAAAAAAAAAAATGCTTGCTTAGTGAGGTGGCTCATGCCTGTAATCCCAGCGCTTTGGGAGGCTAAGGTGGGCGGATCACTTGAGCTCAGGAATTCAAGACCAGCCTCGACAACAAGGCAAGACCCTGTCTCTCTAAAATATAAATAAAAATTTTTAGGCCGGGCATGATGGCTCACGCCTGTAATCTCAGCACTTTAAAAGGAGGCTGAGGCAGGTGGATCACTTGAAGCCAGGAGTTCCAGACCAGCCTGGACAACGCGGTGAAACCCCGTCTCTACTAAAAATACAAAAATTAGCTGGGCATGGTGGCATATGCCTGTAATCCCAGCTGCTCAGGAGGCTGAGGCAGGAGAATTGCTTGAACTCAGGAGGCGGAGGTTGCAGTGAGTGATGGTGCCACTGCATTCCAGCCTGGGTGACAGAGTGAGACTCTGTCTCAAAATAAAATAAATAAATAAATAAAAATTTTTAAATGCTGAAGGAAACCATTTACAGAAATACATATATTTTTCTTTCTATGAAACTCAAAAATTGCCCGGTACTGTGGTTTGCACCTATAATCCCAGCTACTTGGGAGCCCGAGGCAGGAAGATCTCTCGAGGCCGGGAGTTCCAGACCAGCCTAAGCAATAGAGCGTGACCCTGTTTCTACAAAAATAAATAAATTGGCAAAATTTAACAGTATATTGCTTAGGGATACAAACACAGTGAAGAAAAGTAAGGAAGTGATTACTTTCAAATTCAAGATAATGGTTAACTCTGGAGGGAGATGGGTAAGTCTGTAACTGGGAAGGTACGCAACACGGGCTCTTAAGCTATTGGTAATAGTCTACTTCTTAACCCAGGTGATGGGTATGTGGGTGTTTTATGTATTCTTTTGTATTAAGGCATTTCATTTAAAAAATACACTAGCCAGGGGCGGTGGCTCACGCCTGTAATCCCAACACTTTGGGAGGCCGAGGCAGGTGGATCACCTGAGGTTGGGAGTTCGAGACCAACCTGACCAACACGGAAAAACCTCATCTTTACTAAAAATACAAAATTAGCTGGGTGTGGTGGTGAATGCCTGTGGTCCCAGCTACTCGGGAGGCTGAGGCAGGAGAATTGCTTGAACCTGGTGGGTAGAGGTTGCAGTGAGCCGAGATCACGCCATTGCACTCCAGCCTGGGCAACAAGAATGAAACTCTGTCTCAAACAACAACAAAACAACAATAAACCATTAAAAATACAGTCACATGCCACCTAATGAGTTTTCAGTCAATGATGGACCGCATATGTGATGGTGGTCCCATAAGACTATAATACCATATTTTTACTGTACCTTTTCTATTTATATATGTTTAGATACAGAAATACTTACCATTGTGTTATAATTGCCTACAGGGTCCAGTGCAGGTTTGTAGCCTGGGAGCAATAGGCTCTACTGTATAGCTTATGTCATCTAGGTTTGTGTGGGGACACTATGATGATTTGCACAATGATGAAATTGCCTAATGACACACTTCTCAGAATGTATTCCCATCGTTAAGTGACATGGGACCATATATATTATATAAAATAACATATAAAATGACAACATACCTTATAGATACACACACACATTGAAAAACAGATACACAGGCCGGGCGTGGTGGTTCACCCATGTAATCTCAGCATTTTGGGAGGCCCAGGCGGGTGGATGGCTTGAGGTCAGGAGTTCGAGACCAGCCTGGCCAACGTGGTGAAAACCTGTCTCAACTAAAAATACAAAAATTAGCCACGTGTGGTGGTGGGTGCCTGTAATTCCAGGTACTCAGGAGGCTGAGGCAGGAGAATCACTTGAATCCGGGAAGCGGAGGTTGCACTGAGCCGAGTTAGCACTAGTGCACTCCACCCTGGGCGACAGAGAAACTCTGTGTCAAACAAAACAAAAAAAAAGAAAGTGGCACTGAAATCTCCTTGATGAAAAACCCTGGTCTCCTAAAGGATGCTTTGTTCAAATCTGCAAAATGCTTTCTGATCTCCTGTGTCTGTTACCGCAGTGCTAAGAAATGAAAACCAGGCCGGGCGTGGTGGCTCATGCCTGTAATCCCAGCACTTTGGGAGGCCAAGGCGGGTGGATCACCTGAGGTAGGGAGTTTGAGACCAGCCTGGCCAACATGGAGAAACCCCATCTCTACTAGAAAAATACAAAATTAGCTGGGCGTGGTGGCATATGCCTATAATCCCAGCTACTTGGGAGGCTGAAGCAGGAGAATTGCTTGAACTTGGGAGGTGGAGGTTGCGGTGAGCCGAGATTGTGCCATTGCACTACAGCTTGGGCAACAAGAACGAAACTCCATCTCAAAAAAGAAAAAAAAAAAAAAAGAAATGAAAACCAGCTAAATAACTTGGAAAATGGTAGTTACATGTTGACTTCTTTTTTTCGGAGATGTAGTCTTACTGTCATCCAGGAGGGAAAGCAGTGGCATGATCTTGGCTCACTGCAGCCTCTACCTCCTGGGTTCAAGCAATTCTCCTGCCTCAGCCTCCTGAGTAGCTGGGACTACAGGCGCACGCTGCCACGCCTGGGTAATTATTTTGTATTTTAGTAGAGATGAGTTTCACCGTGTTGCCCAGGCTGGTTTTGAACTTCTGAGCTCAGGCAATCTGCCCACCTCGGCCTCACAAAGTGCTGGGATTACAGGTGTGAGCCACCGTGCCTGGCCACATGTTGACTTTCTACTTGGAGAATACTTGGATTGAACTTCTTATCTATTTGGATCTTAGAAAAGGCATCCCCAAATCAGGGAAGGCTCTACCTAATAAGTTGTACTAACATCTTACCAATGCTGGTCTACAAACACAGGCCTGTATGTAGCAGCCAATATTTTTCTGTTCGGGGACAAGCAGCCCCTAGCCCCTGCTTTTAACAGAGCTGTTCTGATTTTATTCATTTTACATGAGGCCTCCAACATGATTTTGTTTGATGGGTTCCACCTGTCAAAAAAGTTCGAACAGCATTGTCTTGGAGAAATTCTGGTTTTCTGGAGTTGAGAATGCAGATCACTTTCTCAAAACTTTCATTCTTGTGCCAGGCGCAGTGTCTCACACTTTGGGAGGCCAAGGCAGGTGCATCACCTGAGGTCCAGGGGTTCGAGACCAACCTGGCCAACATGGTGAAATCCTGTCTCTACTAAAAGTACAAAAATTAGCTGGGCGTGGTGGCGGGCGCCTATAGTTCCAGCTACTCTGGAGGCTGAGGTGGGAGAATCGCTTGAACTTGGGAGGTGGAGGTTGCAGTGAGCCAAGATTGTGCCACTGCACTCCAGCCTGAGCGCCAGAGCAAGACTCCAACTGAAAAACAAACAAAAACAAAAAAACTTTCATTCTAGCAGGATTATATTGACCTCAGCAAGATTATGGCTTCTAAAAATAAACGTGTAAAAACACAGCATTCATGGCGACCAAAATGTGCACCCAATGAGTAATTTGCACTGCAGCAAATCTTAAGATTGCCTGCTTGCTCTCCTCTCCTCAGTCCACCCTCCTAAGTAATACCCAGTGGCCCTACAACAGTGAGAGGAACATGGGGCAGATCTGAAACCAATCTAAGCCAAGCTAGTGAGTAAAATCCAGCTAACCCTCTGATCCACGCTGAATCTGGGTCCTTCACTTACTCTGGACAGCCTCCTGAGTGGGGGACCATGTGAGTCTATGATCTGTCCATTCCACCTCTCAATCTGAAGGGCAAGCACTAGAGAAGATATGTGGTGTTTGTGGGTCAGTAATCAAAACTTGGGAAGGCCTGTAATCCCAGCACTTTGGGAGGCTGAGGCAGGCGAATCACTTGAGGTCAGGAGTTTGAGACCAGCCTGGCCAACGTAGGAAAACCCTGTCTCTACTAAAAATATAAAAATTAGCTGGGTGTGTGGCACACACCTGTAATCCCAGCTACTTGGGAGGCTGAGGTGGGAGAATCACTTGAGCCCGGGAGGTGGAGCTTGCAGTGAGCCGAGATTGTGCTACTGCACTCCAGCCTGGGCGACAGAGCAAGACTCTGTCTCAAAAAAAAAAAAAAAAAAAAAAAAAAAATTGGTAAGTGATTTCATTATGGTAACTAACAGGGGCTCCTTGAGGAGCTCGTGGAGCTGGTGAATGAGCAAAGCCCCATCAGATGGTAAAAATCTTCTGCCAACCTCAGCAAAAACACCCTTTATCCCACCCGCTCCCTCTGCCACACCTACCTAACTTGCCAGGGAAGGGTCAAGCCAGTCTGTCCAAGAATATAATGACTAGTTTACTGTTCTCTTGTTCATCAGCTCTGAACAACTGGTGTGTGGGATGGTCCTCTCTGGGAGACATGGTATTTGATACTGTGCTAACTGGGTGGCTAGAAGAAAAAAGGAATACGCATTTTTAAGTGACATTTTAGAATTGTTTCAAGAGTTGCACCAAATATGCATTTTGGCTGAATGAATATTAAAATCAGGATTTGGTGGTCATAGCTAAATATCGCTATTAGGGGACTGATTGTTTGGAACACAGGAATGAATTTGAAATTCTATCAAAAATTATTTTTTGAGACACGGTCTCACTCTGTCGCCCAGGCTGGAGTGCAGTGGCGTGATCTCAGGTCATTGCAACCTCCGCCTTCCAGGCTCAAGCGATCCTCCCACCTTAGCCTCCCAAGTAGCGGGGACCACAAGTGTGCGCCACCATGCCTGGCCAATTTTTTGTATTATTATATTTTTAATAGAGACGGGGTGTCACCATGTTGCCCATACTGGAAAAAAATTTAATTGATACCATTTAATTATTACAATCATCAGAATTCTCCCAAGTTTGACGCTGGGCTGGTATGCTTTTTTTATTTTTTGAGACAGAGTTTTGCTCTTGTTGCCCAGGCTGTAGTGCAATGGTGCGATCTCGGCTCACTGCAACCTCTGCCTCCCAGGTTCAAGTGATTCTCCTGCCTCAGCCTCCTGAGTAGCTGGGATTACAGGCGCCCGCCACCACCACGCCAGGCTAATTTTGTATTTTTATTAGAGACTGGATTTCTCCATGTTGCCCAGTCTGGTCTTGAACTACCGACCTCAGGTGATCTGCCTGCCTTGGCCTCCCGAAGTGCTCGGATTACAGGTGTGAGCCACCGTGCCCAGCCGGTATGCTACCTTCTTAGCACCACCCGTTGCTTTATTGCTCCTGCGGTATCTGCACGTTTGTAATACTAAATAGATGCTCACTTTGAGGTTGGTGGAAGGGCAAGTTGCTTTTTGGCTGGTCCTACCACCAAATTGGTTGTTCCATCCCAATAGCAAGGTAAAGACTCATGTCTTCCTTCTCAATTCCTAGACTTTAAAAAATCTGGTTGATGCCAGTGACTTTACACAACCCCACAATCTCAAGCTTTGGGCAGTGCCTCAGGATGCTTTGAGATGCACTTAAAAGACTTGCCGTACTGATTCACTCCCAATATTTTGCATGCCTTATATTTTAAAATTCTTACAAACTTTTGTTATTTCAAGTGTATAAAGTTCTTGAACTTACGTAGGTAACATTCTATTTCCCTATTAGTGCAAACTTTCTTAGTTTTAACTTTTTTTTTTTTTGAGATAGAGTCTCGCTCTGTTGCCCAGTCTAGAGTGCAGTGGCAGTCTTGGCTCACTGCAACCTCTGCCTCCCGGGTTCAAGCGATTCTCCTGCCTTAGCCTCCCAAGTAGCTGGGATTACAGGCATGTGCCACCACACCCGGCTGATTTTTGTATTTTCAGTAGAGACAGGGTTTCACCATGTTGGCCAGGCTGATCTCAAACTTGTGACCTCAAGTGATCCACTCACCTCGGCCTCCCAATCACGCTGGAATTACAGGCATGAGCCACCGCACCCAGCCTAGTTTTAACTTTTTGATTACAAAACTGTTTACATGATTAACTGAAGTGCTTTAATCCTCTAACATATTTATCTATCAAATAACTGACATAATTCTCACAACTGAAATACTTACCTGTGTTTGAAGTTATTGGGATACTTGTAATACATCTGGATGACAAGTCCGTTGGAGCTACAGCTGATCAGATGGGATGGCAGTCATCTCTGTGATCACACAACTATGAACAACCCACTAATTCGGGGATGCACTAATGCAAGTACTCATTCTATTTGAGTCATAGGCTGAAGGTGTTGATAGTCCATCATTTCCACTCTTCTGAAGCTCACACATCAGCAAGGATGAATGAAAAGTGACTTCTGCCTGCACCTGGCCTAAGTTTTCCTAAAGTTCCTGTGTGTTGCCATTGGTTTAAATCTTAGGGATATTCGTTGGTCTTATACCAGGGCTAATGTTTCCTGAATGCTTATGAGTAAGGCAAGTTGTAGATTTTTGGTGGGCTAATCCTCACAATCCCATTGCTTAAGTATTCTAGTTATCCCTATTCTGTGGGTGAGAAGGAAACCAAAGCCTGGGGCAGAGGGTGCCATGTTCTTCCAGCCTGGGCTGATGCATACATCTGATTTGCAGGACTGAAAAAGTTCCTACTCATCAAAACCACCCCTGCAGATTCAAGCCAGCTGGTACATGAGGTTGAGTTTTGGGTCTTTTCCTCAAGATAGGAAAACGGAGACATAGCACTTCAAACCCACTTTTTTGTTTGTTTGTTGGAGACAGTCTTGCTCTGTCGCCCAGGCTGGAGTGCAGTGGCGCGATCTGCGCTCACTGCAAGCTCCACCTCCCAGGTTCACGCCATTCTCCTGCCTCAGCTTCCCAAGTAGCTGGGACTACAGGCGCCCATCACCACGCCCGGCTAATTTTTTCTATTTTTTTTAGTAGAGACAGGGTTTCAACGTGTTAGCCAGGATGGTCTCTATCTCCTGACCTCGTGATCCGCCCACCTCGGCCTCCCAAAGTGCTGGGATTACAGGCGTGAGCCACTGCACCCGGCCTCAAACCCACTTTCTGGAAGTTTTCTTTAATGTCTTCTATAGACCCAAACATGAGGAAGACATCCCTTCTTTGTTCTGATGCAGATCCTCAGCTTTGTCCCTTCTACTACTAATTTCAGGCGACACTTGGATTACGTGGCCCTTGTCTCCATGTCTCAATTCACATGGTGAGTCTGCAAACTGCCAAAATAAACCTAAGATTTTTCATGCAGCACTTCCCTGCAATGGTTCCTTTGTGTTTTTTGGTATCATGATGCCTTAACTTGGTAGCTTGTATCTTCACTTCCCAGCAAACTGAATTCCCTTTCAAACGCTCATCACGGTCCCACATTGAGAAATTTGATTGATACTCCTTTCCATCAGTTTAAATCATGTGCCTTCTTCATGGCTCAGCATTCAGTAATTTTTTCCTAGTCCCTGTGTTCCATATCCCATTTATGTGTATGTTGAGAACTCTGGCCTTCAAGGTACTTCAAGAACAAGGGTTATATGTGAGTATCTGTGCAGTCCACTGCAGTTAGACGTAGGCAGGCCTAGTTTGTGTACCAAATCAGCAATTTCTATATGACGGTATTACATAGATGATTGAGCGACTAAGGATGCCTAGCACCTGCCTTTCTGTATAGTTTTGTAATGGTGCTGTCATCTTGTGACCAGGAATACTTGACAAAAACAAAACAAAACAAAAACACTTACTAGAATAGTATCACACTAGTAATTACAACTTCCTCTTTCCTAGTTACTTCTTTTGCATAAGCTGAAAACATCTATGATGGTGTTCCCTTATGCAGTAAATGCTCAGACATACTTAGCTACCCATAGCTTGGTATCAGGTGCAAAGCAAAGCAAAGGTAAGTGACACTTCAAACTCAGCCAACCGAGATGTGCAAAGACACGAAAGAACTGGCATCGATAAGACAACAAAAAGCAAACATTTAGCAAATACCACCGAGTTGAGCATTCTAAAGACACCACACAACTTCACTCAAGATTCACAATGTGAGATGGTTACTGCTATGGATGTTTCATAGCTAGGAACACAGTGGCTCAGCATTCAGGTCACTCACTCAAATCAGGTAGGAGGGGCCAGGACTTGGGTTATCACACACATCTCAAGTTCTGCTGTCAAACAGATTTCAAATTGAGTCTCTCCTAAGGATCTCAGGTCCTAAAACCAAAGATTAATCTTGTCTTCTTCTTGACCAATGTTCCTTAAGAAAAATTTGAGCCCGATACCACACTCCAATAATATAATCCTAGTAGAGCAGCCCAATTTCACAACTTTATAGCATTTTGAAATCCTAGTGTCAATTCATTAATGTTCAGGACATAAAGATGTGCAGAATTTGCCCTTGACACAATTATCGTTCACTTTTTTCTTTCTATAGTCAAAGAAGTCTGGGAGAATATTACGTAAACGTGAAACAGCACAAGTTTGGATATTGTCAATGTGGAGCAGGAAGGTCATGAGGTCCCCCTTCCCTCTTGATGGGAGCAGGGCAGGGTCCAGATGCCTCAGGACCGGAGCTTGTTAGCAGAGGGGAGTCCACGGCCCTGTGCTCTTCTGTGTCCTTCAAACAGCTCCTTGCTAGGTCCTCTGCCAACGCCCTCAGGGAGACCACTTTGTAACAGAAAAAAAAGCTTTTCAAATGACATGGCTCTTCACTCATTTTTAGCGTACCTTTGAGAAATTAAGATACATACTTGTGACAAAATACGACATGATACTGTGTTCCATATAAACCAGGAAAGGGGGAAGAGATCAAAGAACTGTGCTTGAAAATATAGGTGGCTGATTCAGAATAACAAAGTGAGCTGCTTTCAAATTCGCCACTAAGTTCAAGTGAACCTAGACAGTAAGAAAACTATGGACACAGATTAATCCCCATCTCCCCAAATGGTAGAGGAGTATCGTTCCACCTCATCACTCTATTACACGAATAGATGTCTCCAGGTTACAACTCAAAAAGTATTAGTATCTGTATTATTATCCATCTTTGGAAAACAGACTATTTGAAAGAAGCAAAACCAAAATGCAACCGTGTGGTTTCCAGAGCAATTTATTCAGGAAAATCTATTCAATATGCCATCAACAGTTCTCCTGTGTGTATTGTGCTGATAAATAGACACTGAGAAGATTTAACAAGTTCATCATTTAATAAGTCTGAATTCATTTTCACCACATGGTATTGTACACGGTCATCTGTTGAAACAGATTTCTTTTTTAACAGATCTTAGTTTAAAAAAGTCATAGGTACTGTGAGTTCTGTATAAACTGGTGGACAGTAAGTTAGTTCCTTTGTTTTAACTTATAAGCCTCAACTTCACCGCAGAATAAAGAATGTAGGCCAAAGAAAGCATAATCGGTCACTCGTATAGAACAGTATTGTTTCTATAATTTGAAGCTTTCTGAATGGACGGGTTCAGGCCTGATGCAACTGTAAAAAGATTACTTAATGAATAGACTATATGGAAATTGTACAAAATGTTATTACCTTTAATCATTAGTAGCTTAAACAGCACTATATCACTAATTGCTATTCAAAATCAAAAACCTGTTTTTGAATCCCCAAGAAGGCAGCATGTGTACACAACCATACCACCTTGTACTTAGGGGTGTGTCAAAACATAATTCAACAGAAGCTTTGGCTTTAGGAAAGAGTCACAAATATTTAAAAGAATGGCTTTAATTGTCATTTTAAGTATACGGTCGGGGAAAAAGTGTGCTTTAATTAAATATACATCATACCAGTGACGCTGGCAAGGTTGAAAGTTACTCCTAATGTTGATAGCTATAAAAACTAGTTTGTACATAACAAGACAATGAGAGGAAAAAGCAATCCCTTTGAAACAAAATTCTCAAATAAAAAATGTTCACAGTGGTTTGTATCAACAGTATGCATTTTATGACAAGAACATGTACAGATTCAGAGCACCCTAGGGCTCTCTTTATGTCCTAAAGAAAATGAGCATTTACATGATTATGGGTTGTACTGAATTAAAAAAGATCAATTGTACACTTACTCCTTAGACAGGATAAACTGTCCTGGGGTGTACAGCTTTAACACCATCATTAAAATTGTTTGCAAAAGGAACAGAGAATTAAAAAACAAAACACTTTTCTTTTTGGAGTGAAGAGTCTTTCATTTGCTGTTATAACCAGCAAATGCCATTCACTAAATCAAAAACGGAAGGAAGGGCCCCCACAAACACAGATCTATCTGAGCAAGCTGACCAGTACACATTACAGTCTTAAAAATGAAGGTTATATACTCTATGTTACAAGTCCCGACTAGGCAGTGTCAAAATGACATCTATTTCTTTGCTTGCTTTGTGATCATACCCCTTGGAGGCGTTACAGGTCTCGTGGCATTTGGCTTCTTTTTCTCTGCAGGCTTTAAAATCTGGAGATTCAAAAGACAGTTGATTTAGGAAATATGCTCAACCCCAAATCTTAAGAGTCCTTAAATTTCATTTAGATCTTTTGTTCAGATGGTGTTTACAACTGCCCCAACAACTGTAAAAGCCCCCCTAGCATATTAACACAAGCTACGTTGAATGTAAACATTTAGTAATTAATGCTATGACGAACAGATAAAATCTATGATCTGGACAAATTATTTTTGTCTCTGAGTATAATGACAATCTTCTGAAGTCTACACCTGGTACTATCTTTAGCTACTCCTTCTGATATAGGGGAGAAAGTTCTTTACAAAAGTGTTTCTCCAACCTGTAGGGCATCCTTGCACAATCTTTGGAATTTTGAAAGCTGCAAGTTCTCTCTGATAATTGGTAAAAAACTATTTTAATTCATTTAACTGATGACTGCCACATGATTTGGTGGCTGTATTTATGTTTATGACTAGGCTGGCTTGAAGTTGTACAAGTTTATCATAATAAGCAAATGAGAAAAAGGCTGAGGCAGATTCTAAATAATGCTTTCGTGCCAACTGAAGGCCAAATGATGTCATGGTACATCAACAGAAGTTTTGTGGAAGTCAGACTAGAGGGCAGAACTAAGTAAACACACAGCACAAGGCACTCAGTACTTTTCACATGCAAGTGGTGATTTAATTTTAGCTGAACATTACATTGTCATTATGGTTTTAGATTTACAGTAAAAGAGCCATAAAGCATAAGGAGGCAATATGCAATGCAAAACATTATAATTCAACACTGGGAAAAGGTGCCATAATTAATTTTTTCTTTTACAAGGGATCCACACATTATTCAACTATAATACACACTGGTTAAGGGAAAATAAAAACTTAGCCTACTCAGCATAAATGAACACTAGGCAAAAAGTAGCAATTATATTTTTCAATCAGCAAAGTGTAAACATATTAAAAGGAAATAATGTTGAAAGCATGCTCTACCTGAAAAGAACACATTAGTGTTTCATCCACACTCATCATGGCACCTGCATTGTCAAACTCTCCACAATAATTGGGTGCAGAAAACAGAGTGACCAACTGCCTCTTTGCAAAAAATTCATATCCATCTTCAACCACCTTGAAGAGAAAATTTTTTCAGTATAAATAGGTGCAAATATTAGGTGAGTAAAACCATGTTTCAGTTTCCCATTGAGCCTGATATCTTGTGTTCCAGAAACACTTTGTATAAATAAGCAATACCTACCCACCAAAATCAACAAGGAGAATCTGTGCTCACACACATGCTCTTAAGTGTACATGTAAAATTCAAAATCAATACCTGATGGGCTCTACATATAAGATCCAAATCATGCTTATGGAGAAATTTTGCAACCACTTCTGCACCAAATGTGAAGGACACTCCTCTGTCATTTTCACCCCAGCCTAAGACATCTTTATCGGGGTCAGACCACAAAAGATCACAAAGAAGACCTTGATCTGGTACATCAGTTGGTCGCATAATTCGCCGAATCTGCTCCATAGATTGAAGATCTGGTGATAAGCCTATTCAATGAGGAAAAAAAAAAAAAATGAAGAAAGCAGAACTTTTAAAAGGATACTACCCCTTCAAAAGTTCTATTTGTCTACACAGAAATTCAATAATCCTGACATAAAAACTGAAATCTATGAAAATATTTTATTTACTTTTGGTTAAAGGAAAAAAAAAAACAGAAAAAGGACAACTGGATACACACTAGAATTATATTCAGTAATGCATGGGGTGCAGTAGGTTTAAACAGTACATGGAAACAGTTATACAGAACACTGTAAAATAAAATCCAGTGATTTAAAAAACTCTTCTATGGGCTTCCCCCAGCTGATGACAATAATGAGCGATGTTATGATTGATGGCTTATAATGACTGAGCTGAGAAGATAAGGATGCTCAGTGGAGGTACGTTCTCTAGGAAACCTGCACTGTTCACAGACTATTAAAATCTACAAGAGCTTATTCTATCGAGTTACAATATGGGATGCATATTGTATGAGTTAAAAACCATGTATCCAACTCTACCAAAACCTGTCTAAGTACAGAAGCACAGAGATAAAAGACATTATGCTGGCTTTTTGATGGCTGATTAATTTCAGACCATACATGAAAATAAATTCTCTTTGCAATTACTATTTTAATTACATTATAGAAAGCACAACCACTGAGCAAAGCAAAACAACTTATAAAATATATATGTATATATTTTTAGAGATAGGGTCTTGCTCTGTTGCCTAGGCTGGAGTGCAGTGGTACGATCATAGCTCACTGCAGCCTTAAACCCGTGGGTTCAAGCGATCCTCCCGCCTCAGCCTCCCAAATAGCTATGGCTACAGGTGCGCACCATTACACCT
Organism: Hylobates moloch; assembly: GCF_009828535.3. NCBI lineage: Eukaryota > Metazoa > Chordata > Mammalia > Primates > Hylobatidae > Hylobates > Hylobates moloch. The sequence continues at coordinate 22,257,157 of NW_026652287.1, read as the reverse complement.
GGCTAACTTTTAAAACTTTTTCTAGCGACAGGGGTCTCGATATGTTACAGGCTGTTCTCATATTCATGGCATCAAGCAATCCTCCTGGCTTGGCCTCTCAAAAGTGCTGGAATTACAGATGCGAGTCACTATGCCTGGCCAAAATAACTTTTAAAATCCAAGTCAGAGAAAGTTCTGAGAGGATAAAAAACAATCAAGGGAAAATCTATTCACATCTTGAGTGTTCTAGAGGATCTCTGGCACAGCAAATTACACATTGTTCATTTTATAGTTAAAAATACTTTTCTGCCAGGCACGGTGGCTCAAGCCTGTAATCCCAGCACTTTGGGAGGCTGAGGTGGGCGGATCATGAGGTCAGGAGATCGAGACCATCCTGGCTAACACGGTGAAACCCTGTCTCTACTAAAAATACAATAAATTAGCCAAGCGTGGTGGCGGGCGCCTGTAGTCCCAACTACTCAGGAGGCTGAGGCAGGAGAATGGCATGAACCTGGGAGGCAGAGCTTGCAGTGAGCCGAGATGGTGCCACTGCACTCCAGCCTGGGCGAGAGAGTGAGACTCTGTCTCAAAAACAACAACAACAACAACAACAAAAAAAAACAACAAAGAAAACACTTTTCTGAGCCGGGCACAGTGGCTCACACCTGTAACCCAGCACTTTGGAAGTCTGAGGCAGGAGGATTGCTTGAGCCCAGGAATTTGTGACCAGCCTGGGCAACATGGTGAGAATTCATCCTTACAAAAAATAAAAATAAAAATTTTCTGCTCTATTTTCAAACCTGACTTACAGAGTCTAGAATTCCCTGTAATAAATCAATTCTTTAAGATTTTTATCCAAATGATCCTGGCTGTATCAGAGTGAAGGTGCAATGCAACACATCAACAAAGGAGAGTGTTCTGTCAGAGAAAGTCATCCCAATGATAACTCACAAATGTTAAAGTGTTCACCCTTTGGAAGGGATCAAAACCTATTTGGAACAAAAATCAGCCCACCTACCTCCATGACAGCAGAATATCTTCTCATCCACGATGGCTGCTATCGGTAAACAGTTAAAACAGTCTGTGAAAGTTTTCCATAGTTTAATGTTGTATCTTCTTTTACCTGTGATTAAAAAGAGAGTATTACTGTCTGTAGGCTCATTCTCTCAGGATTAACTTCCCCCAAAGCAAGATTCTGGGTGCCTTTTAAGCAAACGAAACTATGTTTTTATTAAGAATCTTAATAAAACCATCTTATTTTAAGGCTCTTTTAAAATAAGAGTTGGGCGTGGTGGGTCAGACCTGTAATCCCAGCACTTCGGGAGGCTGAGGTAGGAGGATGGCTTGAGCCCAGGAGTTCAAGACCAGCTTGGGCAACATAGTGAGACCCCATCTCTTTAAAGACTCTCCTTAGGGAAGGGGTTTAGGAGAGACACATATCTGATCTAAAAGCAATGACTTACATTTTCACATGAAATCTTTTTAAATTCCACAGAAGCATGAAACCAGAATCCCAGATTTGATAATGATTAAGGATTGTCATCAAATCCCAGGAATTATCTGGCAGCATCAATTCTGTTTGAAATCGTCTGCTCTGTCCAATCTCACCGCAGCTAGTTCCCTACTTCTGAATTCAGTTACGAACTTATACATGTGGCGTTACGACCTTCCTTCTGAGGAAACCTGAGAGTTAGCACCCATCCCCCATGTACCCCCCTCAATAACCTACTGATACCAGAGGATCCTCAGCCCTCAGTACTCTAGCAGGAGGCACAATGCTCACATAGCAGTGGCTGCCTCTCACAGGCACTACAGGGCATTTGTTTCCAACAGTGCACAGACTCCACATGCTCCCACAGGCCTGATGTCACAGGGTGGTCATGTTCCCTCAACAGCACAGGCATCCACATTCTGGAGTCAGAGTGCAGTTCCGACAGAAATATGCCTCTATGCACTGTTTCTACAGGAAACTGATGTTCTGAGTTTAAAACCTACTCACATATCTTGCAAGAACAAATTTCTCTGGATTGACTGAGGACTGTCCAATTGTCCAGATGCCTTTGTTTCCTGTACTTACTATACTAAGCACAATCTTTAAAAACCAGGAGTTTGGCCAGGCGCGGTGGCTCACACCTGTAATCCCAGCACTTTGGGAGGCCGAGGCGGGCAGACCATCTGAGGTTGGGAGTTTGAGACCAGCCTGACCAACATGGCGAAATCCTGTCTCTACTAAAAATACATAGATTAGCTGGGTGTGGTGGCGCATGCCTGTAATCCCAGCTACTTGGGAGGCTGAGGCAGAAGAGTCGCTTGAACCCGGGAGACAGAGGTTGCAGTGAGCCTTGATTGTGCCATTGCACTCTGGCTTGGGCAACAAGAGCAAAACTCCGTCTCAAAAAACAAAACAAAACAAAACAAAACAAAACAAAACAAAACAAACAAAACAAACCAAGAGTTTGTCCTTAGTCTCTTCCTAGGGACGACAGGGACATCTAAAGGTTTAAACCTGTACCTCTCCTTTGAGAGTTAGAGCCAGCCCAAGCAAGTGACCTGAACCACACCTCCCACCCTGTAATGCAAATCAAGCAGCTTAGGGAGTTTAGCACAGGGCTTGAAATGTAATGTAAATTCAACAAATGTTTGCCTTCTCTCTACAGAGGAGAGTGTTATCTTTTCTCCTAATAATTTCTGGTTTCTCAATGACTGGGTCTAACTCTGACTATTGTTCACCCTGTTGCATATCTCTTTAGAGGCTACTAATTCCTTCACTGGGGGGTTCGGAAAGTTTAACAAACTCCTCCCACTGGGCTGAGGAGGCTGAGGCAGGAAAATTGCTTGAACCTGGGAGGCAGAGGTTGCAGTAAGCCGAGATTGCACCATTGCACTCCAGCCTGGGCAACAAGAGTGAAACTCCGTCTCAAAAAAAAAAAAAAAAAAAAAAAAGCAAACTCCTCCTTACGAAAGGCTGAAGGGCAATCTGCAAAACCACCACCTCCCATTTCCAACAGCAATACTACTACTACTACTACTACTACTACTACCACCACAGGATGAGTATCCTTAATCCAAGATGCTCCAAAATTTGAAAATTTTTGAGCACTCACATGATGCTCAAAGGAAATGCTCACTGGAGCATTCTGGATTTCAGATTTTTGGCTTAGGGATGTTTAACCAGTAATTATAACACAAATATTCCAAAATTAAAAACAAACAAACAAACAAAAAACCTCTGAAACCTGCAACACTTCTAGTCCCAAGCATTCCAGGTAAGGAATACTTAACCTGTATTATAAAAACAGAGCTGCTGTCTTAGCTCCCCAGTGATAGTGACTTCCTCTTTCCCCAAGGTCAGCTTCACTTCTGGATATTTTTTTTGAGGTGGGGTCTCACTCCATCACCTAGGTGGAGTGAAGCGACGCAATCTCGGCTCACTGCAACCATGGTCCCCCAGGTTCCAGTGATTCTCCTGCCTCAATCTCTTGAGTGTCCGGGACTACAGGTGTGCACCACCATACTTAATTTTTGTATTTTTAGTAGAGATGGGTTTTCGCCATGTTGGCCAGACTGGTCTTGAACTCCTGACCTCAAGTGATCCACCCACCTTGGCCTCCCAAAGTGCTGGGATTACAAGCATGAGCTACCAAGCCCAGGCTTTGATTCTTTAGTTATGCCACATACTCCAGCTTCTCCTGCTGATTCCTGCTGGCTTCTCCATCAAGAATCAGTTTGTTTCCTCCTTTTGCCTCTCAGCACTTTAAGCGTGGGCCTGCCTCTTTCTCTTCTCTCTTCATTTCCTCCCTAAGGCCATCTCAGACCACTAAGAACATCTGGCTCCTGAAAGGTTTAGCCAGGGTAATCGCCTAGCTTCCAAACCCTAAGATTCTGAGCCATAACCTGTAATGCAGTTTCCCATTACTGTACATCAGGCAGCTACAGTAGCAGAAACAGATCAACAAACACTCATGTTTTACCCAACAACATATACCTCAGACTTTCCATCACATTTGCAAAGTTTAAAAAAAAAAAAAAAGAAATGGTAGTATAAAGTACTTATGTACCTGGAAAATAGGCAGTGGTTTTAAAATTGTCCCATGAAAATCAACATTTGAATGCAACTTTTCATTTTAATAAAATTAATAAGTATTATATATATATAAAATGTCTGCAAGCCTTCAACCAAAAGCCACTTATGTCAAGGGCACTTTTATGCCCACAAGTAGACTGGATGGCAAATTATATCTGCCTGATGGGAGAGAGGAAGCTTGAGCACGAGATCTATAAATTGTGTTGATGACCAAACAGGAGTCGAAACTGATACCCACCAACACTGATCTTCTAAGTCATTTTTAAAAGGCCTCTGCATTAAGTAGAAACTGAAACTGATGCAGCCAGTATCATTATATTAGGATACACGTCACAACAATGAGGTCAACTGGATTTGAATTCATCAGTGCAAACATGAAAAGTATTTGCTGGGCTAACAGCTATGTAAAAGGGATCCTTTCTTAACTCCAGAGTAACACTTGGAATAAGTATCCAAAACACAGTGTTGGCTGGGTGTGGTGGCTCATGCCCATAATCCCAGCACTTACGGAGGCTGAGGTGAAAGGATTGCTTAAGCCCAGAAATTATAGGTCGTAGTAAGCTATGATCCCACCTCTGCAGTCCAGCCTAAGGCTCTGTCTCAAAAACAAACAACAAAAAAACCCCATCACACCTGCCTTGCATTTCACTACCTAAGGAGTAGTAACTGGCTTACTGGTACTTCTCTGACACAGAATCACTGTTAATATTGAATGTCTTTCATGTACAAGTGCAATGCTATCAGTCAGTCCAGAACCCACAGAATTTTTGTCCCTGATGATTCCTGCCACCCTATCTTATCAGCTGGATCTCAAGGTCACAGACCAAGCAAACATCCAGTTGTGGGAAAGGGTGGTAGTAGAAGGGCTCAGTCTGTGAATATAATCTTTCTAGGATGCACTTCTAACAAATGTGCTAGCTCAACACATCTATGTGAATCGAGATGGAAAAACACCGCATCTGGAGACTCTAGGTTACAATGTGGTCTAGGGGAGGGCCACAGGGACAACCCTTTGCTGATCTCCCTATAATCATATTAGCAAATGCCAAGTACCTGAAGTTCCTTAACCACCTCTTCACTCCAAACCTGAAACCCCTCCTGGCAGCAATGATGAGCACAAAAGGAAGGTGAAGGTAAAGATTCAAAACCTTTTCTGACTTAAAACCCTTTATTGAACTGATATTTTCAAAGCTTTTTTTTGAGATGGAGTTTTGCTCTGCCGCTCAGGTTGGAGCACTGTGGTGTGATTTTGGCTCACTGCAATCTCCGACTCCCAGGTTCAAGCAATTCTCCTGCCTGAGCCTCCCGAGTAGCTGGGACTACAGGCATCTGCCACCACGCCTGGCTAATATTTGTATTTTTAGTAGAGACAGGGTTTCCTCATGTTGGCCAGGATGGTCTTGATCTCTTGACCTTGTGATCCACCCGCTGTGGCCTCCCAAAGTGCTGGGATTACAGGCGTGAGCCACTGTGCCTGGCCTATTTTCAAAACTTTAAGAGCTGTGTTTTGTCAATAGTCAAATCAAAGTGCACCTTTAATTAAACCATCCAAAACGGGTCACAAAATGTGTAAAATACTGTAAAAATAATCTTTGTTCAGCACATTTTAGTTTTAGGAAAGTTATTGCCATTCTTCCTGGGTGCGGATATGCCAGAAGGAGAAAAACTATAATAATTTCAAAAACTAATTATTTACATATTGCAAGATTCCATTTGCATGCAATGTTCTCTAGAAAAGACAAAAAGTAGATTAGCGGTTGCCTGGGGACTATGGTGATGGTCGCATAACTCTAATAAATTTACTACAATCACTGAATTGTACACTTTTAACAGATTAATTTCATGGAATGAAATTACATAATAAAGTTGCTTAAAAAAACTATTTGGAATGGTTCTCAGATTTCTACTAAGAATTAAGTTATCTGTGAATACAACAATTTAAATCTTGAAGCAACCATTACCATGATCATTACTTCCTAATCTGATCATCACATCATAAAAGAATCCAAGACCTTATTTTATTACAGCGGCAGTGTTATTTTTCTACCCAAGAGAGAAAAAACTGGCTGGGCACCATGGCTCACGCCAGTAATTCCAGTACTTTGAGTGGCCTAGGCGGGCAGATTCCTTGAGTCCAGGAGTTTCAGATCAGCTTGGGCAACAAGGTGAAACCCCATCTCTTCAAAAAAATACACAAATTAGCCAAGCGTGGTGATGTATGTCTGTAGTCCTAGCTATCTGGGAGGCTGACGCAGGAGGATCACTTGAGCCCGGGAGGCAGAGGTTGCAATGAGGTAAGATGGTGCTACTGCACTCCAGCCTGAGCAACAGAGTGAGACTCCGTTCCCCCACCCCCCTAAAAAAGCTAAGCTAAAAACAAGTTGATGAAATAGAAAACATGAGAGATGATACCACTGCATCTAAACTCTCACAATTCCTAACAGAAGTACGTGATAATTATGATAAATATCTTAATTTCAATAACTCTTCCTTAGATATAGAAAAGTACTTACATTCATCATAAAATCCATAAATTCTGTTGATGCTGGCACATTCATGGTTCCCTCTGAGAAGAAAAAAATTCTCAGGATATTTGATTTTGTAGGCCAGTAAGAGGCAGATCGTCTCCAATGACTGCTTTCCCCTGTCCACATAGTCCCCAAGAAACAGGTAGTTGCTTTCTGGTGGGAAACCACCGTACTCAAAAAGTCGCAGCAAATCATAGTATTGCCCATGGATGTCACCTGGAAGCAAGAATTTTGTTACACAGTGTTCCCATACTTACAGCTCAATCCACTAACAAAGCTTTGGAAAGACATTCTTTAAATATTCATTGTACAATGGCATTGACCTCTAGTAATGAGAGTTTAATTGGGCAGCCAACACTAAGTAATTTCCAATCTTATATTTAGTTCAACTGAGCTTAACAAAAATTTTAAGTATATGTGTATGTCCAGAACCTCACATAAAATTCAACTAATTAATTTATTCTGTGGAAAGGGTTATTATGTCCAAGCATGCCTTCTTGCCAAGTAACATGGTATTCCTTTCAGGCTGACTGATCAATATCGGATCTCTGACAGCTCAGTCTCTGGGTACTGTATCAGCAGAACTGCTGCACTTCTAGTGAGCCTTGGCCCCATCTGAACAAAAGCACATACACACATACACACCACCCCCACCCCCCACCCATCAATGCATTTAGCTTTCAATTTCTCCCTGCTAGACAATGCTAAAGAACATTTTACTTTTAAAAACATGAACACAAAGTTTTATCAATGCAAATATGCTATAAGAATATATTACTCAAATGAATAAAGTTTAGTTCTACATTGAGTTAAAACACAGATTATTTGCTTCTATTATGCAGAAAACAGAACCACAAAATCAGCATCAAGGAAGTTCTATTTTTAGCTATAACCAGTGTTGTTTTAAACTTAAACATACTCCTATATATCCATGTAATTCAGACCTTTCCTCAGCTCTCCATTCTTAGTTTCATTTTTTTCTTTTGCAATGTTTATTATTTCAGCAAAATATATTTTTAAAAAATCTGAAGTACATCTAAGTAAACTAAGTCCATTAGAGGTATTTATTCTAAAGCTACTATTTAACTTAATTTTAAGTAGTTCCAAGCTATTCGCAAACAGGATAATGATTCTGCTAGCTAATACAAGGTCATCAACATATCCTTGACTCAGTTAATCAATCATGTAACCAAAGATAACTTGTGTGCCCCAAACTTACCACATATTTTGAGTGGTGCTTCAAGTTCTAGTAGGATAGGCTGACTGAGAAAGATTTCACGAGACTTTAAGCACAGTCCTCTGATTTCATTCTCCTGAAGCTGGACATTCTTACCAGGCTTGGACCCTCTCACTGCAGGAGAAAAATTGCAATTAGTCCAATGAAGCCAAAATACAAAATACAATATGAGATTTAGATAAAGGGGCAAAAACATGGTTTAACTAGCTTTCTGAGTGGCTTCATTTTCAGGACACTTAAAATAAACATGGTTTTAATGTCTAATTAGAATCTTAAAATCTTAGACAAGATTTAATTGCATCTTCGATACCAAGTAAGACTTCTTTTATAGTATTCCAAAAAAGGAGCCATCCTGTCTGTGCGAATGTTGTTAGAAACGGGACTGGAGGCCGGATGCAATGGCTCACTCTTGTAATCCCAGCACTTTGGGAGGCTGAGGCGGGCGGATCATGAGGTCAAGAGATCCAGACCATCCTGGCCAACATGGCATGCTACTCGGGAGGCTGAGGCAGGAGAATCGCCTGCACCCGGGAGGTGGAGGTTGCAGTGAGCCAAGATCGCGCCACTGCACTCCAGCCTGGCGACACAGCGAGACTCTGTATCAAAAAAAAAAAAAAAAAAAAGAAAAGAAACAGGATTGGAAATATTCAGAACCGTCCCCCATCAGTGTTTTTCAGAGGACCATGGGTATCTCCTCCTGAGGATCTCTGATTTAATTTACCTATGAAAAAATGTTAGTGTTGTTTTCATTAAGAAAATGTTGGTTCACTGTACTTATTTTGCCATGCATTTGCTGGGCCTGCATTTGTGTTTATGCTGACGTCTATATAGGGCAAAGGATGTCAGTCACGTGCTATACTGTAAGAAAGCACGTTTCCTAATAATTTGAACAGATAAGATAATAACGGGAGAAAGAAATCATTGCACAGCATGGGGCATCCACACCACCAGAGCACTTAGGGTTCTTCTATCAAAGTACAAACTTCGCAACAGAGCTCACTTGTCAGCACGTAGGTAGTTGTGGGAAAGAAATTTTCTGTTTTGGTTCCAGTTGTAAGACTGGATAGTCATTAGATACACATAAAGTAGCACGGAACTGCTAAATGTACCTTAATTTTACAGTTATAAAGTTCACTTTTGGACCCCAAAATATGTAACTAAGTCTCGTTCTGATAAAAATGTTATACAAGAAGCAATAAAAGCACAGTAATAACAGTCTTTGAGGAAAGATATGAAACAGATGCATATTTAATATAACAGCAACTGAGCAACAAAAAATGTTTTTTCCATAAGTGATTTTCTTTTTCTCTCTAGACACACATACAGAGTTAGAACTCAGGAAATACTCCCGGTGAAAGATGGGATCCCGCTTCATTGGCCAGAAAATGCCAATCATCAGTGATTTCACCACAAGTTAACCAAAAACGGGCAGACTGCCCAGCAGGAAGCTTTATTTTTGGCTAGGAAGGAAATCCTAGAAGCTTCCGGTTTCAACGTGAATTTTTTTCAGCAGAGTCCCACACTTATGAATGAATAGCTGACTCTAAGTCTTCCAGGAGAATATTTCTGCGATAATTGGCTCATACCATATAATGGCAGGCTTTGTTGTATGAATGCTATTGTAGTTAGTCAACACCATCAGATGAAATCAATGTTGCTAACAATTTTTTTTTGGCTTTGGAAGCTCTCCACTGTCACCTTTGAACATAGTTTACATTTAACTCCTTTATTCTGTTTCTCTGTCTTCTGGGTGGGGACATTCAGAGATCAGTAAAAAGCAAAAGCAATACTAACAACAATTTAAAAATTCTTCTTTTTTGAAGAAGCCTGATGCTCAGGCTGGAGTGCAGTGGCATGATCATAGCTCACTGCAGCCTCAACCTTCCAGACTCAAGTGATCCTCTTGCTTTGTCCCCCCAAAGTGCCGGGATTACAGGCATGAGCCACTGCACCTGGCCTTAAAAATTACTCTTAGCGGGGCGCGGTGGCTCACGCCTGTAATCCCAGCACTTTGGGAGGCCGAAGCGGGCGGATCACAAGGTCAGGAGATCGAGACCATCCTGGCTAACACAGTGAAACCCTGTCTCTACTAAAAATACAAAAAATTAGCCGGGCGAGGTGGCGGGCGCCTGTAGTCCCAGCTACTCGGAGAGGCTGAGGCAGGAGAATGGCGTGAACCCCGGGGGGCGGAGCCTGCAGTGAGCCGAGATCGCGCCACTGCACTCCAGCCTGGGCGACAGCGAGACTCTGTCTCAAAAAAAAAAAAAAAAAATTACTCTTAATATTAAGATTAGATGCAGCTTTTCCAGAAAAAATAAAGATTTCTATTTAAAGAATGGTGCTTACGAAAAACATCAACAAACATGGTCTGAAAGCTTCTTAAATTCCCTACAATTAGCAGCCAGCTTCTCCTCTCCTCTCCTTCCCTCTCCCTCCTTTCTTTCTTTCTCTTTTCTTCCCTCTGTTGCCCAGGCTGGAGTGTAGTCGGCGGCTCGCTGCAGACTCCCTGCCTCCGGCTCCCGTGATTCTCCTGCCTCGGCCTGCGGGCTGCCTGGGATTGCGGGCGCGCACCACCACCCCTGCCTGGTTTTTGTCCTTTGGCTGGAGGCGGGGTTTCGCTATGTTGGCCAAGCTGGTCTCCAGCTCCTCACCTCCGGTGGTCTGCCCGCCTCGGCCTCCCGAGGTGCTAGGGCTGCAGACGGAGTCTCGCTCACTCGGTGCTCGGTGTTGCCCAGGCGGCGTGGTCTTGGCTCGCTGCAGCCTCCGCCTCCCAGCCGCCTGCCTTGGCCTCCCAGGGTGCTAGGATTGCAGCCTCTGCCCAGCCGCCGC
>NW_026652287.1:22182574-22246100 GCF_009828535.3 Hylobates moloch | reverse complement strand
CTACCCTGGAGTCATACTCTAATTTTTTCTATTTTCCTCCCTTTCTGATCCTTTATCCCACTTTCTTTTTCTTCCTCTTCCTTCTCCTTCTTCTTTGTCAAAGACATAGAGGATTGAGTTATTATCATCGATCCATACAAAGTCCCTCTCTCATTTATTTTAATTCCCACCCCCCATTTCTATTCCCCGTCTTCCCATGTGCAACCTTCCTAATATGTTTGATACACATCTTTTTGTTTGTATGTATTTTTAGAAAATGTTTGTTTTGTGTGCAAAAAAAATTAATAAAAAAAATTCCCTACAATTAGCAGAAGGAAAAAAGTTATATAAAGATAGAAACTGCCAAAATCATCTTCCATCAGTTATCATACAGCTGCTCAGCCTCCAGGCCTCTGCTCAGACACCACACCTCATCCTGGAGAAAAGCTTCTCTCATCCATCTCCTCCTCTCCCTTCACAAGCTTGCTGCATGCTTTTTGAAAGGCTCTCTCAACATCAGGTCATTTCCCACCACACCCCCTCAACCATGCTTGTATTTGTTTTATACTTGCCAGTTTGCTTCTGCCGGCTCATCTGGACCCACTGGTAGAATGTAAACCCACAGTAGTAAACCCACAGCAGTAGTCCTGCTCTGTAGTGTACACGAGCCATAGCCAGCACGCAGCAGGTGCTCAAAATTTGTTGCATGACTGAAATCTGTCTAAGTCTTTAAGTAGCGTTGACTGGTGGCATTAGAATTAAATATACATTCCAGACTATATATGTATTTATTTAGAGACAGAGTTTCACTCTTGTTGCCCAGGCTGGAGTGCAGTGGCGCGATCTCAGCTCACTGCAACCTCCGTCTCCCAGGTTCAGGCAATTCTCCTGCCTCAGCCTCCTGAGTAGCTGGGATTACAGGCATGTGCCACCATGTCCAGCTAATATTTTTGTACTTTTAGTAGAGACGGGGTTTCTCCATATTGCAGGCTGGTCTTGAACTCCTGACCTCAGGTGGTCTGCCTGCCTCGGCGCCCAAAGTGCCGGGATTACAGGTGTGAGCCACCATGCCCAGCCCAGACTATATACTTTAGATGAGCAAAAAGCATGTTTCTGCACTATATAAAACAACAGTGCCACTTGTTTACCAGGCTTTACTGGAATATTTTTCAAAGTATGAAAATCTAGAATTACTCTTAAATTTCATGTTGAATTGACTAACAGAGATTTCAAATGGGGCTTGGCAGTCCAAGTGAACACCGGAGAGTTCTTAAAAGTTGTTGTATCAGGCTGGGCATGGTGGCTGGTTACTGCGGAGGCTGAGGCAGAAGAATCGCTTGAACCCAGGAGGCGGAGGTTGCAGTGAGCTGAGATCGTGCCACTGCACTCTAGCCTGGGCGACAAGTGAGACTCTATCTCAAAAAAAAAAAAAAAAAAAAAAAAAAAAAAAAAAAAAAAAAAAAAAAAAAAAAAAAAAGTTGCCATATCAGCCAAAAGCATACAAATTCACTTCACTATTTTTTTCTTTCTTTTTCTGAGATGGAGTCTTGCTCTGTTGCCAGGCTGGAGTGCAGTGATGCAATCGTGGCTCACTGCAACCTCCACCTCCTGGGTTCAAGTGATTCTCCTGCCTCAGCCTCCGAAGTAGCTGGGATTACAGGCGTGCGCCACCGTGCCTGGCCCACTTCACTATTTTCAATGTCCATCAAACAGAATTATTTACTCGTTGTAATTAACATTACTGAGCACTTATCCACTAGGCACTGTACTAAGGGCTTTATATTGCCATTCAATCCTGTCAACGATCCTAGGAAGTCAGGCACTGTCATCTCCCATTTTACAGTGACTTATTCCAAAGTCACAGAGCTTAAGGACACGAGGCCACGATGCTAGAACTAGTGGTGCATCCACCATACCACCCTCCCAATTAAGAATCTGTTCTACATTGAACTTCAAAACCAAAGGAGAAGGCCGGGCACGGTGGCTCATGCCTGTAATCCCAACACTTTGGGAGGCCAAGACAGGCGGATGACCTGAGGTTAGGAGTTCGAGACCAGCCTGGCCAACATGGTGAAACCCCATCTCTACTAAAAATACAAAAATTTGCTGGGCATGGTGGTGCATGCCTGTAATCCCAGCTACACAGGAGGCTGAGGCACGAGAATCACTTGAACCCGGGAGGTGGAGGTTACAGTGAGCCGAGATTGTGCCACTGCACTCCATCCTGGGCAACAAGAAAGAAACTCTGTCTCAGCCGGGTACGGTGGCTCATGCCAGTAATCCCAGCACTTTAGGAGTCCAAAGTGGGCAGATCACCTGAGGTAAGGAGTTCGAGACCAGCCTGGCCAACATGGTGAAACCCTGTCACTACTAAAAATACAAAAATTAGCCAGGCATGGTGGCAGGTGCCCGTAATCCCAGCTACTGGGGAGGCTGAGGCAGGAGAATCGCTGGAACCCACGAGGCAGGTTGCAGTGAGCCCAGATCGCATCATCACACTCCAGCCCGGGGAACAAAAATGAGACTTTGTCTCAAAACAAACAAACAACAACAAAAAAGCAACACCAATTTAGACTTAAGGATGTGACTTTTCAGTAGAACTATTAATATTTATCTGGCTAGAAAGGGAGAGTCAGGAAAATGTATTATTACTGTTAAAAGCGAAGGTTGCTCTGTAGAAATGTATCTGATCTATTTTTCTGGCAAATCACTGACATGAGCATATGATAAAAACTTCCACACATTTTTATTGAAAACAAACTGGTAAAAATTTGAATTATAAAAGAATAGCAGCCAGATGCGGTGGCTCAGGCCTATAATCCCAGCACTTTGGGAGGCTGAGGTGGGAGGATCACTTGAGCTCAGGAGTTGGAGACTAGCCTGGGCAACATGGTGAAATTCAGTCTCTACCAAAAATACAAAATACAGCTGGACATGGTGGCGTGCGCCTGTAGTCCCAGCTAATCAGGAGGCTAAGATGGGAGGATCACTTGAGCCCGGGAGATAGATGCTGCACTGACCCGAGATCATGCCACTGCACTCCAGGCTGGGCCACAGAGTGAGACCCTGTCTCAAAAAAAAAAAAATAAATAAAATAGCATTGGTGATTATTTACAACACCAGCTCTTTCTCATAAGCAATACTAACTTTTGAAAGTTAGTTAATGGCAACAAGCAAAGCAAAGATGGAAACTATGGAAGGAAATTTAAGACAAGTTTGAGTTTATGAGGAATAAAAAAGTATTTTCCTTGCCACATAAAGGCCCCTTAATTGTTTAAAGAAAAACATATTAAAGAAATAGCATATACTAAAAAAGCCTTAGCTGAATTCTAATGAAGTTTCAGAACCTAAGAAAGACACAAGTGGTATAAAAATAAGCCAACGAAGATTTTGCTGTTTTAAAATAATCCTGTTAAAAAGTAGGTGACAATTTTAACAATATGCCACATCATATTCATTTCAGTGAATCAATAGCCTCATGATATTTGACAGATTTAGGAAAATAAGACTCAAACCAAAACAAAAAAACAGTAAATATTTCCAACATTAAGCATTCCCATAAACAACTGAGTTCTTTTCTGCAGAAAGCATAAACCACAAAAATGTTATCAAGAATCCTTTGGGCCAGGTGCAGTGTCTAACGCCTGTAATCCCAGCACTTTGGGAGGCCGAGGTGGGTGGATCAGCTGAGGTCAGGAGTTCGAGACCAGCCTGGCCAACGCAGTAAAACCCCATCTCTACTAAAAATACAAAAATTAGCAGGGCATGGTGGTTCATGCCTGTAGTCCCAGCTACTCAACAACTAAGGCTGAGGCAGGAGAATCGCTTGAACCTGGGTGGTAAAGGCAGCAGTGAGCTGAGATCCTGCCATTGCACTCCAGCCTGGGTGACAGAGAAAGGCTCAAAAGAGAAAAAAAAGGAAAAAAAGAAAAGAAAAAAGAATCCTTTAGTTTCTCTGGAAAGTCACCAGCAGAAAGACGTCCATGTTCTGATTATCACAATTGTTTCCACACCCTTTCCTCTCCCATCCTGACTTTCCTAACTGATGGGGTTATACTTCAGGCATTGAGAAGTGACACCAAGGCAGGGAGTTGTGGTTCACACTTGTAATCCCAGCACTTTGGGAGGCTGAGGTGGGAGGATTGCTTGTGGCCCAGGAGTTAAAGAACAGCCTAGGCAACACCCCTGTCTTTAAGAAAAAAAAGAAAAAGAAAAAAAAATTAGTCAGGTGTGGTGGTGTGTGCCTATAGATCCAGCAAGCCAGGAGGATGAAAAGAAGAATCGCTTGAACCCAGGAGTTCAGGTCTCCAGCCTGGGGACAGAGTGAGACCCAGTCTCTAGTAAAAAAATAAATAAAAGTGACACCATTTTTTTCAAGGCAGATAGGATGTGGCTGCAAAACACTGTCTACTGTTCTCAATAAAGCATCTTGAGTTTTCTACACCTAGAATAAAGCCAATCCATTAAAAACTTTAATTTTCCACAGTCTAAGAACACATTTCGGTAATATACCACTGAGTAGACTCTACATCTGACCCTACATTTTGAGTTTTCATTTGCTGTAAGCTTTGCTGTCGGTGACGACCACTACCTTCTAGAAGAGGGATGACAGTAAACCCGTGAAGTGGGGAAGCTGGAGATTTCACACAAATCACCAAGATCCACAAACACATCATCTGTTCTCGATGCTTTGGATACAGAGGTATGACCTTAAAATGTAAAACTCTGTCCTGGAATTCCATAAGCTCCATGGAAATGAAATCTTTTCTTCTTGGTCTTGAATGACTTTCCAGTTCTTTATCTACAAAGCGACTGACACCCAGAATATTATCTCCTTCATATTTCAATCTCTAAGGTCAACTAATGGCCTCAATTGTAAATTAAGTTAAATGGTGAAGTCCATATAACATCAATAATTTCCCTGCTTTACCATCAGGAATCCTCACCTAGTCAAGTGGGCTGACTGGTACCGTGACTCTGCACTAGTTACAGGTTGCAATAGGACTGTGCTTTCAAAGACATCAAATCACCTCACTAATTTCTACAGCTGACCGCTGCTGGGCTACAACTGCATGTCCATTTGCCCAGTTCTGAGGAGGAACGCCCTAGGCTCAGAATGCAGAGCACTCCTGTATGTCACATCCCCCCCAAGCACAACAATGTCACACACAATTCTGTCAGATTTCACTGCTGCCTCCTGCTACTGACAGGCAAGAGGGCACTGCGGGCACAAGGAGAGTAATCCTTTTTCAATGCTGTGGTTTAAAAAAGGACTCCTGCAAGCTGCAGATCATCTGTCTCCAACAGAGCTTTCCCACCTTGCCTAGGAGGAGAGGAAGTGGGCATACGACCAACATACTGATGGGAAAGGAAGGGCAAGGGCTCACATCAGAGCTCTTATCAATAAGGGAATTAGAAACTGACAACTTGGATGTGAGTGTAAAAATTACCTGCCCTGTAAACAAATAATTACAGGCTGGACACGGTGGCTCATGCCTGTAATCCCAGCACTTTGGAAGTCTGAGGAGGGCAGATCACTTGAAGTCACGAGTTCGAAACCAGCCTGGCCTCATCTCTACTAAAAATACAAAAACTTGGCCGAGCGTGGTGGTGCGTGCCTGTTAATCCCAGCTACTCAGGGGGCTGAGGCACAAGAATCGCTTGAACCCGGGAGGCAGAGGTTGCAGTGAGCCGGGATCCCACCACTGCACTCCAGCCTGGTGACAGAGTGAGACTGTCTCCAAAATGAAATAAAAAATTAAATAATTACAGATGTTCATTAGGAAAGATTACTTTTTTTTTTTTTGGTTAGCATATTAAGAAACCTTCCCCTTTTTAAACCATTATGTTTGTCCTTTATTATCTTTAGGACCAGGGATGGCTAAACACCAGAACATGAACATTTTATACTGCACCAGAAAGTTGAACACATGGATTATTTAAACAATTTTAGAGTTTCAGAATATCTGAACACTCCCTACTTTCAGAACAACCCTTATGTATCAGAGGATTAAATCTGTAAGCACTTTCTGTGAGCCAGGGCAGAGATCATATTTAAGTCACTAAAACAAGTCAGGCAATTTTGCAGAGCCTGACATGGTCTTGCACTTTGACAATGGCCTTCTTCAAAGCAAAGATGCTTCTTGCAAACCAAGATGTGAATGAAGTAAGTTACAACCACCTGCTATGCAAGAAAAATGCTAGCCACCACGGCTCCTTGAAGGAGGTCATTTACAAAGTAAAACTGCTCCAAATCTCACTTTTCTTCAATACATCAGACCAAATCAACAGCTGGCTTTCTCTCAAAATGCCGTTTTACTGTGTAGTTATTTAAATAACTAACATCAGTTATACTAAGGAGTTAACAATTTAACAACCTTAAGGTTTTATCATCAGCAAGGCAGAGCTTGGATAAAAGCATCCATGGTGGGTTGCAGAGGTGATGCCTCGCTTACAGAAATACGCAGAGTTCAGAGAAGAAAAGAACTGCAAAGGTTAGTGACTAAGATCTAAACCAACATGCTGTTTTTAAGACTTCACTTTTCAGTTAGCTTTTTAGTACTATTACTGAGCTACTTCTCAACTAGCTTATACTGCTCTCAAGCTTAAAAGATCAATTCTGAACACGTAAAAAAAAATCTACCAAAGTCACAAAAGTCATATTCCCTCTACTTTCAGATATACTTACATCTTAAAGTATTTAGGGAAAAAAAAAGGTTTTGGGGGCATTACGAAAAGAACAAAATTTAGGCTGGGCATGGTGGCTCATGACTATAACCCCAGCACCTGGGGAGGCTGAGGTGGGAGGACTGCTTGAAACCAGGAGTTTAAGAACAGCCTAGGCAACACAGTGAGACTCTCATTTCTATTTTAAATTATTAAATTTAATTTTTTTAAATAAAAAATTGTAAAACACAGAATTTATTACTGTCATTTAACTTAGATATATCTACGTATCCTCAATGGATCATCTTCGACTGTTTCTCTGCCAATTTAACACCCATGAGAAAAAAAAAATTTAAGTATACTTTGCAGTTAGCCTATTCCCAAGGCATTAAAATGCACTGCTTTATTAATTTCAGCAAAAAATGAAATATAAGAAAACCTGGTTTTCAAGTGCCACATAACAAGAAGAACTATTAAGAAACAATGATCTCATTTTAGATGTATCATTACTTACCAGGCAAACTACTTATTAGGATTTTAAAGATTAAAATTAACAAAAGCTGTTTATGAATAGAGGCAGTTATGGGCAAACCAGAACTTAAATTAGCAAGCCTTAGATGATCTTAAAATTCTAATGTTTCTAATCCATGCAAATTCCAACTTTTCCTGTTTCCTCAGAGAAATAAAGCCACACATATCCCTGCAGAGATAAGCAGAATTTTAAAATTTAGAAAGAAAATATTTAACAAAAAGTTCCTTTCTTACAGCAAACTATTTTAATCAGTTTCTGACCAACTGCTGCCTCGAATAAATTAAAGAACTATATTAACTAGTATGAAAAAGTATGGTTCTTATATAAATACCTGACATTAAAGGAATGACAAGGTTTTCACCTACAATACAAGGTTTTCACCTGCAATAACGTTTCAAGAGCATTTCAGGGGTCCTTAATGACATTTAATTTTTTTTTTAAAGACAGCATAAAAGGAAAGAATGCACAGATTAAGAAAAGGAAGAGATATTTTCAGGAGCTTCATTTTAATAACTTACTTTAAAAGATCTGCAAATTCTAACACCAGAGCTGTCCAACTGTTCATGCCCTCGACTCCACCACTCACAGCATTTATAGTCCAACAATATTTTAGGACTGTATAAAGGCAAAAAGCAGTTAAAACTGCCAAGCTCCCATTATGAAGTGTCCAAGTTAGGGGATATGACTGAATTCTTACAAAGTCTTGGATAAGACGTTAGAATCCGTTGACATGCCCTTGAATCTGAAAGCAGCTCACTTCAGCTTCCTTCTTTAAAAGCTGAACCTCGCCCCTCTCCCACATCAACATGAATCAATTGCCAGGCACCTCACAAGTCTTAGACGAGCCGAAATTTAAAGCTTTCTATTAATCTTTACTTAACCACTGGCCACCTTCCTTCCTACATAAGGTGACAGTGTTGTCTGTAGCGAGTTCTAGCTCCCGGCTATCTGGGTTTGAAACCCAACTGTCACTAACTGTGTGACCTTGGTTAAGTGACTTCATCTCAGTTTCTTCTGTAAAATAACAAAAACAAAAAAAAATTGCAAATATCTTGCAATGGGTGGGAGAATTAAATGAAATCTGTCTTAAGTGCTCAAAGAATGCCTGACACACAGTAAGCGCTTTAGAAGCGTCAGTTATGATTATAGTAATAATTTCATGGACGCAAAGTGCTTAAGACAGAGCCTGACACATTGGAAAGATAATGATACCGTCAGCCTCGTTGGCTTCCTGTTTAGATGCACGTTCAGGAAAAGAGCGCGGAGACCTCTCCAACATTAGAACAACTTAAAAGGATTTGGAGGGCAAGCGAAGATAGGTTCTCACACCTCTTGAGACATGAACGCTTGTTACCAAGTAACAAGAAATGGGCCCCCCAAGACCCCAGAACCACGAAAAATAAAAATAAAAGCAAGCAGGAAAAGAGCCCCCAAACCGGGTGGAACTCATGCCCTCATCAAACTGCCTTCCGAGAGGACGAGCACCGAAAAGTCCATCTAGCACAGTACGACACAGGTCGTCCAGGAGGCTGGACTGGGATCCCCAACCATCGCTCCAAAGACCCGTCCGGTGTGCAGGGGCAAACGGGTAGGGGCGGGAAACGTGGGGGTGGGGAGCGGAGTTTTCAAATTCCACGGCCGGGAGGAAGCCTGCATCCTCGTGCAACGAATGAGCGGAGCCTGGAGGGTCCGCGGCTGGCGACAAGTTGGGAATCCCGGGCTGGCCTCCCTCCGGCTGCAGTCCCCGGCCCGTGGGCCAACTCGAGGAGCTCACTCCCCACGGTGCTGCAAGCCCAACCGGCCTCCCAACTCCCCTCCCTCGAGCCCCCGGGGCCGCGGGCCGCCCTCGGGCCCGCCTCCCTCTTCAGCCGCCCGCCGCCCCCCTTACCTTCCAGCAGCCGTTGGATGATGCTGTCGATGTTGAGTTTATCTAAATCCGCCATCGCCTTCCCACTGCCGACCCTCCCGCAGCGGCGCCGCCGCCGGCTCGCGCCCGGGACTCACACCTCCTTTCCCACGCCACGAGCAGAGGCGGTGGTGGCGGCGGTGGCAGCAGCCGCGGCGGGTCCCCCCCCTGCCGCCCCGCTCCCTGCTTCCTCCTTCTCTCCCCACTGGAACCACGAGAAGAACAAAATGGCCGCCGACTCCTTAGACAGCCTCGGGCGGCGCACGGATGCGCGCGGGGAGTGCGGCGGCCTGGCCGGGACTTCTTTATGGGCCACAAGGCGCGCGGGAGGGGGCGGGGCCCGAGCGCGGGAGGGGGCGGGGCCCGGGCGCGGGGCGGGGCGGAGCGGTTGAGCGCAACCGCGTCCGCGCACAGGATCCTTCCGCCAAACGGGCCGAGTAAATAGGCCCGCCCCCAATGCCGGGCCCGAGCGTGAGTTGCAAAGTTGCACGCGGGAGTTGGCGCTGGGGGAGGAAATGCAGCTGTGCACACCGCCGGTTGCGGCCATCGCCGGATCTTGTACATTGAGGCTAGATGTTTGCAGACCTGGCCAGGTGGGAGCTCACCGAGGGATTTCGGGGGTCCTGGAATTTACCCTTTAAGATAAATCTGGTGTGAGGATGGAAAAGGAGAATAATAAAGAAAAGAAGGTTGACTTATTTTGGATTCAGATATACTGGAACTTGGGACAAGAGAAAGGTTTATTTGGTAACTAAAAAGAAAAAACCCTCTTTCAGATAAGTCAAAATGTAACAGTTACTCATTGTGAGTGGTGGGTATATGGGTATTTGTATATATATTTTTTGTGCACTTCTGTAACTTTAGGGGTAAAAATCCATCCTCAAAGAAAATTTCATCATTTCTATCCCTTGGATTTATCTTTCCTGAACTCGGAAAGTTATGTAATCATCGGGACGGTTATCCCGATTCTAGCCAGGGCAAAGTTGAACGAGCGCGTGCAGCAGTTAAAAGGGGAATTTGCAGATTTCACGCGTGCAGGCCGGGGGCGGGAAGAGAAGAGGCAAGCTGTGCGGGCGGTCCTGGGTTCTGCAGACACCCGAAGAAACTTTGGCCCATTCCTCTCTGGCTTCCCAGCCTCCCCGAGGGCACTCCCATCCAAGGGGCCCCCAAGCTGTGCCACCTCCAGGGTCTGCGCGTCGACTTTGGCTGGGTTTGGAAGTACAGCCCACACTCAGCAAACAGATCGGCTCTCTTTCCTGACCTTTCCATGTGCGTTGCTTCCTGCAGCGCTTTACATTTTGCAAAGCCCTCTCTCTCCAAGAAATTCATTTTGTTTCCCAAGGCATGCAGGATGCATGAATCCCCATCTCAGTATGCCACGAGGTAATTGCACCACCCAGGCATCCTCTTCCAAAGCAATGTCCTCAGGGTGCGGGCTCCATGTCCCCTCACTTGGGCCCCCTCGCTTGGGCCCCCTCGCTACTGGTGCAGGGCCCTTGAGTTTCAGAACTCAGCCTATGGATGCACTTTCCTCAGGCACCAACTCACTTTCCCCTGCTACAGCTCTGTCCACCAGAAGTCACATAAGTGCCATTTGTCAGGCCAAGGCAATGAGAACAGTTGGTGACATTCAGAGTTGGTGCCCAGCGCAGCTGTGAACATCTGGCTATGGAGGTCAGGGTGGCTCTTGCTGGAGTCCACAGGACTTTGGGCTACTCCAAGGCAGGGTGCATCATCGGAATGGCATTTAGAGTAGAAATATGAAAGACAGCAATTCATTCAGCAGACAAACATTTATGGAGTACCCACTCTGTGCCAGGCATTGTTCTAGACAGGGAAGCAGGGGTGATCAAGACAGACAAGGCTTTTCTCTATGGAGAGTCATTTAGTCAGTCGGATGGTAAGCAAAGATGCAAATAAAAATATCAGCTTCTGATAAGTGCAGTGGAGAAAAATAAACAAGAAAAAAACCAAATGCTACTATGTTCATTTCTTAGTATGTGCCAAAAAATGATCTCATTGAATCTCCAAGACAATCCTAGGAATTATGTCCTATTCCTATCATCCCCATTTACAGATGAAGAAAGTGAGGCACAGAGAGGCTAGGGTGGTTGCTGAAGGTCACACAGCCAGGAAGTTACAGAGCCAGGGCTGGAACTCAGAACAGCCTGAAACCACAGCCCTCGTTCATATTCAATAAAACCCGGCAGTGAACCCTCAGCAGCGTTTACATCCCTGGCACATACTGGGCACATATCAATTTGGAACCCAGTGGAATGACTGAATTGTGTCTCTGCCCACAATAGGAGTGCCATAATTTTCCTCATGCAAAATGGCAGGTGTGTTAACCTCTGGCAACATCATCAGGGCTGGAGGAGGACTTCAGACTGAGCTGGGACATGGGGAGAGCCTCTGTCCCCAGGCTGTTTTCTGCTGGGCAACTCCCCTCCAGAGTTCAGTTCTACTGGCACATGCCTAAGTGATTAGCTGGCTCTGAGCCTGAGCATGGCATAGCTCACCAGGGTGGGCCTGCACAGCTCCCAGGAACCAGCAAATAGCTGGTGGAGGAAAGCACTGATTCCCTATTCGCCTTTTTCTGCCATTATCAGCACCAGTGGCTTTCCAAAGATGAGTTGATATAAGCATCCTGTCAGAAAGGATACAGCCTAATAAATGGAATGTCCCTTCCCCTCTCTAGGCCTCAGTTTGCCTGTCTGTAAAATGAGGAGAGTGGATTAAAGTGCACTTTTCAAACTGTCTTTCCTGGCTCCACAGAGCTTTCTTAGGGGGCTGCTGAAGATGATGGGGAGCTGATGATTAGAAGAGAGTGGCTGTGGCCAAAATATTGGAAACTCAGTAGTGTCTCTGAGGATACTTAGGCTTTGAGGGGGGATCCCAATGCCTAAAGGGACCTGGCTGATAATACGAAAGAATTCAGCCTCTGGGTAGGGACTGGAGCAAACTGAGCCCATGTTTCATCCAAGGAGGCGGCCACTTCTCAGCTCCAGTCCCCTGGGGCCACTTGTGGCCAGATCCTCTGAGTTTTTGGTAAAACTTGAACATATGGATTTTTATGTTAAATGTTCCAATTTTAAAAAGTCGGTCATGAACTCAAAATCTTCTAAAACAGTGTGAGGCAGACAAAGCATATCTGTGGGTTACATTTGGCCCTAGGCCAGCAATTTGGAACTCTGTTCTAGAAGGCTGGGGATGAACTTTATTCTCTCCTTCCTTCCAATTTAATGAGCATTAGGATTGTGGTGAGATGATTGAAAGAAGTGTTGGTGGCTGGGCGCAGTGGCTCACGCACTTTGGGAGGCCGAGGTGGGTGGATCATTTGAGGCCAGGAGTTCGAGACCAGCCTGGACAATATAGTGAAACAGCATCTCTACTAAAAATACAAAAAGGAGCTGGGCGTGCTGGTGGGCGCCTGTAATCCCAGCTACTCCAGAAGCTAAGGCATGAGAATCGCTTAAGCCCAGGAGGCGGAGGTTGCAGTGAGCTGAGACTGTGCCACTGCACTCCAGCCTGGGTGACAGAATGAGACTCCGTTTCAAAAAAAAAAAAAAAAAAAGAAAGAAAGAAGTGTTGAGTGTTGGTGATGAGGTTTGCCTGCAAATCTAGACCTCCTTGGATATTCCGGGGGTTTTATGCAAAGGGGGGAACCATGGGGAAAAAATATGGGTGAATGCTGTTTGACAACGTCCACAGTTCTACCTCAGCATCCTGTGGTGTTACCGGCAGACACTGGTATTCTTTTGGGCAACATTTGTCGAGGCCCTACTGGCTGTGAGGCACTGTGTGAGAAGCTGGGGACACAGCCGTGAATAAGCCAGACTTAGTCCCTGTCCTCATGGAGCTCCCAGTCTAGAGAAAGACACAGATGGGAACAGATAAACCATTTGAGGAGGATAATTTCAGAGAGCGGCGATTTCGTGAGAAAATTAGAAAGGGTCATGTGACCACATAGGAGGACTCTGAGGATTTGACATTTGAGTCAAGATGTGAAAGATGAAAAAGAGAAAGTCATGGGAAGGATGGCCTGGGGAAGAATATTCCCGACAGAAGGACCACCGAGTGCAAAGGCCCTGAGGCAGGAACAATCTTCCAGTGTTGGAGGAATGGGAAAAAGGCCAGAGTGGCTGGAGTACAGTGTGAAAGGTAGGAGAATAGTGTCAGAAGTGAGGGTTGGAAGGCTGGGCGCGGTGGCTTACGCCTGTAATCCTAGCACTTTGGAAGGCCGAGGCAGGCAGATCACTTGAGGTCAGGAGTTTGAGACCAGCCTGGCCAACATGGCCAAACGCTGTCTCTACTAAAAATACGAAAATTAGCCGGGAGTAGTGTCGGGTGACTGTAATCCTAAACTACTTGGGAGGCTGAGGCAGGAGAATTGCTTGAACCTGGGAGGTGGAGACTACAGTGAGCCGAGATCGCACCATTGCATTCTAGCCTGGGTGACGGAGAGACTCTATCTCAAAAAAAAAAAAAAAGAAGAAGTTGGGGATTGGAGAAGTGGCCAGAGGCCAGATCACTCAGGGTTTTTTTGTTTTTTGTTTTTTTTTCTCTCTTATTGCCCAGGCTGGAGTGCAATGGCACAACCTTGGCTCATGTAACCTCTACCTCCCGGGTTCAAGCGGTTCTCCTGCCTCAGCCTCCCCAGTAGCTGGGATTACAGGCGCCTGCCACCATGCCCCGGCTAATTTTTGTATTTTTAGTAGAGACAGGGTTTCACCATGTTGGCCAGGCTAATCTCAAACTCCTGACCTCAGGTGATCTGCCCGCCTCGGCCCACTCAGGGTCTTATAAAGCACAAGAAGACGTTCGGATTTTATTCTAAGCTTAATGGAAAGTCACTGCAGGGTTTTAGGTAGAGGAGTAACATGATCTGATTTCACTTTTTTTTTAGAGACAGGGTCTTGCCCTGTTGCTCAAGCTAGACTACAGGGGTGACATCATGGCTCACTGCAGCCTTGACCTCCTAGGCTGAAGTGATTCTCTTGCCTCAGTCTTCCAGGTAACTGGGACTACAGGTGCACTCCACCACACCCAGCTAATTTTTAAGTTTTTTGTGGAGACAGTGGTCTTGCTATGTTGCCCAGGCTGGTCTTGAGCTCCTGGGCTCAAGCGGTTTGCCCGCCTCCTCCTCCCAAAGTGCTGGGATTACAGGCATGAGCCACTGTGTCCAGCCTGACTTCATGACTTCATGTTTTTTTTGTTTTTTTTTTTGAGACGGAGTCTCGCTTTGTTGCCCAGGCTGGAGTGCAGTGGCATGATCTTGGCTCACTGCAACCTCTGCCTCCTGGATTCAAGCAATTCTCCTGCCTCAGCCTCCCTAGTAGCTGGCATTACAGGAATGCACCACCACACCCAGCTAATTTTTTTGTATTTTTAGTAGAGATGAGGTTTCACCATGTTGGCCAGGCTGGTCTTGAACTCCTGACCTCAAGTGATCCACCCACCTCGGCCTCCCAAAGTGCTGGGATTACAGGCATGAGCCACCGCACCCAGCCTCATGTTTTTTTTAAATAAGCTTTTTATTTTGGAATAGTTTTAGGTTTACTGAAATGTAGCAAAGATGGTACAAAGAGTTCCCATATGCCTTTAGGTTTCCCCTTAATGTTAACATCAACAGCCAAGGCATTGCTCATAATTATTTCCTAACACCTAAATCATAAAGAAATGGTGGATCAGGCTGGGTGTGGTGGCTCATGCCTGTAATCCCAGCGCTTTGGGAAGCTGAGATGGGTGGATCGGTTGAACTCAGGAGTTTGAGACCAGCCTGGGCAACATGGCAATACCCTGTCTCTACAAAAAATTAGCCGGGCTTGGTGGTGTGCACCTGTAACTCCCAGCTACTCGGGAGGCTGAGGCAGAAGAATTGCTTGAGCCCTGGAGGTTGAGGCTGCAGTGAGCTGTGACTGTGCCATTGCATTCCAGCCGGGGTGACAGAGTGAGGCCCTGTCTCCCCCACAAAAAAATGATGGATCATAAAATATCACATCACATATAATCCAGAGAGTATCTTCTTCTAAATAAGGTCTGATTGTGTGTATGTGTTTTGAGAGATCAGGGTTTTGTTTTGTTTTTTAGGTGGAGTTTCGCTCTTGTTGTCCAGGCTGGAGTGCAATGGCGCGATCTCATCTCACTGCAACCTCCGCCTCCCGGGTTCAAGCGATTCTCCTGCCTCAGCTTCTCGACTAGCTGGGATTACAGGCATGCGCCACCACGCCCAGCTAATTTTGTATTTTTAGTAGAGACAGGGTTTCTACATGTTGATCAGGCTGGTCTCGAACTCCTGACTTCAAGTGAT
This sequence comes from Hylobates moloch, assembly GCF_009828535.3. Taxonomy (NCBI): domain Eukaryota; kingdom Metazoa; phylum Chordata; class Mammalia; order Primates; family Hylobatidae; genus Hylobates; species Hylobates moloch. The sequence continues at coordinate 22,230,707 of NW_026652287.1, read as the reverse complement.
CCAACCACCTTGGCCTCTCAAAGTGCTAGGATTATAGGTGTGAGCCACCGCGCCCGGCCAAGATCAGGTTTTACTATGATGCCCAGGCTGGACACAAACTCCTGGACAGTTACTTCCTACCCAAGTAACTGGGACTATAGGTGCACACCTCCATGCTTAGCTCTGATTGCATTTTTTTTTTTTTGAGACGGAGTCTTACTCTGTCACCCAGGCTGAGGTGCGATGGCATGATCTCGGCTCACTGCAACCTCTGCCTCCCTGCAACCTCCACCTCCCAGGTTCAAGCGATTCTCCCACCTCAGCCTCCCGAGTAGCTGGGATTACAGGCACCTGCCATCATGCCTGGCTAATGTTGGCCTGGCTGGTCTCGAACTCCTGACCTCAGGTGATCCTCCCACCTCGGCCTCCCAAAGTGCCGGGATTACAGGCGTGAGCCACCGCGCCCGGCCTACATTTTTTAAAGATTTCTTTGGTTTCCGTGAGGAGAATGGACTGTAGGTGAGAAGGAGAGGAAGCTATGAGACTAGAGAGCAGGCTGTTGAAAAATGTGGCTTTAGCCAGGAGCGGTGGCTCACGCCTGTAATCCCAGCACTTTGGGAGGCTGATGTGGGCGGATCACTTGAGGTCAGGAGTTTGAGGCCAGCCTGGCCAACATGGCGAAACTCATCTCTACATCTAATACAAAAATTAGCCGGGCATGGTGGTGGGTGCCTGTAAACCCAGCTACTCCAGAGGCTGAGGCAGGAGAATCTCTTGAACTCAGGGGATGGAAGTTGCAGTGAGCCAAGATTTCACCACTGCACTCCAGCCTGGGTGACAGAGTGAAATTGTGTGTGTGTGTGTGTGTGTGTGTGTGTGTGTGTGTGTGTGTGTATAGAGTGGCTTTACTGCTGAGTCATAGTTTTCTCATCTGCAAAATGGGGACATTATTACCCATCTCAGAATGTGGTTGTGAGAATGTATCTTCCAATGTACTTAGGGTGCTAACAGGAATAATGATGACAATAACAGTGATAATAGCTGGCATTTATTGAGTGTTTTCTGTGTGCCAGTCTCTATGCTCATGGCCTTTCATGCACGCTCATTTTATTTTATTTTTGAAACAAAGTCTCTCACTCTGTCACCCAGGGTGGATTGCAGTGGCATGATCTCCGGTCACTGCAACCTCTGCCTCCTGGGTTCAAGCGATTCTCCTGCCTCACCCTCCAGAGTAGAGAGTAGCTGGGAGGACAAGCATGCACCACCACACCTGGCTAATATTTTTGCAGGCTGGTCTTGAACTCCTGACCTCAGGTGATCCACCTGCGTTGGCCTCCCAAAATTCTGGGATTACAGGCGTGAGCCACCATGCCTGCCCTAATTTTTTTGATTTTTTTTTTTTTTTTTGTAGAGACAGGGTCTCACTATGTTGCCCAGGCTGATGTTGAACTCCTGGGCTCAAGCGATCCTCCCGTCTCAGCCTCCCAAAGTGCTGGGATTACAGGTGTGAGCCACTGCGCCCTGCCTGCATGCTCATTTTAATCTTCACACTATTTTAGGAGTTAGGTTTCGCCAAGGGAAATAATTTATAACCCAGCTGGGGAGGGCCAGAGCCAGGATTTGAACCCAGGGAATCTGATGTCACACTTCTTCCTCCAAACACAGAAGTTATGTTCTTAGGGATCAGGGAGAGCAGATTCTCTGGGATGTTCCCAGGAGCCTTCTTGGAGCAGGGGGATTTAGATGGGCTGTTCAAAACCTCTTGCACCAGCCTTGGCCTTCACGGAGCCTTCATTGTCGTTGGGTGTGTCTTTCTTTGAGAAGGCCCCAAATACACTTTCATCTGGGCTTATCCAACAGAGAAACTAGGATGATTATCGCCTTGCTAAATGTTCCTTAGCATCACAAAATGACTCACTCTGTGGTCGGGAAAGAAACAAGCTGTCCCAGCATCTGGAGGGTGGATCGCACTGCCATTTGGAACAAAGTCTGGCAAAGGGAGGCTCGCTTTAGAGCAGGGATTGTTGACCTGGTCACTACTGACATTTTGGGCTAGATCATTCTCTGTCGTGCGGGTTCTGTCCTGTGTACTACATGGTGTTTAGCGGCATCCCTGATCTCTACCCACCGGATACAAGTAGCATGCCCTCTTCTCCAATCATGACAATAAAAGATGTCTTCTGGCCAGTGTGGTGGCTCACACCTGTAATTCCAGCACTTTGGGAGGCCAAGGTGAGAGGATTGCTTCAAGCCCAGGAGTTTGAGACTAGCCTGAACAATGTAGTGAGACCGCATTCCTTAAAAAACATGTTTTGGCTGGGCACGGTGGCTCACGCCTGTAATCGCAGCACTTTGGGAGGCCAAGGCAGGTGGATCCCTGAGGTCAGGAGTTCGAAACCAGCCTGGCCAACATGGTGAAACCCCATCTCTACTAGAAATACAAAAATTAGCTGGGTGTGGTGGTGGCACACCTGTAGTCCCAGCTACTCAGAAGGCTGAGGCAGGAGAATCACTTGAACCTGAGAGGCGGAGGCTGCAGTGAGCTGAGATAGCACCACTGCACTCCAGCCTGGGTGACAGAGTGAGACTCCATCTCAAAAAAAGAAAAAGGAAAAGAAAAAACATTGTAATGAACTATTTAGAACTTGGAACAAAGTATAGCTTGGTAATGAAAAAAATGTAATGAACTATTTAAAGCTTAAAGTACTTGCATATAGATACCCCTATTCACACTCCAGAGATTCCAAATGTTAACATTTGGCCATATTTGACTTAGTTTTTTTTCTTTTTTTTTTTTTTTTTAGGTAAGAAAAAAAAAGAATTTTTTTGGCCCTACTATTTTTTTTTTTTTTTTTGAGACGGAGTCTTGCTCTGTCGCCCAGGCTGTAGTGCAATGGTGCGATCTTGGCTCACTGTAACCTCCATCTCCCAGGTTCAAGTGATTCTCCTGCCTCAGCCGCCCAAGTAGTTGGGATTACAGGTGCCCACCACACCTGGCTAATTTTTGTATTTTTAGTAGAGACTGGGTTTCGCCATGTTGGTCAGGCTGGTCTTAAACTCCTGACCTCAAGTAATCCATGCGCCTTGGCCTCCCAAAGTGCTGGGATTACAGGCGTGAGCCACCGTGCCCAGCCTCCTCTCTTTGAATCCCATCTCCATCCTATTCGCTTCCCCTTTCCTTCCCCAGAGGTAGCACCAGGCAGCCTAAGATTATTGTGTAGGTGACTATGTTTTCACTGGGTTACAACATCTAATAAACAAACTAACAGTCAACAAGGAAGAAAACCAACAGCCTTAACCCTCACGGGCAGGTGGAATGAGTTTCCATAAAGCCAGATTTGTTTCGTTTAAAAGATCGGCTTTGCCTCTGAGAGCAGGACATTCTGACTTTATTTATATTAAAATGTCCTTCCAAGTAAGAAAGGTGGTAATAGTGAGAGATAGCTATTTTCTAAGTGTCCCATTTGGCAAAAGAAAAAAATCCAATCATAGAATGACAGAGAAATAACTTGCAGCATGTTTAGGCAGTGATGGAAAGGAAGGAAACTGAGCTACGTGTATCAACATGGATCCATCTCGAAGCTAATATCAACGAAGCAAAAGCCAGCTGGGGGAAGCATTTGGGCTGGATGATGCTACTTACATAAAAGTTTAAAACGGGAAAACAATATCACATATTTAGGGCAGGGTTTTCAAACTTTTTGGGGGCCGCAATGTGCTTTAAGATATTTTAGGCGGGGCGTGGTGGCTCATGCCTGTAACCCCAGCATTTTGGGAGGCCAAGGCAGGCAGCTCATTTGAGGTCAGGAGTTTGATACCAGCCTGGCCAACATGGCGAAAACTCTCTCTATGAAAAATACAAAAAATTAGCAGGCACACACCTGTAATCCCAGCTACTCAGGAAGCTGAGGCAGGAGAATCGCTGGAACCTGGGAGACAGAGGTTGTGGTGAGCCAAGATCCTGGCCACTGCACTCCAGCGTAGGTGACAAAGCTAGACTCTGTCTCAAAAAAAAAAAAAAAAAGAAAAAAAGAAAGAAAAAAAGATTTTAGGCTGGGCACGGTGGCTCATGCTTGTAATCCCAGCACTTTGGGAGGCTGAGATGGGAGAATGGCTTGAGGCCAGGAGTTTGAGACAGCCTGGTCACAATAGTGAGATTCCATCCCTATTTTAAAAAAAAATAATACGGACCAGGCACGGTGGCTCACGCCTGTAATCCCAGCACTTTGAGAGGACGAGGTGGGCAGATCACTTTAGGTCAGGAGTTTGAGACCAGCCTGGCCAATATGGTGAAACCCTGTCTCTGCTAAAAAGACCAAAATTAGCTGGGCATGGTGGGTGCTTGTAATCCCAGCTACTCGGGAGGCTGAGGCAGGAGAGTCTAAAAAAAGACACCTATTTGGAGCCTGGCAACATAGTGAAACCCTGTCTCTAAAAAAAAAAAAGAAAGTTGGCTAAAAGTGGTGGCCCACACCTGTAGTCCTAACTACTCAGGAGGCTGAGGCAGGAGGCCTAGAGCCCAGGATGTGGAGGCTGCAGTGAGCTGTGATTGTGCCACTGCACTCCAGCGTGGGCAACCGAGACCCTGTCTCAAAAAAAAAAAAAAAAAAAATGTCCATCCATTCACCTGTGGCAGGCATTGGGTTATTTCCAGTGTTTGTATTATCTATCATTTTAATGCCTGAGGTAGTTTATCAAAAAATAAATATACAATTTGAGATGGTTTCCAAAAAGAAAAGAAACAAAAAAGCAAAGGGAAAAGAAAACACAAAAAACAAACAAACAAACACATCCTGTTATAACCCCCCCACCGCCACACACACACACACACACACACACACACACACACACACACACACACATTATTCTGGCAATTTTCCTGGTGTCCAATCCTCAAGTCAAGTCTTCCTTGCCAGCACTCTGGAAAACTACTGAAAACTGTTCACAGCGCAAGTTGATGATCGGCCACCGGGCAGGGAAACCAGTGGTCCCTAGAGACCATCTAAGTTTCTGCACTGACCCGGCCTTTTCTCCTAGGAAATATTGATCAAAATAAAGGGGCTATTGGCTTGACTTAGAAAGCTGTCTTTAGACAGCTGGAACTGGAACATCTAGCCCTCCAGTTCCCTTGCTGGGCATCTAAGCCCCACATTGATGGTTTCTGGAATAAGTGCTTTCCACCATCCCTTCCATCTGCCCACACACTGGCCTGCACCCAACCCTGCAGGGAAGCTCCATCCAGATTTTAGGGCCCTCCAGAGCCAAGAACAGGCTTCCAGAGCCTGCTCAGGGTAAATTGTCTTTTCTGCTTATGCGTGTTCAAACTTCTTTCTTCTTCCTCCTTGCCTTCTCCTCCTTCTCCTCCTTCTCCTCCTCCTCCTCCTCTTCTTCTTCTTTGCAAGTTCTCTCTGTATTGCCCAGGCTGGAGTATACTGGTATGATCTTGGTTCACTGCAGCCTCAACCTTCCAGGCTCAAGCAGTCCTCCTACCTCAGCCTCCTAAATAGCTGGGGCCACAGGCACATGCCACTACACCCTGTAAATTTCAAAAGTTCTTTTGCAGAGAAGGGGTCTCACTCTGTTGCCCAGGCTGGTCTCGAACTCCTGGGCTCAGGCGATCTTCCTGCCTCAGCCACCCAAACTGCTGAGATTACAGGCATGGCCTCATGTTCTTATAGCATTGAAATTAGAATAAAATCATGGCCTTAGAGCCAGTTGGGAGACTAAGGCTAACCCTAGAGAGGCCAGAGGCTGCGAGTAGGCCCAGAGCAGGCAGCTCTCATCTCTGGCTGCCCACTCTCTGGGTTAACCTCGGAAGACCATTCTCTGCCACTTCCAAGTCTTGTTTGGCTGCATTTGGCTTGGCCAGGTTCTTGCCAGTTACATGGAATCAGACTACTAGAATCAAACTCCAGTTCTGTCCCCTTAGTGGTTGGGTGGCTTTGAGCAAGTGATGTGACATCTCTAAACTTCAGTTTTGTCATCTGTAAAGACAGTACAGGATGGAATGAAATAATGTAAGGGGGTGCTTCGCCTAGGACCAGACACATAATATGGGGATTGTATTTTCTAAAATTAGCCATGACAGTATTTCCAGTCTCATATGTTCTTCTAGAACCTTACCACTCCCCTAGCAAGAGATGGAATCTATGGTCCCTCCCCTTACCTGTGGGATGGGGTACAGTGGAAGTCATGCTATGCAGCTTTGGAGACTTGGTCTCAGAAGGTAATATAGCTTCCATCCAGCTTTCCCGTTTTCTTGGGACACTTGCTCCTGGAACCCTGCTGCAGTGCTGGGAGGAGGCCAAGGTCACATGAAGAGCGTCTGTGTAGGTGACCTAGGTGATAGCCCCAGGTGAGGTCCCAGTTAACAGCCAGCATCCACCACCGTTGCACATGTGAGTGAAGAATTTTCAGATGACTCTAGCACCCTTCCAACCTCCCAGGGGATGCTGAGCAGGACAGGTTAGCTTTCCCCACAGAGTCTTGCTACAATTACAGATATGTGAGCTCAATAAATAACTGGTATGGCTTTAAGCCACTAAACATCCAGGTGTTTTGTTATGCACAATAGATGAGCAGAACACACAAAGACCACAGTCACCCTTGGTGCATCTCTCCATGCCTCTCTCTTGCTCACACTTCACACTTCCTATCTAGCAGTAAATCCAAACACATTCCTAATCCAACCCCCCCCGCCCTTTTTTTTTTTCTCTTTGAGACAGAGTCTCACTTTGTCACCCAGGCTGGAGTGCAATGGCACAATCTCGGCTTACTGCAAGCTCCGCCTCCCAGGTTCAAGAGATTCTCCTGCCTCAGCCTCCCGAGTAGCGGGATTAAAGGTGCACGCCACCATGCCCAGCTAATTTTTGTATTTTTAGTAGAGACGGGGTTTCACCATGTTGACCAGGCTGATCTCGAACTCCTGACCTCAGGTGATCCGCCTGCCTCGGCCTCCCAAAGTGCTGGGATTACAGGTGTGAGCCACAGTGCCCGGCCTAAATCCAACCCCTTTAAGTCCAAGCCACCATCCTCTCTTGCTGGGAGGACTAAATGATTTCTCCTCTTGCCTGCCTACTGTCTTCTCCATGCACAGCCCAGAACGATCTCAGAAACAGAAATAGGATGTCACTCTCTGCTCCAAAGCTCCAATGGCTTCTTGTTAAACTTGGAATAAAATCCAAACTCCTGACTGCGACCTACAAAAGTCAGTGCTCTAAGAAGAAGAAGAAGAAAAAGAAGAAAAAAAAGCCCTGATTTATAGCTTTTGCCAATTTTCACGGTGTTAATACTCCCATCAAAATCAATTTCAAGCTTACCAATTTCAGGCAGCAGCATCTGGCTCCCAGGAGTCAGGGGAGTCTCTGACTCATCTCCAGCCTCAAACTCTTCCACCTTCTCCTTGCTCCTGCCTGGAGCCACACCGGCCTTGCTGTGCCTGAAACATCCCAAGCAAACCCCCATCCTAGAGCCATTCCTTCCACAGGAATGCTCTTCCCCAGCTATTTATTCCTTCACTCCATTCAGATCTCTGTTCAACTGTCACCCTGGCAGAGAGGGTTTCCCTGACCGCCGGAATAAAATGCTCCCTAGCCCTTAACCCTTCCATCACACTTTTTCTTTTTGAAACAGGGTTTGGTACTGTCACCCAGACTGGAGTGCAGTGGCACAATCAGGGCTCATGGTAACCTCAACCACCCAGGCTCAAGTGATTCTGCAGCCTTGGCCTCCTGAGTAGCTGCAACCACAAGCACAGAGCACTGCACTCGGCTAATTTTAAAAATTTTGGGCTGGGCGCGGTGGCTCATGTCTGTAAACCCAGCACTTTGGGAGGCTGAGGCGGGTGGAACACTTGAGGTCAGGAGTTCAAGACCAACCTGGCCAACGTGGTGAAACCTCGTCTCTACTTAAAAAAATTAGCTGGGCGTGGTGGTGCATGCCTGTAATCCCAGCTACTCAGGAGGCTGAGGCAAGAGAATCCCTTGAACCTGGGAGGCAGAGGTTGCAGTGAGCCGAGACTGCTCCATTGCACTCCAGCCTGGGCAACAAGAGCAAAAAACTCTGTCTCAAAAAAAAAAGTTTTTTTTTTTGTAAAGACAGAGTCTCACTATATTGTTCAGGCCAGTCTCTAACTGCTGGGCTCAAGCAATCCTTCCGCCTTGGCCTCCCAAATTGCTGGGATTATGGGCATGAACCACTGCACCCAGCCCCCTTCCCATTTTTCTATTTTTCTCCCTGTGATTCTTCACTGCCTGACATTGTGTTATGTCTTGGATCGCCTGTTTTCTGTTTCTACGTGGGTGGGGATTTTTGTCTGCTTGCTATTCTTGCTTTTGTGCCTGGGCCCGTGCCTGGCACATACAAGGTATTCAGTAAAAAATTCTTGAATAGGCCAGGTATGGTGGCTCATGCCTGTAAATCCCAGCACTTAGGGAGGCCAAGGTGGAAGAATGGCTTCAGGCTAGGAGCTCAAGTCCAGCCTAGCAACATAGTGAGACCCTGTCTCTACAAAAAATTTAAAATTAGCCAGGTGGGGTGGGTGCACTGTAGTAGTACCAGCTACTTATGAAGCTGAAGCAGGAGGATTGCTTGAGCCCAGAAGTCAAGGATGCGGTGAACGGTGATCATGCCGCTGCTCTCCAATTTGTGTGATAGAGTGAAACTCTGTTTCTAAAACAACAACAAAAAAAGTTGAATAAACATAAACAAACGGGCCAGGTGCAGCGGCTCATGCCTGTAATCCCAGCACTTTGGGAGGCCTAGGTGGACAGATCATGAGGTCAGGAGTTCGAGACCAGCCTGACCAACATGGTGAAACCTGTCTCTACTAAAAATACAAAAATTAGCCAGGCGTGGTGGCGCATGCCTGTAATCCCAGCTACTCAGGAGACTGAGACAGGAGAATCGCTTGAACTCGAGAGGCGGAGGTTGCAGTGAGCCGAGATCACGCCACTACACTCCAGCCTGGGCAACAGAGTGAGACTCCGTCTCAAAAACAAACAAACAAACAAAAAACAACAAAAACACAACATTATAGTGTAAAATGGGGGTAATAGTTGGGGAAGAATTGAATGAAGTGATGCAGGTAAGTGCTTAACACAGCACTGGGCTTCCAGTGGGTATGCATGGGAACCTTGCTCTTCACCTCACATCGTAGGCCTGGCAGGGCCCAGGAGCTGATGGCTGTTTCTAGGAGGAAGAAAGGCCATTTGTGGGCCATCTCACGGGGCAGAACTGGCCTCTGTCTGGCACAAGAGTGTCCATCACTGCAGCCGCTGGGGCAAGGGACAGTCTCTCTTTGACTTCGCTGCTTTATAGATTAAGGAAGAGAAAGCACCCGAGGGAGTTAAGGCTGGAAAAAAAATAATCTCGATTATTTTGACAGTGGGAGTGGGAGAGGGAAACAAATGGCTCTTTATTGATTTAATTTTCCAAAGTCCAAAATCAGCATGGCAACATCACCAAGGGAAATAAAAATTGAAAGAATAATCATCCCTCTCCTTTCATACTCATTCTATGTATTTGTTGTTGTTCATTTCTTTGTTTTGTGCTTATGTTTAAAGATAAAAACAAAGTCCTGATCTTTTAGTGATAACTATTCAAATATTTATAGATGAAATGACATGACGTCTGGGATCGGCTTCAAAATAACCTGTTGCAAGTTGGGTTTTCCAGAAGCAGGCACTGAGACGGAGCTTGAGGTGCAAGATGTATGACAGGCTTTGAAAATATACAATGATTTATTTATTGTTCAGTGTAAAAAGTCACATTGCAGAGCAGTATGTAAGTCATAAACCTGCTTGTGTAAAATAAAAAAAGTATGAGGTGGTTATATATCCTTTTCTAGGCAGAGAAAATTTCCAGCAGGGGGCTGGGCAGAGTGACTCACACCTGCAATCCCAGTGCTTTGGGAGGCTGAGGCGGGTTGATTGCTTGAGCCCAGGTTTTCAAGACCAGCCTGGGCAACATAGCAAGACCCTGTGCAGTGGCTCACGCCTGTAATCTCAACATAGCAAGACCCTGTGCAGTGGCTCACGCCTGTAATCTCAACATAGCAAGACCCTGTGCAGTGGCTCACGCATGTAATCTCAACATAGCGAGACCTCAACAATAAAATAAAAATCTCAACAATAAAAATAAATTTAACAAAAAGAAAATTTCTGGCAGGATATACACAAAATGTCAACAGTGGGGAATGTGGCTGGCTGGGAATAGGTGCTGGTGTTCCCCTTGTTATCTTCTATACTCTTTGAATTGTTTTAAAAGTATCAGAGAGATATTACTTACATAATAAAAATTTCAGATTAAAATGTTGGTCATGATTGTTGGTCTACCTTTTAAAAATTTTTAGCAGTTTACTGTCCATGTTTGAATAATGCAAATACAATATGTGCTATGGGCTGAACTGCATCCTCCCAAAATTCCAAGGTTGAAGTCTTAACCCCTAGAACCTCAGGATGTGATTGTATTTGGAGATAAGGCCTTGGAAGAGGTGACTGAGTTAGACTGGGGTCATTAGGGTAGGCCCTAATCCAATATGAATGATGTTCTTATAAGAAGAGAGATTAGGGTCCAGGCACGGTGGCTCACACCTGTAATCCCAGCACTTTGGGAGGCCGAGGTGGGCGGATCATGAGGTCAGGAGATCGAGACCTTCTTGGCTAACACAGTGAAAGCCCGTCTCTATTTAAAAAAAAAAAAAATTAGCGGGGCATGGCGGTACCTGTAGTCCCAGCTACTTGGGAGACTGAGGCAGGAGAATGGTGTGAACTGAGGAGGTGGGGCTTGCAGTGAGCCGAGATCGCACCACTGCACTCCAGCCTGAGCAACAGAGCGAGACTCCGTCTCAAAAAAAAAAAAAAAAAAGAAGACAGATTAGGCCAGGCGTGGTGGTTCATGCCTGTAATCCCAGCACTTTGGGAGGCTGAGGCAGGAGGATTGCCTGAGCCCAGGAGTTTGAGACCAGCCTGGGCAACATGGTGAGACCTCATCACTAAAAAAAAAAAAAAAAAATAGCCTGATGCGGTGATGTGTGCCTGTGGCCTGTGGTCCTAGCTACTCGGGTGACTGAAGACAGAAGAAAGATTAGGGGCCAGGTGTGGTGGCTCACTTGAGATTGTCACTTGAGTCTGAGAGATCAAGGCTGCAGTGAGTCATGATTGCACCACTGCACTCCAGCCTGGATGACAGAGTGGAAAAAAAAAAGAGTGATTAGAACACAGCAAACACACACAGAAGAAGACCCTGTGAAGACAGGCAGAAGACGGTCATCTACAAGCCAGGGAGAGAGGCCTCAGAATGAAACTGCCCTGCTGACACCTTCATCTTGGACTTCCAGCCTCCAGAACCGTGAGGAAATAAACTTCTGTTGCTTAAGCCACCTGGCTTGTGGTATTTTGTTAGGAAAACTCTAGCAAACAAATATAATGTGTTAAATATTTAGAAAACGTGGAAACATGGAAAGGATGAAATCACACATAATTCCACCATCCAGCAAGACCCACAGCAAGATGCCACTTCTGGCTCAGAGTGAAGTGGCCGGGGGCTTTGGTGTCCATGCTCCTCACCTCCCCACTTGCCTTCGGAAAGCTGGGGGTAGATTTTGCATCTGAAGAGCCCGCCTCAACACAAATGGGACAGCAGGGCAGTTTGGCCCTTTCAGTTTGCTGTGGACTTTTTATGAAAAGGTGATGCTTCCATCTATAAGGTCATAAAATTCCATACACCAGATAATTTGAGTGTGACAAGATTTAGAGCAGGAGATGGTAAACTTTTTCTGTAAAGCTCCAGATAGAAAATATTTTTGACTTTTGCAGGCCCAATGGTCTTTGTCATGAATACTCATCTGCCCATGTAGCATGAAAACAGTCGTTGACAATACGTCAAAGAATGAATGAGTGTGGTTGTTCCCTAATAAAACTTTATTTACAAAAACGTGGTGGGCCCATGACCCTCATCAGACAGTGCTTGCTTTACAGCAGTGATATATTTTTTAATTTAATTTAATATTTTCATTAGAAGCAATGATTAAGGAGAAAGTATCAGTTGATGTGAATAAGTTTTTTGGTTTTGTTTTGTTCTGTTTCTGAGATGGAGTCTCCTTCTGTCGCCCAGGCTGGAGTGCAGTGGTGAGATCTCAGCTCACTGCAACCTTGGCCTCCTGGGTTTAAGCGATTCTCCTGCCTCAGCCTCCTGAGTAGCTGGGACTACAGGCACCCACCACTACAACTGGCTAATTTTTGTGTTTTTAATAGCAACAGAGTTTCACCATTTTGGCCAGGCTGGTCTCAAACTCCTGACCTCAAGTGATCTGCTCCCCTCGGTCTCCTGAAGTGTTGGGATTACAGGCGTGAGCCACTGCACCCAGCCTGATGCTAATAAGTTTTTGTTTTTGTTTTTGTTTTGAGACGGAGTCTCACTCTGTTGCCCATGCTGGAGTGAAGTAGCACCATCTCGGCTCACTGCAACCTCTGCCTCCCGGGTTCAAGTGATTCTCCTGCCCCAGCCACCCCAGTAGCTGGGATTACAGGCACCCACGACCACACCTGAATTTTTTTGTATTTTAGTAGAGATGGGGTTTCACCATGTTGGCCAGGCTGGTCTCGAACTCCTGACCTCAAGTGATCTGCCTGCCTCAAACTCCTAAAGTGCTGGGATTACAGGTGTGAGCCACCACGCCCGGCTGGTAATCTCTTTTTAACAAAGAGAAAGTAGACCTGAAGTCCAGTCGTTAGAAGGTGTGAAAATAGTCTGAATTTAAGAAAACTGATCTTCAAAGTGTATATATTTACAATTATCTTCTATTTATGGCATGTGGCACTTACGAGGTTTTTTTTTTTTTTTTTTTTTTTTAAGACAGGATCTCACTCTGTTGCCCAGGCTGCAGTGCAGTGTCACAATGTTGGCTCACTGCAGCCTCAACCTTTGGGGCTCAAGCAATTCTTCCACCTCAGCCTCCCCAGTAGCTGGGATTACAGGTGCCCGCTACCATGCCCGGCTAATTTTTGTATTTTTAGTAGAGATAGGGTTTCACCATGTTGGCCAGGCTAGTCTCGAACTCCTGATCTCAGGTGATCCGGCCGCCTCAGCCTCCCAAAGTGGTGGGATTACAGGCGTGAACCACTGCACTCAGCCAGTACTCTTTATTTTTCTATTAAAAAAAATTTATTGAGCACCTGCTACCTGCCAAGCCCTATTCTAGGTGGTAAGCAGCAATTAAAAATAATAAAAAATCAGCTGGGTGCGGTGGCTCACACTTTGGGAGGCTGAGGCGGGGATACCACCTGAGGTCAGGAGTTAGACCAGCCTGGCCAACATGATGAAGCCCCCATCTCTACTAAAAATACTAAAAATACAAAAATTCGCTGGGTGTGGTGGCGGGCGCCTGTAATCCCAGCTACTTGGGAGGCTGAGGCAAGAGAATCACTTGAACTAGGGAGGTGGAGGTTACAGTAAGCTGAGGTTGCACCACTGCACTCCAGCCTGGGCAACAGAGTGAGATTCCGTCTTTAAAGAAAAAAAAAAGACATTCAAGTGTGGCTTGATCCAGGAGCTCAAATGATGCTATCTGGGCTGGTCTCTGTGTGTCTCTTTCTTCCCATCACTTAGTTTAGCTTCATTCTGTGCTAATGCCACTCTCTCAATCAGCTCTTACCCTCTGGGTGGAAAGGTGGCTGCCAGCAGCCCCCACCCTCCCACCCTCACAGCCCCAAGACCAGCAGAGAAGGGAGTTACCTTTATCTTTGCAGGAGATGAAACAAAATCCTGGGCCTGACGCTTAGTGGTCCAAATAGAGTCACAAATCACTGAGGCCAGAGGCCTGCGAGGCTCTGATTGGCCATGTGCAAATCACATGACTACACTGGGTGCAGAAAGTAGAATCTCCATCACTCAGACCAAATGAACCAGCAGCGGGGGTAAGAAGCTGTTCAGAGGAAAACTGAGGTGTTGTTACTTGAAGAAGAGTGAATAGGTGGGGGTGCATGGGTAAAGAAACAATGTAAGTGGCTGGAATTTGGCAGCTGAATTTAAAGGGAGTGGTGGATCTCATTTCTCTGAGTTCTAACTTGGCTATCCTTGGTTGTATCAGAACATTATTTCTGGACCAGGCACAGTGGCTCATGACTATAATCCCAGCACTTTGGGAGGCCAAGGTGCGAGGATCGCTGTGGCCAGGAGTTCCAGGCTGCAGTGAACTATGATGGTGCCACTGCACTCCAGCCTAGATGACAGGGCAAGATTCTGTCTCAAAAGAAAAAAAAAAAAAGACTAGAAAAAAATTATTACTAAAAAATTTTTGGCAATCGTGGCCTGGTGCCTCTTGCCAAGAGATGCATTCATCAGGACGAAAAGGTCCAGCTGCGTAATGAATGAGCCTAGTGGAGAGATGGGCAGGTCTACTGTGAGTGGAATGGGTGCCCACTGAGCTCAAGGGAAAGGGGGACGTGGTTTGGGGCAGCTCATACCCTCGTGTCTGGACCAACCTCAGGGCTGATCTGACATGGATGGGTGTTTCTGATTCATGTCTTCGCAGAAAGCAGAAGTCACTCGGGCTAGAACAGCGCAGGGGTTGAGGCCTTTGACAGGAGACGGAGATAAGGTGAGGTACAGCCAGATCCCAGGGGCATGGGCAGAGGCGCCACACCCTGCAGGAGGCAGCCCGGAAACTGTCTCCTCTTTGCAAGACTTGAGAATGTTCCTCTGCAACCCCCAGAAAACACGATCTTCCATAGTGCCGTGCCCAGAGCATAAAAAATAATAAAATAAGGCCAGGCGTGGTGGCTCATGCCTATAATCCCAGCACTTTGGGAGGCCGAGACAGGTGGATCACCTGAGGTCAGGAGTTTAAGACCAGCCTGGCCAACATGATGAGACCCTGTCTCTACTAAAAATACAAAAATTAGCCAGGCGTGGTGGCGCATGCCTGTAGTCCGAGCTACTCGGGAGGCTGAGGCAGGAGAATCACTTGAACCCAGGAGGTGGAGGTTGCAGGAGCCAAGATCATGCCACTGCACTCCAGCCTGGGTGACAGAGTGAGACTGTCTCAAAATAAATAAATAAATAAATAAATAAATAAATAAATAAATAATAAATAAATAAAATAGGAAGGGTGTGTACCATGGAATTAATTTTTGCTGTGTATAACGGAAACTCAAGCACTTATTGATTTGTTTTTCTCTCATATTAAAATAAGTTCATGGAGGGGTGAGGGACAACTTAGGGCTTCTGTAGGAAATCCATAGAGTCATCAGGGACAAAGTTTTTCTAACTTTTCCCTTGGCCTCCTTTTGCTTTTCTGCTTTTTTTTTTTTTCTGTGTGACAGGGTCTGTCTCTGTCACCCAGGCTGAAGTGCAGTAGCACGATCTTGGCTCACTGCAACCTCCACCTCCCAGGCTCAAGTGATCCTCCCACCTCAGCCTCCCTAGTAGCTAGGACTACAGGCTTGTACCACCAGGCCTAGCTAAGTTTTGTATTTTTAGTAGAAATGGGTTTTCACCAAGTTGGCCAAGCTGGTCTTGAACTCCTGGCTTCAAATGATCCACCTGCCTCAGCCTCCCAAACTGCAAGGATTACAGGCATGGGTCACCATGCCCGGCCTTTTTTGTTTTTTGTTTTTTAAAGACAGGGTCTTGCTCTGTCACCCAGGCTGGAGTGCAGTGGTGTGATTACAGCGTACTGCAGCCTTGACCTCCTGGGCTCAAGCGATCCTCCTGTCTCAGCCTCCTAAGCAGCTGGGACGACAGGCATGCATCACCATGTTTGGCTAATTTTTATTTTTACTTTTGTAGAGATGGGGTCTCACTGTGTTGCCCAGGCTGGTTTTGAACTCCTGGCCACAAGCAATCCTCCCTCTTTGCCTTCCACAGTGCTGGGATTACAGGCATGAGCCACTGCGCCCAGCCTCTGTCTCCTTTTGTACGTTCTCAAGGTTGCTGGAGAGTTTTCATAGCCCATTCTAGAGAGGAACCACAAAGTCACAAAGCAGAGGGTGTGGACGTGTGATTCTATTAAAGGAGAAATGGAAGAATTCCAGTCCACCACCAGGACCAAGACAGAGTGCTAATATTTCTTTTTAATGGCCCTCACTTCCCATCTTAGTGCTTTGCATCTTGCAGGTGTGCAATAAATATTACTGCCTGAATTACAGCTTCCTGGCCACTCCAACATGGCAGGAGCTCCTGCTTGCATGGGAAATTGAACACCCAACAATCATACCTAAGATTTATTGCACACTTGATTTCAAGCCTGGCACAGCGCTTAGAGAAACAACTTGCATACATCTTTTAATTTTATTTAAAGCTTTAAAAATTGTGGCTAAGTATCTTATTATTAAATAATAATTTTTATTTTTATGAGATGGGAATCTCCCAGCCTGGGCAACATAGCAAGACCCTATCTCTTCAAAAAGTAAAAAAAAAAAAAAAAAATTAGCTGGGCATGGTGGCACGTGCCTGTAGTCCCAGCTACTTAGGAGTCTGAGGTGGAAAGATTGCTTAAGCCTAGCAGATCGAGGCTGCAGCAAGCTGTGATCACACCACTGCACTCTAGCCTGGGCAACAGAGTGAGACTGTGTCCCCCACCACCCCCCAAAAAAAGTAAGAGATGGGGTCTTGCTATGTTGCCCAGGCTGGTCTCAAACTCCTGGGTTCAAGTGATCCTCCTGTCTCAGTCTCCTGAGTGGCTGGGATTACAGGCACATGCTACCATGCCCAGATTAATAATCATTTTTATTAGAGACTTGAGGTCCAAAGAGGTTAAGTGATTTGCCTAAGGTCACATAATAAATTGTGGACTGGGGACTTGAACCCACATCTGCCTGAGCCAAAAGGCTCTTTTCTTAACTATTAGGTGATCTTGCTTCCTTGATCCTTAAAAAACCACCAAGGCTGAGCAAGGTGGCTCGTGCCTGTAATCCCAGCACTCTGGGAGGCCAAGGCGGGTGGGTCGCCTGAGGTCAGGAGTTTGAGACCAGCCTGGCCAACATGGCAAAACCCCATCTCTACTAAAAATACAAAAAGTAGCCTAGCATGGCGGCATGTGCCTGTAGTCCTAGCTACTAGGGAGGCTGAGGCAGGAGCATCACTTGAACCCGGGAGGCGGAGGATGCAGTGAGCCAAGATGGCACCACTGCACTCCAGCCTGGGGGACAGAGTGAGACTCCATCTCAAAACAAACAAAAAAAACCCAAAAAAGCCTACCAAGATAAATGCACTATAAAGTTCATTGCAACGTCATCAGAGCTATTGCTTATGGGAGGCTTATTTTGTGCCCAGCTGTGTTCTTGGCATTTGATATGAATCATCCATGTAATCCTCTCTAACAGTCCTATGAAGTAAGCACTATAATTATCTCAGTTTACAGATGTGGAAGCAGAGTTATAAGGAAATTAAGTGAGTGTCTGTTGAGTGGCTGAATTAAGAATCAAACCCAGGCAGCCTGCCTGCCTGCAAAACCTGTAGCAGACACTGTCAGTGCCTCCCCCATAGCCTTTCAGTAATCACCTTTCTGTGCAAGAAAGGTTCAAACTGTCCACTCTGCAATTGCACAACCCCAAGAGTAAATGCCTCCTTAAATTTTGCACCCTAGTCACCTCACTTGCCTCCCTCTAGTCATGGACCTGCTGCCAGCACCTGTACTTGGCTCTGTCCACCAGGGCTTGCTCAACAAGTCTGGGGGCAAATTAGTAGTGCCAAGAAGTTAGTTTGCCCTGGGAACATCCTTCAATCAGTGACTGACAGGGGTTGGCGGATAAATACCCCAGCTCCCTTGCCCCTCAGATGGGATAACTGTATGTATGTATGTATTTATTTATTTAGAGACAGAGTCTCGCTCTGCTGCCCAGGCTGGAGTGCAGTGGCGTGATCTCGGCTCACTGCAACCTCTGCCTCCCCGGTTCAAGTGATTCTCCTGCCTCAGCCTCCTAAGTAACTGAGATTATAGGCACCTGCCACCACACCCAGCTAATTTTTGTAGTTTTAGTAGAGATGGGGTTTTACCATGTTGTTCTCGAACTCATGACCTCAAGTGATCTGCAGATGGGATAATTTTGAAGTGTGTTCTACCCAGCTCCTGGCATTCCCAAACAGAATGCCCCAGTTGCCACAGTGGTAATTTACTTGATAAAATACCCTTATGT
The DNA here is from genome assembly GCF_009828535.3 of Hylobates moloch. Taxonomy (NCBI): domain Eukaryota; kingdom Metazoa; phylum Chordata; class Mammalia; order Primates; family Hylobatidae; genus Hylobates; species Hylobates moloch. Next base: position 22,212,591 of record NW_026652287.1, on the reverse strand, counting down.
TAACTTCCTTCTCTTACCCTCTTCCTGATGTTTCCTGGAATCACCCTCCAAATAAACAACTTGCAGTAGAATCCTTGTCTCTGAGTCTGTTTTGAGTTCAGTCAGAGCCTGAAGTTACACTGTCTACACATACTGCCTATACACGTCAATGTCTTTTGTAACTGCAAACAGAACAAGCAGCTTAGAAAAACCCTGGAAGTCACCTAAGTAGGAAACTGGCTAAGAAAATCTTTGCCAGGCGTGGTGGCTCATGCCTGTAATCCCAGCAATTTGGGAGGCCAAGGTGGGCGGATCACAAGGTCAGGAGTTCGAGACCAGCCTGACCAACATGGTATAAACCCCGTCTGTACTTAAAAAAAAAAAAAAAAAAGCCGGCCATGGTGGCATGCGCTTATAATCCCAGCTACTCGGGAGGCTGAGGCAGGAGAATTGCTTGAACTCAGGAGGTAGAGGTTGCAGTGAGCTGAGATCACGCCACTGCACTCCAGCCTGGGAGATAGAGCAAGACTCTGTCTCAGAAAAGAAAAAAGAAAAAATGAAAATCTTTGTGTGCATATATATATAAGTGGTTGCATATGCGTGTATATAAATGGTTGTATATGCATGCAGGTTTGCGTACGTCAGTGTGAAATTGTGTGGTCACGGACCTCTTCCACACCATAAAACTTGCTCAATGGGCCACTTCCACAACATAAAAACTTGCTTTAAAGTTCGAGGTCATCCAGTCAAGACAAGAGCAGACAAACTTTGAAGAGTGGACCAACTTTGCTTCCCAAACAGCCCAAGAGGAAGGACACCTATTGATAAGATAAACATGAACAAATTTGTCATTCGTTGTGAATGATGATGGTTCAAGCCAGCCTTAAGCAGCACCTCAAGTTGTGGGTTTTCTGTTCTTGTGTTTTTATTTTATTTTTTGGTGGGAGAGGGTTTTCTTCAGAGGCCTGAGGTTGGGAAGAGGAATGTGGAGGAAAGAAGTTGGTGAGTTGGTGTAGCCTTTTTTTTTTTTTAAGATGGAGTCTCTCTCTGTTGCCCAGGCTGGAATGCAGCGGCACATCTCAGCTCACTGCAATCTCTACCTCCCAGGTTAAAATGATTCTTCTGCCTTGGCCTCCTAAGGAGCTGGGATTACAGTTGTGTGCCACAATGCCTGGCTAATTTTTGTATTTTTAGTAGAGATGGGGTTTTGCCTTGTTGGTCAGGCTGGTCTCTAACTCCTGACCTCAAGTGAACCATCTGCCGTGGCCTCCCAAAGTACTGGGATTATAGGTGTGAGCCATCATGCATGGCCGGTGCAGCTTAAACTGGAGGCAGTTGTGGGGTTCTTGTCAACTCAAGTTATGTGTGTGTGTGTATATATATATATAAAAAAGTATATACACATGCGTATATATATACACACATAGTATATATAAAATGTGTATATATATACCACATAGATATATAAAGTTATGTATGTATACATATATATATATAGTATATATTGGTATATATATATACACATAGATATATATACGTATGTGTATATATATACACATAGATATATATACACATACACACACACAGGCTAAATAATCTATATATATCTATATATATAGATATATATAGCTCAGCAAAGTTATAATTCCACTTTGAGATCAAGGTCAGGCCTTGGTCAGGCCTGGGACCTGAATATCAGCTGAACTTGTCCTTGTACCACCTATTAACAGAGCCCTTTCTCAACTCCAAGCCCTTTATGGACAAGATCTCATCTAATCCTTACCATAACCCTATGACATATAAACAGTATCATTATCCTCATTTCACCGATGAGGAAAATGGAGTCCCAGGAGGTTAAGTGACTTGTTCAAAGTCACCTAGGATGTGATGTTGGGAAGAGCTTGGATTCAAACTGAGGTCCGTCTTCTTCCACATCCTTTGGTCCTTCCTAGAACCCTGGGGCAGATGTGTAAGTCAGCTTTGCTGCATAACAAACAATCCTCACATCTCAATGGTTTACAACAATACACGTGGATTTCTTGCTCTTGTTAATGTCAGTGGCTGCAGCTGTGGCTACGCTGGGATCTGCTCTGTGTGTCTTTTCATTCTGGGGCCTCATGGGACATACCCATTCTTGTTGCAGAAGGGAAACTTGCAAGAAAGCAGGAGAAAACCCTAGCAATGCCTCTTACAGCTGTCAGGTGGATGTGATGGGCATTACACATTCTGTTGGCCAAAGCATGCCATATGGCCAAGTCAGTTGGCGGGAAACAGAGAAAGGAGTGAAAAATTAAAAACAGTAATATATTCCACCATGTTTGCCCGCTTGGTTACAAATATTTATTTCTGTCCCATCTGCTCTCAAAATACACCTCCCCATCACCCAAGGAAGACACCTCAAAATTCACATCCAGTCATGACAGAAGGCTTTGAGTCTAGGATGCGGAGAGATCATTGCCTCCAAGAGCCTTTTCTGCAGGCCCTTGTACTGTCTGAAAGGAATAGAATAGACTGTCACTGTTTCAGGTTCCCACAGGACAACTTGGGGGAAGGCATTTCAGTAGCAGGAGAGCTGGGAGACTAGCTAGGCCAGTCATAGCAGGAGATAATAATAATAGTAATAATAATAATTACGAACATATATTATGTGCATCCTGTGGGTCAGGCAGCATGTTAAGAACTGTGTCTCTTTTCATCATCACATCACCATTTTATTATTTTATTCCATTTGTTAGCATTATCAACCCATTTTATAGACATGGAGGCGGATGCTTGTCCCTGACTCCAGTTCACAGAATCACTCACTTAATTCCTGAAATGTCTCCTCACTGCTTACCTCCAATGGCTGATGGTCCTGGGCTATTAACTCTTTAATCTCTACCACTGCTGTCCCACTTCTAATGCCTTCCACACTATCTGAAGCAGTCTAATGCCCCACCATGCTTTCCCAAAAGTCTCACCGATCTTTCTTTCCCCACTCCTCTCAATCTACAACTTGTTGCTCTGAGCAATGGTCTGTATTTGTTTTTTTGTATTCTTTTTTCAGGCAGAGTCTTAATCTGTTGCCCAGGCTGGAGTGCAGTGGTGCAATCATGGCTCACTGCAGCCTCGAACTCCTAGGCCCAAATGATCCTCTCACCTCAGCCTCCAGAGTAGATGGGACCACAGGCGTGCACCACCCTGCCTGGCTAATTTTTTTATTTTTTGTGGAGATGGTGTCTCACTATGTTGCCCAGGCTGGTCTTGAACTCCTGGGCTCAAGCAATCCTCCTGCGTTAGCCTCCCAAAGTGCTGGGATTACAGGTGTGAGCCACTGCACCTGGATTGTATTTTTTTTTTTCATTGTCTGAAATTTCTATAAACTTGGCCTGTGTTAGTTTTAAAACAACCAGGCTGAGAGTGGTGGCCCACGTCTGTAATCCCAGCACTTTGGGAGGCCAAGGTGGGTGGATCACCTGAGGTCAGGAGTTCAAGACCAGCCTGGCCAACATGGCAAAACCCCATCTCTACAAAAAATACAAAAATTAGGTGGTGGCAGGCACCTGTAATCCTAGGTACTTGGGAGGCTGAGGCAGGAGAATCGCTTGAACCTGGGAGGCGGAGGTTGCTGTAAGCTGAGTTGGCACCACTGCACTCCAACCTGGGCAACAGAGTGAGACTCAAAAACACAACAACAAAAAAAACACGTTAGTCACTTTAACAAATAGACACCAACTAGCAGTGACTGAAATAAGATAGAAGCTTATTTCTCTTTCATAGAAAGGTACTGTGAAAGGAAAATATCTTGGGTCCCCAAAACTACTAAGTAAGGGAAAAATCAAGCTGGGAACTGCTTATGGCAAACCTGCCTCCCATTCTGTTCAAAGCCACCCCTCTGCTCACTGACATAAACGCATATCTGATTGCCTCCTTTGGAAAGGCTAATCAGAAACTCAAAAGAATGCCCCCCATTTGTCTCTCACCTACCTGTGACCTGGAAGCCCCCTTCTCTCCCCCACTTCCAGTTGTCCCGCCTTTCTGGACCTAAACAATGTTCATCTTACATATGCTGACTGATGCCTCATGTCTCCCTAAAATGTATAAAACCAAGCTGTGCTCTGATCGCACTGGGCACGTGTCACCAGGGCCTCCTGAGGCTGTGTCATGGCACACGTCCTTAACCTTGGCAAAATAAACTTTCTAAATTAACTGAGACCTGTCTCAAATTTTCGGGGTTCACAGTACATATGGGCAGACTTGGGCTCAATGGCAGTTCCATAATTACCAGGTACCTTGGCTCCTTCCATCTTATTTTTATGCTATCCTCAACAGTTGTCTGCCCTCTTGAGACACAAGACAGCTGTTGTAGCAACTGCCATCCTGTCTGTATTCCAGCCATAGAGAAGCTTGCAAAGGGGAAGCAAAGAGCATGCCCCTTATTTTTAAGGACACTTCCTAGAACTTGTACATACCATTTCTGTGTACATCCCATTGGCTGGAAGGTAATCATAAGATCATATCACTACCACAGAGCTGCAATTGTTACTGGAAAGGAGTCCTGATCCAGACCCCAAGAGGGTTCTTGGATCTCGCACAAGAAAGAATTCAGGGCAAGTCCATAAAGTGAAAGCAAATTTATTAGAGAAGTAAAGAAAAGAAAAAAAGAATGAGCCAGGTGCAGTGGCTCATGCCTGTAATCCCAGCACTTTGGGAGGCTGAGGCAGGCGGATCATTTGAGTCCAGGAGTTCAAGACCACCCTGGGCAAAATGGTAAAACCCCATCTCCACACACACACAAAAATTAGCCAGGCATGGTGGTGTGTGCCTGTAGTCGCAGCTACTCATCAGGCTGAGGTGGGAGAATCACTTGAGCCCAGGAGGCAGAGGTTGCAGTGAGCTGAGATTGTGCAATGGCACTCCAGTCTGGGTGACAGAGTGAGACTCTGTCTCAAAAAAATTAAAACAAATTAAAGGCTTGGCACAGTGGCTCACGCCTGTAATCCCAGCACTTTGGGAAGCCAAGGTGGGTGGATCACAAGGTCAGGAGATCGAGACCATTCTGGCTAACACAATAAAACCCTGTCTCTACTAAAAATACAAAAAATTAGCTGGGCGTAGTGGCACCTGCCTATAGTCCCAGGTACTCAGGAGGCTGAGGCAAGAGAATCGCTTGAACCCGGGAGGCGGAGGTTGCAGTGAGCCAAGATCATGCCACTGCACTCCAGCCTGGGTGACAGAGCGAGACTCCGTCTCAAAAAAAAAATTAAAATTAAAATAATAGCTTCTCCATAAACAGAGAAGCTGTGAGAGCTGCTGGTTGGCTATTTTTATAATTATTTCTTGATCATATGTTAAAGGGGTGGATTATTCATAGGTGTTTTGGGAAAGGGGGAGGGGTTTCCTGGAACTGAGAGTTCTTCTTCCTTTTAGACCATATAGGGTAACTACAAAAATTAAAGAAAGAGGAAAGAAACATGAAAGGTGGCTCACCAGTAAAGACAGGTTTATTTTAGAGAAAGCAAACCTGAGAGGAGCTTCTGGCGAGTTGTCAAAGGCACACTCTCTTACAGACTAAGAGTTTTTAAGGATTCAGGGTGGGAGAGTTTATCAGAGGCTTGGGCTGCTTCTGTGTCTCTTTGTTGTGCTTATCTGAGAGGGAGAGTTGTGTGTTTGTTGCCAAACACCTTCCTGCAGCTGCAGGCATATCCTCTGAGTCTGCTTTTAGCTTCCCTATCTTAGTGCACCTGAAGGGAAAGGAATATGCTTATTTAAGGCCCACTGTTTTATTGGGGCCCATTGTATGAGGGTGAAGTTTGGCAGTTACCTAAGAGACTTTCTCCCCACCTCCCTCTGTGCCTGAGCTATCTTATCTGTGTTTTACTGTCTGCTCTTTCTGGCTGCTTATAGTTAGAAGAGAAGTGATTTCCTTGAAATGAATGGAGCTAGAAAGGGAGCTGGAACTTAAAGTAGTGGTGTTTGTCAGAGATTACGGTGCTCCCGCTGTGTCAGTAGCTTCCAGGCATTGCCATGGCATTTGTAAAGTGTTGTGGTGCTGATGGGAGTGTCTTTTAGCAGCTAATGCATTATATTAAAAACAGACACACACACACACACACACACACACACACACACACACACACACACACACACACACACAAGGGTGAAGTCATTTGCTCAAGGTCACATGGCCAGGAAGCAGCCATTGCTGCTATATCTATCTATATATATAGATAGATATAGATATATAGATACACAGATTTTTTTGTTTGTTTGTTTTGAGACAAAGTCTCACTCTATCATCCAGGCTGGAGTGCAGCAGCACAATCTCAGCTCGCTGCAACCTCCACCTCCTAGGTTCAAGTGATTCTCCCGCCTCAGCCTCCCTAGTAGCTGGGATTACAGGTGTGTGCCACCACACCTGGCTAATTTTTGTATTTTTACAGGTCATAAAAACCCCACTGATAAAACAGGATGCAGTAAAGAAGCCAGCCAAAACCTGCCAAAATTAAGATGACAATCAAAGTGACTTCTGATCATGCTGACTGCTCCTTATACACTAATTATAATGCGTTAGCTTGGCCAGGCACAGTGGCTCACGCCTGTAATCTCTGCACTTTGGGAGGCCGAGGCAGGCGGATCACCTGAGGTCAGGAGTTCAAGACCAGCCTGGCCAACATGGTGAAACCCCATCTCTACTAAAAAATACAAAAAATTAGCTGGGTGTGGTGGTGGGTGCCTGTAGTCCCAGCTACTCGGGAGGCTGAGGCAGGAGAATGATGTGAACACAGAAGGCGGATCTTGCAGTGAGCCAAGAATGCGCCACTGCACTCCAGCCTGGGCGACAGAGCGAGACTCCGTCTTAAAAAAAAAAAAAAGAAACTAACACTTACTCTTCAAATGTAAACTCCATATTAATTCAGAGCAGGGGCTGGGCCTTGCAATGGGTAGGGCAGAGAAGCCGGTATGGAATTGTCTGATTGGTTTTTTCTCTGGCCCCCAAACTAACAAAAGAACACCCCCACCCCCAAAAGACTGTGGATGAGGACTGGCACAGTGGCTCATGCCTGTAATTCCAGCACTTCGGGAAGCTGAGGTGGGCAGATCACCTGAGGTCAGGAGTTCAAGATCAGCCTGGCCAACATGGTGAAACCCCATCTCTACTAAAAATACAAAAATTAGGCCAGGCACGGTAGCTCACACCTGTAATCCCAGCACTTTGGGAGGACGAGAAGAGTGGATCACGAGGTCAGGAGTTCAAGACCAGCCTGGCCAACATGGTGAAACCCCGTCTCTACTAAAAATACAAAAATTAGCCCAGGCATGGTGGCAGGCACGTGTAATCCCAGCTACTTGGGAGGCTGAGGCAGGAGAATCGCTTGATCCTGGGCGGCAGAGGTTGCAGTGAGCCGAGATCGAGCCACTGCACTCTAGCCTGGGCAATAGAGTGAGACTCTGTCTCAAAAAAAAAAAAAAAGCCAGGTGTGGTGGTGCACACCTGTAATCCCAGCTACTCAGGAGGCTGAGACGGGAGAATCACTTGAACCCAGGAGGTGGAGGTTGCGGTGAGGCAAGATCGTGCAACTGCACTCCAGCCTGGGTGACAGACCAAGACCCAAGACTCTGTCTCAAAAAGAAAAAAGAAAAAAAAAAGGGCTGTGGATAAGATGGGCTTGTATTATCCCAATGGAACCTGGCTATTCCAGGACTTTCTTCTGACTATACTCATCTCTGAGGTGGGTCCCTGTGAATGATTTTCTTGTCCTGTCATCCACAGGGTTAATCCCATGAGGGATGTGTTCAGATTGCTGCTTGGCTGCTTCCTGGCTGTGTGACCTTGGGCAAATGACTTCACTTCTCTGAGCTTCAGTTTCCTCCTCTGTAAAATGGAGGTAAGAATAGTGCTTAGCTCATGCAACTGTTGAGGGAATTAAAGAGATGAGCAATGGGAAGTGTTTAGCCTACAACCTGATCTTAGAGCACCTGATACAATCGAACTATCATTACCATTCTCAGATAATTTTTTAAAATAGTATCCCTCAAGTAACTGTTTAGAACAGCGCTATCCATTACAAATAGAATTCAAGGCCAGGTGCGGTGGCTCACCTGTAATCCCAGCACTGTGGGAGGCCAAGGTGGATGGATCTCTTGAGGCCAGAAGTTCGAGACCAGCCTGGCTAACATGGTGAAACCCCGTCTCCACTAAAAATACAAAAATTAGCCAAGTGTGATGGTGGGTGCCTGTAGTCCCAGCTACTTGGGAGGCTGAGGCAGGAGAATCACTTGAATCCGGGAGGTGGAGGTTGCAGGGAGCCGAGATCTCGCCACTGCACTCCAGCCTGGGCAACAGAGTGTGTTTAAAAAAAAAAAGGAATTCAAACCACATATGGACTTTTAATTTTTCCAGTAGCCTCATTAAAAAAGATTTTAAAAAGGTGAAGTTAATTTAAATGATATATTTAATTTAACCCGATATATTTTTTAAATGACCATTTTAACACGTAATCAATATAAAGAAAGTATTCTGGTCGGGCACGGTGGCTCATGCCTGTAATCCTGGCACTTTGGGAGGCTGAGTCGGGTGGATCACCTGAGGTCAGGAGTTCAAGACCAGCTTGGCCAACATGGTGAAACCCCGTCTCTACTAAAAATACAAAAATTAGCCGGGCGCGATGGTGGGCACCTGTAATCCCAACTACTTGAGAGGCTGAGGCAGTAGAATAGCTTGAATCTGGGAGGCGGAGGTTATAGTGAGCCAAGATCACGCCATTGCACTCCAGCCTGGGCGACAAGACAGTCCATCTTAAAAAAAAAAGAGAGAGAGAAAAAAAGAAAGTATTTCAAGGCTAGGTGCAGTGGCTCATGCCTGTAATCCTAGCACTTTGGGAGGCCAAAGTGAGAGGATTGCTTGAAGCCAGGAATTTGAGACCGTCTGGGCAACATAGTGAAACCCTGTTTCGAAAGAAAGAAAGAAAGAAAGAAAGAAAGAAAGAAAGAAAGAAAGAAAGAAGAAAGAAAGAAAGAAAGAAGAAAGAAAGAAAGAAAGAAGAAAGAAAGAAAGAAAGAGAAAGGAAGGAAGAAAGGAAAGAAGGAAGGAAGGAAAGAAAATTAGCTAGAAGTGGTTACACATACCTCTAGTCCCAGCTACTTGTGAGGCCATTACAGCTTGGGTGACAGAGTGAAACCCTGACTCGTAGAAATAAAAAAAAAAAAAGAAAGAAGGAAGGAAAGAAAAAGAGAAAGAATGAATGAAAGAATAAGAAAGAAAAGAAATTAGCACCATAGGAAAGGTTTTTTTTAAAAAAAGCATGAGCTATTTTATCCTCTTTTTTTTTTTTAATGTATAAGGCTTCAAAATCTGGTATTTTGCACTTATATCCCATCTCAGTTCGGACAAGCCACATTTCAAGGGCTCAAAACCCCATTTGGAGAATGGCAGCCATATTGGATAGAGACAGCCCACCTTCTCCGGTTTTGTCTCTGCAGATAGCCAAGGAAACCTAATTATGCATCCAACTCGCTGGCCCATTGGCTGAGTCACCTGCCGGGAAGCTTTCAGAATATTTATAGGTAACTGATCTACAGAAAACAGAAAGTGATACCATCTCCAGCCCCCACAACCTTCCTTCAGTCTCAAGTTTGCTGTCTCAGCTACTGTTTTCTAGAGGCCCAGTGGGAAGTGTATGCAAAGTGGCAGTAAAGTACATATGTAAACGTGTAGGCAAAAGGCTGAGAGGGATTCTTACCAAATTACTCACAGTGGAAAATAAGAGTAATGTCAAAGCAGAGTTTAGTTTTGTCAGTCATGCCCTAATTTTGTTTTTGTTTTTTAGAATGTATTCAGTCACATATGACCTGTATAAGTGAAAGTCAATTGATATATATAGAGATAATGGTAAAGAAAAGTAACCATGATTTGCGGTAAATCCCCAAGAAGTTTAATGGAAAGCAGTGAGTGCAGAGATTACAAGGTGGACTCTGGGGCCAGCTGCCTGCCTTTGCATCCTAGCCCTGCTGTCTACTAGCTGTGTGACCTTGGGCAAGGTTCTCTTGCTCTCTGGGCCTCAGTTTCCTCATCTATAAACTAAGGATAATGATGGGACCTATGTTACAAGGTTGTCACAATGATTCGATGAGCAGGTGTAAGGTGTTGAGATGGGGTCTGGAACACAGAGTGTCAGCTGTAATAACTAAAATAATTAGTATTATCACTGTTTTTGGTGGGAGGAGTAAGTAGCAAGAAACTCTCTTGGTGAAAATACAACAGCTGCGGTGGCTCACGTCTGTAATCCCAGCACTTTGGGAGGCCGAGGCGGGCAGATCACTTGAGGTCAAGAGTTTGAGACCAGCCTGGCCAACATGGTGAAACCCCATCTCTACTAAATATAGAAAAAATTTGCGGGGCGTGGTGGCACACCCCTGTAGTCCTAGCTACTCAGGAGGCTGAGGAAGGAGAATTGCTTGAACCTGGGAGGCGGAGGTTGCAGTGAGCTGAGATCACGCCACTGCACTCCAGCCTGGGCGACACAGCGAGACTCCATCTCAAGAAAAAAAAAAAAAAAGAATACGCTGGAGTGAGAGCTGTGAGACCAGCTGCTAAGCCTGGATCTGCCATTATCTAATTTGTGTAAACTTGGGCCTCAGTTTTGTACTAATTCTAACAACAACAACATACATTTTCTAGTCCTTACTATCATCTCGGAACTCTACATGTCTCGTTTCATCAGATCTTCACAACACCCCACTGACAGAGAGGTACTGTTGTTGTTATTATTATTATCTTGAGACGGAGTCTCGTTCTGTCGCCCAGGCTGGAGTGCAATGGCACGATCTCGACTTACTACAACCTCTGCCTCCCGGGTTCAAGTGATTCTCCTGCCTCAGACTGCCGAGTAGCTGGGATTACAGGTGCCCACCACCACACCCAGCTAATTTTTGTGTTTTTAGTAGAGACGGGGTTTCACCATGTTGGTCATGCTGGTCTCGAACTCCTGACCTCAGGTGATCCCCTGCTTCAGCCTCCCAAAGTGCTAGGATTACAGGTGTGAGCCACCACGCCTGGTTGAGATACTGTTATTATTACCATTCTACACATAAGGAAACCGAGGCTCAGAGAGCTGACATGGCTTGCCCAAGTCGGCAGCTTCTAAGTCCCAGGGAAGGGATTTCAACTCAGGGTTGTCTAGCCGACATGAGAGGCTGAGGCAATGCTCTCTGTACCATGCAGCCCCATGTGTGAGGTCTTTTCCAGCTTTGCTTTGTCTGTGATGCTGGCAGTTGAGTTGCATGATAAGAGCTAGGAGTTTGGGGTTGGAGTACAGGTTCTTTTGAGCTTTTGGACTCTAGAGTTTTTTCATCGGTAAAATGGGGCCAAGAACAATGCAGCGCCCTGAATTTGAGTTTTGTATTTGCTTTTGTTTTTATTTTTTTTGAGACAGGGTCTTGCTGTGTTGCTCAGGCTCGAGTGCAGTGGTGTGATCTCAGCTTATTGTAACCTCCACCTCCCGGGTTCAAGCAATTATCCCACCTCAGCCTCCTGAGTAGTTGGGATTACAGGTGCCCACCACCATGCCAGGATAATTTTTATATTTTTAGTAGAGAAGGGATTTCATCATGTTGGCCAGGCTGGTCTCGAACTCCTGGTCTCAAGCAATCCACCCACCTCGGCCTCCCAAGGTGCTGGGATTACAGGCATGAGCCACCATGCCTGGCCCTGAATTTGAGGGTTTTCTTTCCAGCTCTCTCCAGGGCTTTCTTTAGACTTTCTTCCTCATTTTATCTTATCTTTCCAAACGCCTCACTCACAAGATCACTTGAAGATCACAGGATGCCAGTGGAAGGTATTTGAGATGATTAAACAGCACCAGGTTTTTTAGCTATGTTATGTAAGAGGAGGAAAAGAGGGAAGTTGCAGGGGAAGAAATTTGAATCAGATTACATTAAAGGATACAAGTGGGGCTTTCAGACAATGGTGACTTTTGCACAGGGTCTCATGAGGCAACACATGGGGGCACACACGTGCGTGACTTCACGTAGACATGCTGTGTTAGACACCCCCGCGGCGGATGTTCTGGGGGAAAACAAGGAAGCTGTTAAATGATCCAGCTGTTCTGTCTGAATACATTGCACATCTGGTGGCCTGGAAATCTCCAGGTGACTTTTCACTTTATATTTACTGTCTTGCTGCCTGGCCCCAATGTTGAGACTCTAGAGGAGGGGAAAAGGGAGGGAAAAAAGAGAAACGGGGGTGGATTGGAGGCAAGGGGTCAGGGGAGGAAAAGAGCAGAGAGAGAGGGAGACAGAGAGAAATGGGGAAAGGGAGAGGAAAATCAAGAGAAACTGACATGGAGGGATAGAGAAACACGGAGACAGAAAGATAAACTTCACAGAGAGAGAGACAGACAGAAAAAGAAAGCTAGATGATATAGAGTCACATAGAGAAAGTTGGTCATATACAACTTACAGTGTAAGAGAGAAATAGACAAAGATTGAGAATGAGGGATCCACATACAGAGATGGAGACAAAGAAAGTCAGAGACAGCCGGGCACGGTGGCTCACACCTGTAATCCTAGTACTTTGGGAGGCCGAGGCAGGCAGATCACTTGAGGTCAGGAGTTCGAGACCACCCTGGGCAACTGACGAAACCCTATCTCTACAAAAAATACAAAAATTAGCCAGACATGATGGCCGGCGCCTGTAGTCCCAGCTACTTGGGAGGCTGAGGCGGGAGGATAACTAGAGCCCAGGAGATTGAGGCTGCAGTGAGCCAAGATCGTGCCACTGCATTCCAGCCCGGGTGACAGAGTGAGAACCCATCTCTAAATAATAATAATAATAATAATGATAATAATAATAATAATAATAGAAAGTCAGAGACACACCCAGAAACACTCCAAGAGAGAGATTCACATAAAGAGATGGACTACCAGCCCTTTGAGGAAGAGAGGGACAGAGGAAGAGACAAAGAGATTGAGACTGAGAAAGACAAATGCACTCACAGAGATACACAGAGAGATAAAATAAATAGAGACAGAAAAAGGCACAAAAACAGAGATCCACACAGAGAAGGAAAATAAATTGTTCAAACGAAAAGAGCCATCAGGGGCTCGGCGTGGTGGCTTATGCCTGTAAGCCCAGCAATTTGGGAGGCTGAGGCATGTGGATCACTTCAGCCAAGGAGTTCAAGACCAGCCTGGGCAACATAGTGAGACTTTGTCTCTTAAAAAAAAAAAAAAAGCCATCAGGATTTTCTGTTCTGCCAAAAAAATCCTGAGAGTCAGAATGTGTTAGGCCTTAATGCAAAACATTCATCTCTTCAGAGGAAAGAGTGGGTTTAAAAAATGTTTTTAATATAAATAATTACTCCCCAAATGGAAAATTATTTTATTCATTTTTTTCTTCTTATAACATCAGAACTTTCTGAGCCACACCAAAGACAGTATTCAAGTGTTGTTTATTTCCTACTAACATCTAGCATCAGCGGTTTCTTTTTAAGAGGAGAAAAAAGTTTCCCGACAAGACTGGGGCCTCTTGCTGAATGTTGTGGGCTGCAGAGCAGGCTGCCATGTAGAAAATGCTAGAACAGGGAAGGAAATCCCTTTGCACCTCCTGTGTGGATGGGTGATGAGGAGTGGCTGCTGGCGGGGCTGTGTGAGAGACAGTTCTGAGGCTGCATCTCAGGAAGAAAGAGTGCTATGATCCATTGCTGATGTCTGCCACAATCAGGGAGGGGCAGTCACAGTGGGCTTGCCATGTATTTGCCATTCCTATACCAGAATCTAGAACCTGCCTGAAATATCAGCATGGTCTGGGATGAGTATAAATGGAGGCCACATACCATACATGTAAATATGTAAGTTAGGAAAGTCAGAAATCAGCCGGATGTGGTGGCTCATGCCTGTAATTCTAGCACTTTAGGAGGCTGAGGCGGGAGGATCGCTTGAGCCCAGAGGTTCAAGAACATCCTGGCCAACATAGCAAAAACCCTATCTCTACAAAAAATACAATAATTAGCCAGGTGTTTTGGTGTATGCCTGTGGTCCCAGCTACTTGGGAGGCTGAGGTGGCAGGATGACCTGAGCCCAGAAGGGTGAGGCTGCTGTGAGCCGTGCCACTGCATCCAACCTGGGTAACAGAGTGAGACTCTGTCTCAAAAAAAAAAAAAAGAAAGAAAGAAAAGAAAAGTTTGAGGCCGGGCACGGTGGCTCACACCTGTAATCCCAGCACTTTGAGAGGCCGAGGCAGATGGATCACCTGAGATCAGGAGTTCAAGACCAGCCTGGCCAACATGGTGAAACCCTGTCTCTACTGAAATACAAAAATGAGCCAGGCATGGTGGCAGGTGCCTGTAATCTCAGCTACTCAGGGGCTGAGGCAGGAGAATTGCTTGAACCCAGGAGGCAGAGGTTACAGTGAGCCGAGATCACACCACTGCACTCCAGCCTGGGCGACAGAGCCAGACTCTGTCTCAAAAAAAAAAAAAAAAAAAAAAGAAAAGTTCAAAACCAAGTTATTCCAATGGCTTGGCCATGGGATCTTCCTCTTGGTCCCAGCAGCCCAGCCCCCGAGATTTCTCTGACAGCCTGTGCACAGGCTAAAGGAGCTGAAGTCTTCCCTGGGCCATCCTTGCCACCCACAGTCCTGAGTGGTGACTGGATGTGCAGGGCAAGGCATGGTGACGGGACCTGCAGGGGCCTGCAATAGGGACTTCTCTAGGTGATCTTACTCAGGATTTCCAGGCAGTTCTAAATTATACTACCCCAGTAGGGGAGAGTAAGGAAGCATGGTTATCTGGGGATTGTGATCTAAGACATCAACTTTGGGTGATTAGAGGAAGCCAGCTTCAAACCGAAGGAGCCATTTTTCCTTCAGTGCCCAGCTCAATGTCTGGCACATAGTAGTTGCTCAGGAAATACTTGTTTCAAAAAAATGAAAGTGTCAATGTCAGCGTTGTAGGACTCTTTAAAGATGTTGTAAGACTCTGTAGTTCAGCTAAGAGCTGGATCCTTGTCACACGGCCACAAAAAATTAGGCTTGCAGACAATTTGAAGGGTGAGGAAGGCAGGGTTTATTGGGTGAAAAGGAAAAAAGGGAAACAGAGACCCTCCGCAAGGTCAGAGTTCTCCTGACGTGCTTCCTGCCTCACAAATTGAATCCCAGTTTCCACCCAGGAAGAGGAGGGGCCGGGCTCCTCCCCGCTGCAAATGGTGGGAATTTCTGTGGCTCCACCCCAGTGCACACTCCTCCCAGTGAGCAGGCTAGTTGGAGTTTTTTTGGGGACCCCCTTACACTTGACTGTCTCATTAGCTCCTGCAACTCAGTACTCCCTCCCAAAGGTGAGGGACCAGGGAGTGCAGAGAGGAGGAGGGGGGCTGATTTTATTTTATACAGGTGGTCAGAGGAGGACACACAGGTAAAGTGACATTTAAGCAAAGACTGTGGGAAATGAGGGAGTGAGACATGAAGGTATCTGGGGGTGAGGTGGTAGGCAGAGAGAACAACCAGTGCAGAGGCCCCGAGGGCAAGTGCCTGTCATGTTTTAAGAACAGAAAGGTGCTGGGCGCGGTGGCTCATGTCTGGAATCCCAACACTTGGGCAGGCTGAGGCCGGCGGATCACCTGAGGTCAGGAGTTTGAGATCAGCCTGGCCAATATGGTGAAACCCTGTATTTACTAAAAATACGGAAATTAGCTGGGTGTGGTGGGGCATGCCTGTAATCCCAGCTACTTGGGAGGCTGAGACACGAGAATCACTTTTCCAGTTCTCTCTCAAAAAAAATAATGAGACAAAAGAACGGCAAGGAGGCCTGTGTGGCTGGAATGGTGTGACTGAAAGCGGAGCAAGGGGTTACGTGATCAGAGGAGGCTGAGGCTTATTCCCATAGGGCCCTGTGGCAATGTTACGGGCTTTGGCTTTTATTGAGTGAGATGGGTTCATCTGAGAGTTTGGACCCCAGAACTGTCTTGCCCAGGTGAGAAGTGATGGACCAGTAACTTGGAGATGGGGAGAAGTGGTCATATTTTAGATCTACAGTCGTCCCCCGCTTCTCTGCGGTTTCACTTTCTGTGGTTTCAGTTACCCATGGTCAACCGCAGTCAGAAAATCATAAAATAGAAAAATTCCAGAAATAAATAATTCGTAAGTTTTAAACTGAGTGCTGTTCTGAGTAGCATGATGGAATCTTGCCTGTCCTCCGTTTTGGGATGTGAAACGTCCTTTTGTGTCACTTGGTAGCCGTCCCAGTTATCAGATCAAAAAAACATAGTCTATGCAGGCTTCAAGGACCGTCCTCAGCTTCCGGCATCCACAGGGAGTCTTGGAGCATGACCCGTGAGGATAACGGGGGACTGCTGTGTGTTGGAGGCAGAGATGACAAAATTCGGTAAGGAACTGGGCATGGAATGGGAGAAAAAAAGAGTCTGGGGGGATCTAAAGTTTTGGCCTGAGCAATTGGAAGGATGGAGTTGCCGCTATTTCCTGGGTCTGGGAAAAGGTGTGGGAGGCACTCATTTAGGGCCACCAACCATAAATTCGACATCAGAAATGGATTCGGGGACAGACGCAGTGGCTCACGCCTGTAATCCCAGCACTTTGGGAGGCCGAGGCTGGTCTCGAGCTCGAGACCAGCCTGGCCAACATGGTGAAACCCCGTCTCTACTAAAAATACAAAAAATTAGCCAGGCGTGGTGGCGGGTGCCTGTAGTCCCAGCTACTCGGGAGGCTGAAGCTGGAGAATTGCTTGAACCGGGGAGGCGGAGGTTGCAGTGAGCCAAGATCACGCCACTGCACTCCAGGCTGGGCGACAGTGAGACTCCGTCTCAAAAAACAAAAAACAAAAATAAAAATAAAAGAGAAATGGATTCAGGGGCCAGATTGTAAATCCAGTCAGAGTAAATACCGCATAAGATAATTGCATTTTTTTTTTTTCTCCTTCTAGGACTTCCTGGCTTCTCATCTTTATTTTGATCCCCCTCTTCTCTCTGCAAATAGGTTTTTCTCTGGTTGTCAGCATGCCTCAGGCTGAAACCACCCATCTCTTCCCTGATTCCACCACTGTTTGGCCAGCTACTGCCTCTGTCTCTCAGTTTACACCCTGAAAGCAGCAATTTTCAAATTGTGGGCCAAGGCGCTGGGGTTCCTCACAAACTCACAGGTTCAGCAGGGGATATTTACATTTTCAAAGCAAATACAGTGAAAGTTCACATCTCTCAGATGCTTCCCAAACTACTGGCTAAAGAAGCTTACAGTTTCAGCGTTAGACCGCACTACATCCCTTTCCACAATGTCATCTTTTTGCAAGCTGGGCTTTCCGTGATTGCTGTAATAAAAAGCAATTAGTAGCCGAAAATCAGCATGGAACAGGAAATGAGGCAATGCCCCAATCTGATTCCAAGGTTCGAGAATTTGTGCAGTGCCCAACAGACACACATTTTCCATTGGACAGCAAGTATGGATATTTCAGACTGAATGAAAAATATTTTTTCTTTCAATTTATCTTTTCAAATGGCTGCTAAGTTGTTAGACCACAAATAGTTATTAAGTTGCTTGATGTAACTACGTAACAAATGGAACTGTTAGGTATTTCTTTTGGCCTAAGGCTACCCTGAAAAAAAAAAATAGAAAACCCTAAGATTCCATTTTTTTTTTTTTTTGGAGACAGAATCTCGCTCTGTCACCCGTCACCCATGCTGGAGTGCAGTGGCACAATCTCAGGTCACTGCAGTCTCCGCCTCCTGGGTGCAAGCGATTCTTCTGCCTCAGCCTCCCGAGTAGCTAGGATTAGAGGCATGCACCACCGCACTCGGCTGATTTGTATTTTTAGTAGAGATGGGTTTCACCATGTTGGCCAGGTTGGTCTTTAACTCCTGACCTCAAGTAATCTACCACCTCAGTCTCCTAAAGTGCTAGAATTACAGGTGTGAGCCACTGCACCTGGCTGAAACCCTGACCGTTCTTTTATTTATTTATTATTTTTTTTCGAGACAGAGTCTCACTCCGTCATCCAGGCTGGAGTGCAATGGCATGATTTCAGCTCACTGCAACCTCCGTCCCCCCAGGTCCAAGCGACGTGATTCTCCTGCCTCAACCTCCTGAGTAGCTCAGATTACAGACACGTGCCACCATGCCCAGCTAAATTTTTTGTACTTTTAGTAGAAATGGGGTTTCACCATGTTGGCCAGGCTGGTCTTGAACTCCTGACCTCAAGTGATCCACCCGCCTTGGCCTCCCAAAGTGCTGGGATTACAGACATGAGCCATCATGCCTGGCTGAAAACCCTGACCTTCTAAGGACACCAGCAATGGAGAAAGCTTGAGAGCCTCTGCTTGTGGGAGAGGCTCTACTTGGCTACTGGCCAGCCAATGGGTTGATGGCTTTGGATCAGATGGCCATGGCTACCCCAGTCAGGGGCCCATCTGGTCCAGAGGCTTCATCTGGGGAAGGGAGTGTGAGCTGGCAGGTAAGATCCTTTAGGGACAGTCACAGCGGCTCATACCTCTAATCTCAGTGCTTTGGGAGGCTAAGGTAGGAGTCTGAGGCTTGACCTTCCTGAGGCTTGAGCCCAGGAGTTTGAGACCAGCTTGGGCAACACAGTGAGATCCCATCTCTACAAAAAATACAAAAATTAGCCAGGCGTGGTGGTGTGTGCCTGTAGTCCCAGCTATTCTGGAGGCTGAGGCGGGCGGATCGCTTGAACCCAGGAGTTGAAGCTGCAATGAGCTATGATCACACCACTGCACTCCAGCTGGGCAACAGAGCAAGACCCTTTCCTGGAAAAAAAAAAAAAAAGATCCTTCAGGACTTCAGGATCCACTTTGGTGCCTGCCCCTAGTCTCTGACATACCTGGCAAAGTAAACACTGTGGGCTTGCCATGTTTCCGCTGCTCAGCGATTGTCTCCCCATGCTGAATTTGTGACTTCTCTGGTTGATGGCTCTCAGGGAGACAGGCAGAGTGCACCTCAAAGAAGCCGGGTTGCCTGTACTCCCTTTCCCAGCATCCCTTGTAACCGACTAATCAGCTGCACCCACTGATGATTTTTTTTTGATTGGGGTCTTGCTATATTGCCCAGGCTGGTCTGGAACTCCTGGGCTCAAGCAATGCTCCTCCTGCCTTGGCCTCCCCAAATGCTAGGATTACAGGCATGAGCCACTGGGCCTGGTCCATCCACGGAGGATTTGGACCCCGGAGTGGGCAGAGAAAGGGACAGAGAGAAATTTTGGGTGAGGGATGGAAGGTGGGGTGGAAGTGGCAGGACTGTCCATGTTCCAGGGTCAGCAGTAGCAGTCAGTGTGCTGGCAGGGTTCAGAGACACGAGCTGGGGGGTTCTTAGCAGCCTGGTCCCAGGCAGGTTTCTGGATGTGTTTCCCACTATGTGTCTGTCTTCTGTGTGTGCCTTCCAGGCAATTGTGGGAGCTCATGGCTCTCTGTATTGAATTCCTTTTCTGCTGAATTTAGCCAGTCTGCTTCTATATCTGGAATTGCTACTAAAAACCCTGAAGGGGCCGGGTGTGGTGGCTCACGCCTGTAATCCCAGTACTTTGGGAGGCCCAGGTGGTCAGATCACTTGAGGTCAGGAGTTCAAGACCAGCCTGGCCAACATAGTGAAACCCCGTCTCTACTAAAAATACAAAAATTAGGTGGGCGTGGTGGTGGGCACCAGCTATTCAGGAGACTGAGGCAGAAGAATCTCTTGAACCCAGGAAGCAGAAGTTGCAGTGAGCCGAGGTCGCGCCACTGCACTCCAGCCTGGGCGACAGAGTGAGATTCCGTCTCAAAACAAAACAAAACAAACAACAACAACAAAAGCCCTGAGCTGATACTGGTACCCACCTCTGAGAGTGAGGAAAAAATAGAAAAGTTTTTCAATTTTCAATTTTTTCATTTTCAGTTTTTTCCTTTGCTCTCACTCCTCAACTGCAACAATCACAGGCGACTTCTGTGACCATAAGCATAGGGGTTTCTCTCCACCACCAAGCAAGCAATCAAGTCTGCACTGGACATCAGCTGAGCATCCTGCAATTCATTTCTGACACTTTCATGTCCTTGCAGGTGGTGTCAGATCCAGGTGTCAGGTTGGGGGCTCAGTCCCCAGGACTGTCCCCCACCTTCAAACACCAATCGCAAGTCACAGCGTCCAGAACTTCTACTGACCTACTTCAGGATGGGGTTCCCATGACCTCCTTTTTGAGTTTGATTAATTTGCTAGAGTGGCTCACAGAACTCAGGGAAATACATTTACCGGCTTTTACAAAGGATTTTACAAAGGATGCAGATGAAAAGATGCATATGTTGAGGTAAGGGGGAAAGAGCACGGAGCTTCCCTGCCCTCCAACAGCCTTGGGGAGAGAACAGCATCCTCTGGGAACCCCCACATGCACGGCTGTCCAGAAGCTCTACAAACCCTATCCTGTCTGGCCTTTTTTTTTTGATGGAGTATCGCTCTGTTGCTCAGGCTGGAGTGCAGTGGCACCATCTTGGCTCACCGTAGCCTCTGCCTCCCAGGCTCAAGCGATTCTCCTGCCTCAGCCTCCCGAGTAGCTGGGATTACAGGCATGCGCCACCATTCCTGGCTAATTTTGTATTTTTACTAGAGACAGGGTTTCGCCATGTTGGCCAGGCTGGCCTTGAGCTCCTGACCTCAGATAATCTGCCCTCCTCGGCCTACCAAAGTGCTGGGATTACAGGCTAGCACATGCAGCCGGCCCTTTTATGAAGATTTTATGGGATAGACATGACCGACAAATGTGTAGAAATGTGATTGGACAAAAAGGGCAAATGGTCTAATGCTAGTAGACTGAGGGGGGAAACCCAGCAAGCCTGTCTGTTCAGATTCTTCTTGGCCTCTCTGTGCAGCCTTCTTTCCTCTGTGTTATGGGACAGGACCTCTTCTGAAATGAGGGTCTTATGATTTTACTATCAGACAAGGTAGGTCAGAGAATTTCCTTATTGTCAGCTCCAAGATAGAAAGGTGGGGGAAGATTTCTGCTTTGGGGAGAGAATGGAGCAGGTGAAAGAAGGGGAGGAGAAGGTCAGATAGAGATTCTGTTTCCGAGGCTGGCTTCTGAGGCCTAAAGCACTCCAATGTTACAAAAAAGGCTATGGGGGCCAGGCACGGTGGCTCACGCCTGTAATCCCAGCACTTTGAGACGCCAAGGTGGGCGGATCACCTGAGGTCGGGAGTTTGAGACCAGCCTGACCAACATGGAGAAACCCTGTCTCTACTAATAATACAAAAATCAGCCGGGTGTGGTGGCACATGCCTGTAATCCCAGCTACTCAGGAGGCTGAGGCAGGAGAATCGCTTGAACCCGGGAGGTGGAGGTTTTAGTGAGCTGAGATTGTGCCATTGCACTCCAGCCTGGGCAACCAGAGTGAGATTCCATCTTGGAAAAAAAAAAAAAGGCTATGGGAATTCTGAGTCAGGAACCATGGACAAAAACCAACATCTGTATCATAATGTCATACCACCTTATTTATTTATTGGTTGAAAAAAAGTCTATGAAGTATATAAGACATAGAAAATGTATATATACACTTTATTTATTTTTTTATTTTTTTGGGCCAGGGTCTGGCTCTTCCCGCCCAGGCTGGAGTGCAGTGGCGTGATCTCGGCTCACCAGAACCTCTGCCTCCCCGGTTCAAGCGATTTTCCTGCCTCAGCCTCCCAAGTAGCTGGGATTACAGGTGTGCACCACCACGCCTGGTTAATTTTTGTATTTTTAGTAGAGACGAGGTTTCACCATGTTGCCCAGGCTGGTCTCAGACTCCTGACCTCAAGTGATCCACCTGCCTCGGCCTCTCAAAGTGATTGGATTACAGGCGTGACCCACTGTCCTCGGTCCTATACGTCCACTTTAAAAAGCACTAGTAAAACAAATACCCATGCCCACACCAGACAGGCCATGAAATCAAGTGGGACGATCCAATGCTCTGGGTTTGCCTGGGACAGTTTTGGTTTGCACCTGTTTTCTGCCATAATCATTACTAACAACCTCCCTTTTTGTCTGCAAAGGTGGGCCAGTGAGGTAACAAAATATATGGTCCCTTCGCCCAGAAGATAATGATTGGATATAATTTGGATCCATGTCTCCATCCAAATCTCATGTTCAATTGTAATCCCCAATAATCATGCTTCCTGTACAACCTGCAGAACTGTGAGCCAATTAAACCTCTTTTATTTTTTATTTTTATTTTTTATAAATTACCTAGTCTCAGGTATTTCTTTCTAGCAATGCAAGAATAGACTAATATGGCTGGGCACGGTGGCTCATGCCTGTCATCCCAGTACTTTGAGAGGCTGAGGCAGGCGGATCACTTGAGGACAGGAGTTCGAGACCAGTCTGGCCAACATGGTGAAACCCCAACTCTACTAAAAATACAAAAAGTTAGGCTGGGCACAGTGGCTCACGCCTGTAATCCCAGCACTTTGGGAGGCTGAGGTTGGCAGATCATGAGGTCAAGAGATCGAGACCATCATGGCCAACATGGTGAAACCCCGTCTCTATTAAAAATACAAAAAGTAGCTGGGTGAGGTGGCACATGCCTGTAATCCCAGCTACTTGGGAGGCTGGGGCAGGAGAATCGCTTGAACCCGGGAGGCAGAGGTTGCAGTGAGCCAAGATTGTGCCACTGCACTCCAGCCTGGGAGACAGGCAAGTCTCTGTCTCAAAAACCAAAAAAACAAAAAACAATGGACTAGTAGGCTACCTATGTTCTCCACTTCCCTTCCTCCATTGCAGCCCCTTCCTTTTATCAAGGAACTACTATCTGGAAATTTACTTTACTTATTTTTCCCTTTTCTTTATAGTTTAAATACCCAAACAGTATATTGCTTAGCTGTACATGTTTTCAAGCTTATATAAACGGAATAATCCCATTCATTTTTTTTGTAACTTGCTTCTTTCTCCCACTTAATGTCAAGTATGTGAGATTTATGCTTGTTGTTGCAAATAGCTATGGTTTATTCCTTTCTCCCACCATATAACATTCCATTATGTGCAGAGACCACAGTTTATTCCTTCTCCTTTGGGTGAGATGTGACTTGTTTCTAGGTTTTGTCGTTATAAACAATGCTGCTAGGAATGTTCCTGGATGTGTGTCTTGGCTGACTTGGGCAAGCATTTCTGCAGAGCTTATCTCAAGGGGAATAGCTGGCTCATTGTCATGCACATAACCAACTTTATAATTTAGTTTTGCCAAACTGTTTTCCAGAAAAGAGGTACCATTTGTGTTAGTTTCCTGAGCTGCTGTAATGAATTACTACAAATTTGGTGGCTTCAATCAACAGAAATGTATTCTGTCTTTCTTTTGGAAGCCAAAAATCTGAAATCAGCATCACTGGGCTGAATTCAAGGAGGGCAGGACTGTCTCTCCAGCCTTCAGGGGAGAGTCCTTCCTTGGACTTTGCAGCTTCTGGTGGCTCCAGGCATTTGCTGCCTTTGTCCCCATGTGGCTCTCCCGTCTGTGTGTGTGTGAAATCTCCTTTTGCATCTTTTATAAGGACATTTGTGATTACATTTAGGGCCCACCCAGATAATCCAGGATAATCCCACCAACGTAAGCTCCTTAATTTAATCACATAGTTTGCCATATAAGGCAATATTCTCAGATTCTGGGGATTAATGCCTGATTGGTTGGGGGGGGTATTTTTCAACCTTCCATCAGCAACAGATAAACCTTCTTGCTGCGCCTCATCCTCCCACCCATGCTTGGCATCATCTGACTTCTACATTTTGCTAGTTTTATTATTATTATTATTTTTGAGACAGAGTCTCGCTCTGTCACCCAGGCTGGAGTGCAGTGGTGCGATCTCGGCTCACTGCAACCTCCGCCTGCCGGGTTCAAGTGATTCTCATGTTTCAGCCTCCAGAGTAGCTAGGATTACAGGCATGCACCACCACACCTGGCTAATTTTTGTATTTTCAGTAGAGATAGGGTTTCACTATGTTGGCCAGGCTGGTCTTCAACTCCTGACCTCAGGTGATGCACTGGCCTCCCAAAATGCTGGGATTACAGGCGTGTGTGAGCCACCATGCCCGGCCATTTTGCTAGTTTTAAAATGTATTCATCTTGAGGTATTGATGCCTTTTCTGGGCCTGGCCTGGTGCTAAGCATGGGGACACAATGAGTCAGACACAATCCTTGACCTCTAGGACTTCAGGGTTGGATGAATGAGTTGGACAAGTGAGTCAGGTGCTGTGACAGAGTCAATTGTGAGTGTGTCTAAGAGCATTTGACCCAGCCTGGGGAGGTCAAGAAGGGCTTCCTGGAGGAGACAATCCTTCAGTTGAGGTGTAAAGGACTAGAAGAAGTTAGGTAGGTGGGAGGACTTGAGGAAGTGAGAGAGGGTGTTTCAGAGACCAGCAAAGGTAAAGGTGTGAAGGCATGAAACAACATGACTTATTGAGAAATGGTAAGTAGTTTCATATGGTTGGAATGAAAGGTGGGAATAGTTGAAGAAATGAAGTCTTTGTGTGCTAAGCTAAAGAGTCTGGGCTGGGCACTATGACTCACATTTGTAATCCCAGCTCTTTGGGAGGCCAAGGCAGGCAGATCCCCTGAGCCCAGGAGTTGACCAACCTAGTGAGACCATGTCTCTAAAAAATATATTAAAAAACTTAAAGAGTCTAGGCTGGGTGTGGAGGCCGAGGCAGGAGGATTGCTTGAGAGTAAGAGTTCGAGACCAGCCTGGGCAACATGACAAAACCCCATCTTTACACAAAATACAAAAATTTGTTGGACATGGTGACACAGGCCTGTGGTCCCAGCCACTTGGAGGCCGAGGTGGGAGGATCACTTGAGCCTGGGAGGTCGAGGCTACAGTGAGCCGTGATCTTGCCTCTGCACTCCAGCCTGGATGACAGAGCAAAACCCTGTCTCAAATAAGAAACAGAATACCAAAAAACTCCACAATGATTTGTCATATATATTTAAAGAGAAAAAAAAATTTTGAAGAGTCAAATAAAATATGAATTTAAAAATATTTATATTTCAAAAGAATTTGTATTTGTGTTCTTATAAAATATTTAGATACACATTGGAAGTCAAAAGCTCCCCATGATCCCAACTGTCCCAGGAGATAATCTCTAATCACATTTTTGGGGTATATCTTTTTTACCTTTAAAAAAATTAAGACAGGCCTGGTGCAGTGGCTCACGCCTGTAATCCTAGCACTTTGGGAGGCTGAGGTGGGCGGATCACCTGAGGTTGGGAGTTTGAGATCAGCCTGGCCAACATGGTGAAACCCTGTCTCTGCTGAAAATACAATCATTAGCCAGGCATGGTGCTTCACACCTGTAATCCCAGCTACTTGGGAGGCTGAGGCACGAGAATTGCTTGAACCTGGGAGACCGAGGTTGCAGTGAGCCAACATTACACCACTGCACTCCAGCCAACATTACACCACTGCACTCAAAAATAATAATAATATCTAGCGTCACTACCAATAATTGGATGTAGCTTTTATTTTAAATAATAAAATGAATCCTTAAGTTCAGATATAGAGGAAGACAATCAAACACTTGCTGAATACAGGCCCTTTTCAGCTACTCGCTTGAACCTGGGAGGCAGAGGTTGCAGTGAGCCAAGATCGCACCATTGCACTCCAGCCTGGGCGACAAGAGTGAAACTCTGTCTCAAAAATAAATAAATAAATAAATAAATAAATAAATAAATAAAACATGATAATATACAGTATATAGGAAAGTGTCCAATTCTTAAGTACAAATTGCTGAATTTTTACCCATGTTTAACCTATGCTTATGTAATCACCACTAAGATCAAGATGTAGATCAGTATGCTGGGGGTCTTTCTAGATATATATATATATATATATTTTTTTTTTTTTTTTTGAGACAGATGCTGTCTATTGCTCAGGCTGCAGTGCAGTGGCACTATCTCGGCTCACTGCAGCCTCTGCCTCCCGGGTTCAAGCAATTCTCCTGCCTCAGTCACTTGAGTAGCTGAGAGTACAGGCGTGCCACCACCCCTGGCTAATTTTCGTATTTTTAGTAGAGATGGAGTCTCACCATGTTGGTCAGGCTGGTCTCGAACGCCTGATCTCAAATGATCTGCCGACCTCCATCTCTGAAAGTGCTGGCATTACAGGCATGAGCCACTGCACCCAGCCTAGATTTTTTTTTCTACTTATAGACCAGTAATCACATACATATCTAAATATATCCTAATATGTACAATATCCATCTATATACTAACCTACACATGAGCAAATACATGCATATGCTAATATCCAATACAATTTTGTGTACTGAATGTAATTATCTTATCTCTCAAAAATGAGATCATCCTTTATGTAATATTCTACACTTTTCCATATCAATACATATCAAGAGATAAAGTATGATCCTGTTCATTCACACATGTATTAATTTACCAATCCAATCAACAACTACTTTTTTTGAAATTATCCAATATACTCAGCTATGTGTCACTGAAAGGATTTAAACAGTGGAGCAACATAAAAAGGAGAAATATAATCAACTTTCTTTTTTATTCATTTGTTTATTTTATTTATATACTTTTTTGAGACAGAGTCTCACTCTGTCACTCAGGCTGGAGTGCAGTGGCAGGATCTTGGCTCACTGCAACCTCTGTCTCCTGGATTCAAGTGATTGTCGTGCCTCAGCCTCCCAAGTAGCTGGGACTACAGGTGCCCACCACCACTCCCAGCTAACTTTTGTATTTTTAGTAGAGATGAGGTTTCACCATGTTGGCCAGGCTGGTCTCGAACTCCTGACCTCAGGTGATTCGCCTGCCTCGGCCTCCCACAGTGCTGGGATTACAGGTGTGAACCACCACACTCGGCCAGCACTCTCTATTTTTCTATTAAAAAAATATTTATTAGGCCAGGCGTGGTGGCTCATGCCTGTAATCCAGCACTGTGGGAGGCCGAGGCAGGCAGATCACCTGTGGGCAACATAGCAAGATCCCGTCTCTACAAAAAATATAAAAATTAGCCAGGTGTGGTGGCGTGCACCATAGTCCCAGCTACTCGGGAGGCTGAGGTGTGAAGATCACCTGAGCTGGGGAGGTTGAGGCTGCAGTGAGCCATGATTATGCCACTGCACTCCAGCTTGAGTGACAAAGTGAGACCCTGTCTTAGGGAAAACAAACAAACAAAAACCCAAATTAAAAAAAATTCATCTTTCTTACTTCACAACATCTCTTAGAGACCAGTCCCATCAGTGTATAAGGAGCATCTCATTCTTTTTTGCCACTGCACAATACTCCATGGAATCGATGGACATTTTCCATTTCAAACCCTACCCAGCAGCCCGGGGTCGTGTAGTCCCTGCCAGACTTGTGTCTGCTCTTGGCCAGAGAACACATAGGTGGGCTGGGTGGGAGGCAGGACTCTGAGGGTTGGCCAAGTTCCCTGGCCTGTCTGGGGATTCTTGGAGCTAGAGTGGAGGGACACATCTTCCTGCCTTCCCAATTCTTTGCCCCCGGGAGGCATCCTGTGGCCCCATCCTGTTCCCATTCTGTTATTTCAAGAAGCTGCCCTGGCTCATTTCTGGTCCTTTTCTCCCTTGTCTCTGTGGCCAACTGGGTCACCAGCTGGCCTCAGGGGCCTCCACCCACCCCACATCCGTTCTCGACCTCTCAGCCACGCAGGCGTCCAGCTGTTCCACAGCTGTGTCAGAGCCCCCAGGCCTGTGTCTACATTTTCTGTGGCAGTTGCCAGACAGACAGGGTCACCCTTGGTCATGGGATAAAAGGACTCACTTAATGAGTACCTACTATGTGTGAGGTTGTCTGGTAGCCTTCTGCAGGTTAATGTTTAACTCTCATAACAATCCTGCCAAACAGATATTTTTATTCCCATTTTATGGATAGGGAAACAGGCTCAGAGTCAGAGATGGGGAATGATGGGGGAGCCTGAATTTGAACCCACCCATTTTATGGATGGGGAAACAGGCTCAGAGAGCAGATGTCAGAGATGGGGAATGATGGGGGAGCCTGAATTTGAACCCACTGGTGCCAGAAATCTTGGTTCCCCTTGTACCCTTGGGGTTCCTGAGTCATTAAGCAGTAAGCCTCAGTAAATATGTGCTGAATGAATGAATGAAAGAATGAGTTTGAGAGATATTTCCTGGGCAAGTCCTATATGTCAGGCACTGGTCTGCGGGCTAGAGATAGAGCAGTGAACAAACAGCTTTCTTGGCACTGAAATTCTAATGGGGAAGACAATCTAAATAAGTAAGCAAGCAAACAAAAATAAGATAATGAGACGGGGCGCGGTGGCTCACTCCTGCCATCCCAGCACTTTGGGAGGCCCAGGCAGGGAGATCACCTGGGGTCAGGAGTTGGAGAGCAGCCTGGCCAACATGTGAAACCTCGTCTCTACTAAAAATACAAAAAATAGCTTGACGTGATTGTGCACGTCTGTAATCCCAGCTACTCGGGAGGCTGAGGATCGAGAATTGCTTGAACCCTGGAGGTGGAGGTTGCCATGAGCTGGGATCATACCACTGCACTCCAGCCTGGGTGACAGAGAAAGACTCTGTCTAAAAAAAAAAAAAGATAGTGAGATAGTGACAGGCTCTATGGGAGAATTCTAATAAGATGACGTAGTAGGCAGTAGCTGGGTGGGAGTGGGAGTGGGTGTGCCTCATTTAGATAGGAACGGGGTCTCTAAAGAGTCAACTTTTGGACTGAGATCTAAATGGCAAGGTCAAGCCAGCTACACAAATAGGTGGGAGAGGGGAGAGAATTTCAGGTGAAAGGAACAGCACATGCAAAGGCCCTGAGGTCAGATGAAGCCTGGTGTGTACGGGGAACAGGAAGAATGCATGTGGCTAGCGTAGAATACAGGAAAGGCTGAAAGTTCAAGATATAGGCCACAGCCAGATGAAACAACTGTGTGGCAGCCGCATAAAAACTTGGAGAGGCTGTTGAGTGCAGTGGCTCACACCTGTAATCCCAGCACTTTAGGAAGCTGAGGTGGGAGGATGGCTTGGACCCAGGAGGTTGAGGCTACAATGAGCTGTGATTGTACCACTGCACTCTAGCCTGAGCGACAGAGTGAGACCTTTTCTCAAAAAAAAAAAAAAAAAAAATTAAAAACATAAAATAAAAAATAAAATAAATATATAAATAAAAACGTGGAGAGCTTAAGCAGGAGAATCATGCTTTCTCAGGGTGCTGTGTGGAGAGTAGGCTGTGGTATGGCAAGAGAGGGAGTAGGGAGCAGGTTGAGGAAGTTCCTGAAGTCATCCCGGCCTGAGAAGGCAGTGAGCTGGACCAAGGTGGGAGTCGTGGAGACAAAGAGAAGATTGGGGAAATGTTTGGAAGGAGAGCCAATAAAATGACGATGAATTATAGTTGGGGGATTCAAGAGAAGAATCAAGGCTAAATCCTTGGTTTTTGGCTCAAGCAACTGGGCAGATGTGATGGGGCCATTTATCGAGATGGGGAATATGATGGAGTAGGTTTCAGTGAGGGTGGTTGGAGAGTGAGGAGGATGAAATGGAGAAGCTCTATTCTGGACATGGGAGGTTTGCTATGGCCATTGTACCTTCTGGTTGACCTGTCAGTTAGCAGGTGGATAATGGTCAGGGACTTAAGGTGAAGGCAGGGGAGGAGACTGATGAGTCATCCTATGAACGATCCTTAAAGCCTCAAGACTGAGGAGATTGGGCAGGGAGTGAGTGAAGACAGTCCCCTTCCGGAGACAGGAGAGTGATGAAGATGCTTGTCACTCAGGGTGGAGGGCTGGCTTCCAGAATGGTGACCTGGGTCCGGGCGAAGTGGCTTATGCCTGTAATCTTAGCACTTCAGGAGGCTGAGGCAGGCAGATTACCTGAGGTCAGGACTTTGAGACCAGCCTGGCCAACATGGTGAAACCCCATCTCTACTAAAAATACAAAAATTAGCCGGGTGTGGTGGCGCATGCTGGTAATTCCAGCTACTTGGGAGGCTGAGGTGGGAGAATCGCTTGAACCTGGGAGGCAGAGGTTGCAGTGAGCTGAAATCACACAACTGTACTCCAGCCCAGACGACAGAGCGAGATTCTGTCTCAAAAAAAAAAAAAAAAAAAAAAA
>NW_026652287.1:22120875-22182474 GCF_009828535.3 Hylobates moloch | reverse complement strand
AAAAAAAAAAAAAAAAAAAAAAAAAAAGAATGGTAACTTGTGACATCCAAGAGCTCAGCCTTCTACCCACACCCAGTGGGGCCTGGAGGGGCCCTGACTGGGGTTGCTGTGATATTCTGGAAGCTGGATCTTAGCCACTGTCCTCAGGGTCTTTGACCTTTTATTTCAATGCCCTCATTCTGAAGGCCCTGAGCTGGTCATGATCTGGACTTGCTATTTCCCTAACATCTTCCTCCTAGAACTTCAAAAGCCTGGCTGGGGTACCCAGGAAGCTGCTCTTCTCCCCTAAGGGGCAGGAAACTGGGACAGCAGGTACCTCATTCAAGGTCACAAGGGTTAGGGCAGGGCTGCCTACAGAACCGGGGAGGCCAACCCCTCTTCCATCCATGTCCACATTGGTTTGACTTATCACCAGGCTTTTGTTGTGCCAAGTGGAGTATGCAAACAAAAAAGAACTCCTTGGAATAATGAAGATGTTTAGCAAGGGAGGAGGGAGAGAAGACATCCAGGATAATAGAGCTTAAGGAGAGAAGAGAAGTTTAATACCGAAATCTGAAGCC
Source organism: Hylobates moloch (assembly GCF_009828535.3). Lineage (NCBI taxonomy): Eukaryota > Metazoa > Chordata > Mammalia > Primates > Hylobatidae > Hylobates > Hylobates moloch. Next base: position 22,181,914 of record NW_026652287.1, on the reverse strand, counting down.
AGGTGCTGTGCAAGTACCTGTGGTTTCAGCTACTTGAGAGGTTGAGGTGGGAGGATCACTTGAGCCCAGGAGGTTGAGGCTGCAGTGAGCTATGATCACACCATTGCACTCCAGCCTGGGTGACATGAGCAAGACCCTGTCTCTAACAAAAGAAGAAAAGTTTGACAACATTTAGTTCATAATATGTGATGTAATTCCGTATTAGTCCGTTTTCACACTGCTATAAAGATACTACCTGAGACTCGGTAATTTATAAACAAAAGAGGTTTAATTGACTTACAGTTCTGCATGGCTGGGGAGGCCTCAGGAAACTTACAATGAGGGTGGAAGGAGAAGGGGAAGCAAGGCACATCTTACACGGTGGCAGGAGAGAGAGCACAGGGGAAATGCCAGACGCTTATCGAACAACCAGATCTGTGAGAACTCCCTCACTATCTCGAGAACAGCATGGAGAAAACCACCCCTGTGATCCAATCACCTCCCATCAGGTCCCTCCCTCAACATGTGGGGATTACAATGGAGATGAGATTTGGAAGGGGACACAGAGCCAAACCATATCAAATATCATCCTTGGTCTCTACTAGGAAACTTAAGCAAAATCTTTTAAGCAAAAGTATTGTACGTCAATGCTTTGGGGGTCAGGTTTGTGGTTTGGGGGTGGAACAATGTGCTGAAACCAGTCCTTGGAAGGTTCTGGAGTCTCAACTACATATGGGTTATGTCGGGAATAGTTGAGGAATGCCATGGGATGCTTTCTGCTCCAGATTGGAACTCTTGGAGATTGGGAAACACATGAGTCACTTCTGCACCCCCATTAACCAGCATTGTGCATGAACAGAGTAGGGGTTCAGGAATTGTTTGTAGAATGAATGACCGAATGAGGAGAGGAGTAGGTCCCAGGCGTGAGCCACCGCTCCCAGCCTTTTCTTTGTTTTTTTTTTTTTTTTTTTTTTGAGGTAGAGTCTGGCTTTGTCACCCAGGCCGAAGTGCAGTAGCATTGTCTCCACTCACTGCAACCTCCACCTCCCGGGTCCAAGTGATTCTCATGCCTCAGCCACCCACATAGCTAGGACTACAGGTGTGTGCCACCACACCTGGCTAATTTTGGTATTTTTAGTAGAGATGGGGTTTTGCCATATTGGCCAGGCTGGTCTCAAACTCCTGTCCTCAGGTGATTCGCCCACCTTGGCTTCCCAAAGTGCTGGGATTATATGTGTGAGCCATCGTGCCCAGCCCAAATTTTTCTTAGCTTTGACTCTCTCTGACCTCTTTTAAGGGCTTACTCGATTAGGTCAGGCCACTTGAGGCATTTTCCCTTTTGATTAACTCAGATTCAATTGATTAGGGACCTTAATTACATCTGTAAAATCTCTTCTGCTTTATAATGTAACATAATCATAAGAGTGATATCCCACTATCTTCACAAGTCTTGACACACACAAAGGGAGGAGAGTATACAGGGTATGTACACCAGGAGGTGGGATCTTGGGAACTGTTTTAGAATTCTGCTTACTACAATGGTGTAGCACCCTTCCACACTGAATAGTGCTGACCTGTGTGACCACATGGATATTGCAGAAATGATGGTGTGTGATTTCCAAGTCTGAGTCATAAAAGACATTATGGCTTCTATCTTGCTCTTTCTTTCTTGGGTCCCTTGCTCTGGGGAAATCCAGCTGCCATGTTGTGAGGATACTCAAGCAGCCCTGAAAATCACAAATGTACACACACAAAGAATTTATTTAAAAAACACATGTGGCCTCCATCACTTGCAGTCTGTCACTTGGAGCCTGGTACTCAGAACTGTCATGGCACAACCTACAGTCCAAAACATTCACTCTCATGACTTATACGATTTAGACTCTAGAGAAAAGCTTCTCCACATCCGTTAGACTAGGTCCTCAAAATAACAACTGTGTCCTAAGGCAGTGAAAGTTCATGCGTTGGGCTGCTGCCAATGTTGGAGATGAATGTGCTTATAGGGGGCAAGGATAATTTAAGAATTTGAGGCACTTAGATAAGAGCAAAGACCAGTGAATTAATTTATCAAATTCTTCCTCTCTGGCTGGGCGAGGTGGCTTATGCCTGCAATCCCAGCACTTTGGGAGGCCAAGGCGGGAGGATCACTTGAGGTCAGGAGTTCAAGACCAGCCTGGCCAACATGATAAAACCCTGTCTTTACTAAAAGTACAAAAATTAGCTGGTGTGGTATCATGTACTTGCAGTCGCAGCTACTCAGGAGGCTGAGGCATGAGAATTGCTGGAACTTAGGAGGCAGAGGTTGCAGTGAGCTGAGATTGCGCCACTGCACTCCAGCCTGAGACAGGCTTCTTTCTGTGTTCCACTTTGTGGTTCTAGAAGTCCTCACACATTAGTGTAATCTTTGCACAACTGCACAAGACAACTGTAGGGGACACATTCTAAAACACTCCCCAGTGATCCCTGCCTTCTAGCATTCACACCCCTGTGTAATCCTCTCTGCTGGAGTATGGGAGGGCCCTGGGACCTGCTCTTAGCATATAGAATACAGCAAAGGTAATAGGATTTCAAGTCTGTGACTACATGGCAGAGGATTGTAACTGCCGTCTTACATGCAGACTCTTCCAATTGATGTTCTTATTTGCTGGCTTTGATGAAGTAAGCCATCAGAGGAGTTGGCCCATGTGCTTAGAAACCGAGGGTGACTTCCAGCCAACAGCCAGCAAGCAACTGAGGCACTTAGTCTGACAGCCTGAACTGGATGCACAACAACTGTATGACCTTAGAAGCAGATCCTTCCCCAGGTGAGTCTCAGATGAGACCCCAGCCCTGGCTTGACACCTTGATTGCAGCCTTGTGAGACCTTGCAGCAGAGGACCCAACTAAGCCATTTCTGGATTCCTGACCACAGAAATGGTGAGATAGTAAATAAACTGCCAAATTTATGGTAATTTGTTAGGCAGCAATATATAACTACCACAACAAGAGGATCGTTTAGAAATATTAAACAATTTGGCCGGGTACAGTGGCCCACACCTGTAATCCCTGCACTTTGGGAGGCCAAAGTGGGCAGGTTGCTTGAGTCCAGGAGTTCAAGACCAGCCTAGGCAACATGGTGAAACTCCATCTCTACTAAAAATACAAAAATTAGCCGGGCATGGTGGCAGGCACCTGTAATCCCAGCTACTCAGGAGGCTGAGGCAGGAGAATCACTTGAACCAGGGAGGTGGAGGTTGCAGTGAGCCAACGTTGCGCCACTGCACTCCAGCCTGGGCGACAGAGCGAGACTCCATCTCAAAAAGAATAAATAAATAAAAAAGAAAGTTAAGTGCATTTTATTTGACAACTGTAAGCTTGATTTATCCTGTGAAGATGTTTAGCTGGTGTGGTGGCAGGTACTTGTGAACCTCCCTTCATACTCTTGTCCTGGGTCCTGTGGCTGTCAGGGCAGGCTGGCTCAAGCTCATTCAGCTGGTAAATGGAGCTGAGATTCAAGCTTAGACCCCGAGGTCTGGGCTATGTGAGATGGGACGCTGCCCTGGGTCAGCTCATCTTCCAGGTAAGAAGCTGCCACCTCAGGAAGCCGATAGGAACTGAAAGACTCCATGGTTACAGGCAGGAGAGTGACATAATTTGTGGGGCCATTTGCAGAAAGAAAATGCAGAGCCCCTTGTTCACCAATGACTAAGAATTTCCAAATGCTGACAGTAGATCACATGAGGCCTCCTAAGGGCAAGCATGAAGTCCTTCTAAGGGCAGAGTCCTGCGCAACTGCATGGGTCGCATGCCACTGGTTGGGGGGCTTCCTGGAGGTGGTGGCATTGGGTTCTCCCAATCCCCCAATAATAGACAGGATTGAGTGTGGTGGAAAGAAGGGGCAAGAGCCAATGGAAAAGATGAGGATCATCTATGTATAGGACTCATCAGTGGCTTCCTTTAAAAATGAATTTATTTAAACAAAAATATCAGTCATTTAAAGAAAAAATCAAGGAAATAAGCGCACATGTGATGTACAGATATGGAGAAAAAAATTGAGTTGTGTCATTTGAACGACTGGAGTTTGGGAAATTGCTGTCTGGATGTGTGTGTCTACAGTGTGTAATTGTGAATCTGTGCATGGGAGTCTGCATGTAGATCTTTGATTGTATCCATGGAAATGAGTGAGTCTGTGAGTGTGGATGTGTGATATATTTATAAAAGTGTGTGAAAGTGACAGTGTGTCTGAGCACATGTTATTGTGTGACTGTGTATAAGGGGGTCTGGGGAGGTAAATTTTTCTTATCCTAAGCTTCTCCAAGGGAAATGTACAATTGTGGACTTGTTTACACTGAGCACATCTCTAATACTTGTGTATCTGTCAGCTATTGCCACAATAATGCTGTGTAACAAGTATCTCTCTACCCCACTTAGTGGCTTCAAACAACAAACAGAAATGGGGAGAGACTGGGGATAAGAGTGAGACTTCTCTAAAAAAAAAAAAAGAAAAGAAAAGAAATGGGGAAAGACTGCTAATACAATAGGTATAGAGTTTCTTTTTGGGGTGATGAAAATGTTCTAAAATTAATTGTGGTGATGGTTGCACAGCTATAAATATGCTAAGAACTGCTGGATTATACTGTTTACATTGGTGAATTTAACAGTACATGAATGACATTTCACATACTATTAAAAAGCCACAACAACAAACATTGATTTTCTTGCTTGTGAGTGTACGAATGAACCGTAGGTCTGCTGGAATCACTTGGGCTTGGCTCCTGGCTGCAGCTGGGTTCTGGAATGTTCCATGTATTTCTTCTACATTTTTTTTTTTTATCCTCTTTGGTCAGCAACTACTCAGGCTTGTTCAAGGTGGCTAGCAGAAGTGGAAGGGGATGAGCAGACACGTGTAATCTTTCTTAACACTTGGCTCAGAGCTAGCACATCACTTCTGCACACATTCCATTGGCAAAAATTCTATGCCAATATCTATAGCTATTGCCAAGCCTGACATCAACAGGAAAGGGAAATAGACTTTCCTCACTCTCATGCATTTCAAGGTCATATGACAGAAGGGAGTGAAGAATTGAGAAAGATAATCCGATCTACACACCTGTGTAACATGGTGCTCCTTCTCCTCTGAGATCTACTTAAACATGGCATAGACCCAAATTCCAGGTTGTGTACAACTTAAAGCCTCCTGTCAATTTCTGTCTGTTCCTGCATCTTATTTCCTCTTGTTCTTCTCTTTCTCATACTCCTCCCAGTCTCAGGGCTTCTGTGACTGTGTGAGCTATCTTGCTCCCACCCTGAGTCAAAGCCAGGTTAAAAGCCCCACCCCCTCACTATTTTTGAGAAGAAACTCAGTCACACTCAGCATTTAGTACATATAGTGATTTTATGGAAGATTTGAAAGATTATGCAGAAGGATTGCAAGTTGCACAAACTTCTGCATTTATGGCCCCACCACTCTTCCATTTCTGGCTGGAGGCATTAGGGAAGTCTTCCTAGGGGAGGTGGCATTTGAACAGATCTTGAAGGCTGAGGAAGAGCGAGGCATAAGATGGTGACAGGAAAGAACATTCCAGACAGAGGGAACAGCAGCATGGATAAGAGAGGAAACATCTGGTGTAGTTGAGGAAATGCAAGTCGTTGGCATGGCTGGAGTGGAAGATGTGAGCTGGGGAGTGCTGGGGGGTGAGGCTAGATTGCTGCACAAGCCCATGAATGGCTTGTTCTGTGTTCAGCTAGGTTAGAATGACTTTTCCAGAATTACCATCTCCATATGGTTCTGGGTTGGCATTAGCCACAGGAGAAATTTGTATGAGATTTGGAAGGTGGGAATGAAACTGAGCCATATTTGTAATGCTAAGAAGGTCAATGCAGAGCCCCAGACACTGTGGACACAGCTTCCCATTGGTGCTCTCAGTTGTCCTTGTGGTTCCCAGTTCATCCTCAAGGTTCTAATTTGTCCTAGCTCTCATTCGTGTCCGGCCTCCTCCTTGACAGCCGATATAAGTGACCCAGAGACAACATTAGTGAATAGAGTCCTCTACCAGCTCCCACAATTGTGTAAGGTTTAAACCCTGTAATAAATCCCTTCTCTGATGCTCACAGTGGATCTCTGATTGAACCCTGAGTGATAGACCTTTGTGTGCCACACTGAGGAATTGGGGCTTCATCTTATGGACTTGTTTTTCTCAACTTTTTGTCATTTGAGGACTGCAGTGGCAGAGGTAATGCTAAATGTTCACCATTCTCATCTTCTTCCTGGGCTCGTGCTTTAGTTCCAGCCTCCCTGGATTTGTCTCCCAAATCCTTCCACATGACATCACAGCCTCTCTCTCACTTCTCTAGTTGGCCAGCTGAACGCAGAAGGTTCCATGGTGGACCCCAAGGTGTGGGGGGTTTCAGAGCCGCTAGCTGGAAGGAGCCTGAGTTCCTGAATGACTCTGTGGAACTGAGACTCCGACTACCTTGCACTGGGCTGTGACTTGAAAAGCATAACTTTATTATGTAAAGCCAGTGAGATTTGGAATTATTTGCTAGAGTGGGTAGCCAACATCTGTACCATTACTGATTTAATCACATTTTAAAAATAAGTTTACTCATTTTTTTTTTTTTTTTTTTGAGGCGAAGTCTTGCTCTGCCGCCCAGGCTAGAGTGCAGTGGTGCTATCTTGGCTTACTGCAAGCTCCGCCTCCTGGGTTCACGCCGTTCTCCTGCCTCAGCCTCCCAAGTAGCTGGGACTGCAGGTGCCCACCACTACGCCCGGCTAATTTTTTGTATTTTTAGTAGAGACGGGGTTTCACCGTGTTAGCCAGGATGGTCTCTATCTCCTGACCTTGTGATCTGCCCGCCTTGGCCTCCCAAAGTGCTGGGATTACAGGCATGAGCCACCGCACCTGGCCTCATTTTTTTTTTTTTTTTTTTTTTTTTTAAGATGGAGTCTAGCTTTGTAACCCAGGCTGGAGCGTAGTAGCATGATCTCGGCTCACTGCAACCTTTGCCTCTTGGGTTCAAGCGATTCTCTTGCCTCAGCCTCCTGAGTAGCTGGGATTACAGGTGACACCATGCCTGGCTAATTTTTGTATTTTCAGTGGAGACGGGGTTTCACCATGTTGACCAGGCTGGTCTCGAACTCCCGGTGTCAGGTGATCCGCCTGCCTCGGCCTCCCAAAGTGCTGGGATTACAGGCGTGAGCTACCACGCCTGGCCAGTTTACTTTTTATAGCTTTAATTTATTTGAAAAGAGAACTTTTTATTACTATTTATAAATGCAAAAGCAGTATCACTCATAATAGAGAGAAGGTAATGATAACAAAGAAGTGGTATGAAAATCAAACAATGATGTGATATTCTTTCCATATCTTGTTCAGGACAAGAGCCCCAAAGCCTGAGCCTGCTCTCACTTTGTTATAATAGGAGATTAACAAGTGCTTGACAGATGTTAAAGACAGGGTGGCACCAAACTAGACTTTTTCTGCAATGTTCTTGAAACACCATATTATCATGATTATATGATAATCACACCATACTTTATGAAACTACATGAGGGAAATAAAACTGATGAATAATTTTTAAACATTCCTTACCATGGGAAATTTCTTTCTTTCTTTCTTTCTTTTTTGAGACAGGGTCTCACTCCATTACCCAGGCTGGAGTGCAGTGGCGATCTTGGCTCATTGCAACTTCTGCCTCCCGGGTTCAAGCGATTCTCCTGTCTCAGCCTCCTGAGTAGCTGGGATTACAGGCATGTGCCACCACACCCAGCTAATTTTTGTATTTTTAGTAGAGTCAGTGTTTCACCATGTGGGCCGGGCTTGTCTCAAACTCCTGACCTCAGGTGATCCACCCGCCTCGGCCTCCCAAAGTGCTGGGATTACAGGTGTGAGCTCCGTTCCTGGCCTGTAATGGAAAATTTCAGACACGCACATATAAACATCATGAAGATAGTACCATAAACCCCGGGTACGCATTACGCAGCTTTAACAACTACCAACCCTCTGCCATTCTTACTATATCTCCTACCCCTTACACATACCCTACTTCCTTTTCTTGCTGGTCTTGTTGGAATATCTTTTTTTTTTTTTTTTTGAGACAGATTCTCACTCTGTCGTGGTGTGCAGTGGCATGATTAGGGCTCACTGCAGCATTGATCTCCTGGGCTCAAGCCATCCTCCCACCTCAGCCTCCAGAGCAGCTGGGACCACAGGCATGTGCCACTGTGCTTGGCTAATTTTTAAATTTTTTTGTAGAGACAGGGTCTTGCTATATTGCCCAGGCTGGTCTCAAACTCCTGGCCTCTATCGATCCTCCAGCTTTGGCCTCCCAAAGTGCTAGGATTACAGGCATGAGCTACCATGCCCAGCCTGGAATATCTTTAAATAAATTCCAGACATCATAACACTGTAATACATATTTCTTTTTTTTTTCTTTTTTTTTTGATGGAGTCTTGCTTTGTCACCAGGCTGGAGTGCAGTGGTGCGACCTTTGCTCACTGCAACCTCCACCTCCTGGGTTCAAGTGATTCTCCTGCCTCAGCCTCCCGAGTAGCTGGGACTACAGGTGCGCGCCACCATGCCCAGCTAATTTTTGTATTTTTAGTAGAGACGGGGTTTCGCCATGTTGGCCAGGATGGTCTTGATCTCTTGACCTCACGATCTGCCTGCCTCGGCCACCCAAAGTGTTGGGATTACAGGTGTGAGCCACCACACCCGGAATGTAATATATATTTCTAACAATAAACACATTAGAAAATATTCACAATACCATTATCATACTTAAAGAATTAACACTTCCTAAGCTGGGCGCTGTGGCTCATGCCTGTAATCCCAGCACTTTGGGAGGCTGAGAGCGGGTGGATCACCTGAGGTTGAGAGTTCTAGACCAACCTGACCAACATGGAGAAACCCCGTCTCTAGTAAAAATACAAAATTAGCCAGGCATGGTGGCGCATGCCTGTAATCCCAGCTACTCGGGAGGCTGAGGCAGGAGAATTGCTTGAACCTGGGAGGTGGAGGTTGCGGTGAGCCGAGATCGCACCATTGCACTCCAGCCTAGGCAACAAGAGCGAAACTCCGTCAAAAAAATAAATAAATCAAATTAAAAAAAAAAACACTTCCTTGTTACCATCTAATATTCTACGTTCAATTTGCCCTAATGACTACAAAAATGAGGTTTTGGAGTTGGTCTGTTGAAGTCAGGATCTAAGCAAGGGCACACATTGCATTGATTGATATATACTTAGTCTCTTTCTACCCTGTGGGGGATTGATTGCCAAAAAATGGTCTCTTATTGTATTCACGTCCTTGGCAAGGTGAAGGCGGCTTCTCTTGTTGAGGAGGAGTCTATTTTCAACCTTTGAATCTGGGCTTGGTCAGGTGACTTGCTTGGGCCAATAGAATGCAGCAGAAGTAAAAGTGAGTGACGTCTCTGTCCCAGCCTTGATGCCTCTACGTGATTCTACATGCTTCTTGGACCCCTGCCTCAGCAAGGAGAGCAAGCCCAGGCAGCCTGCTGTGGGACAAGAGACTGTGGGCAGAAGAGCTATGCCAGGTGAGGCTGTTCTAGGCCAGCCCATCTTCTGACCCTCCAGCTGACCACAGAACATGAGATTAGCCCAGCCCAGCTCAGCTGAACCTGGCCCAGACCAAAAGAGCCACATCTTCTTGTGTAATAATAATTGTTATTTTAAAATCACTAAATTTGGCCGGGCGCAGTGGCTCACGCCTGTAATCCCAGCACTTTGGGAGGTCCAGGTGGTTGGATCACTTGAGCCCAGGAGTTCAGACCAGCCTGGGCAACAGGAAGAAACCCTGTCTCTACTAAAAATAGAAAAATTAGCTGGGTATGGTGGTGTGCGCTTGTGGTCTCCATTACTCAGGAGGCTGAGATGGGGACATCACCTGAGCCTGGGACCGGAGGTTGCCATGAGTTGAGATCGCACCATTGCACTCCAGCCTGGGCCACAGAGTGAGAACCTGTCTCAAAAAAAAAAATAAATAAATAAAAATTAAAAAATAGGCCAGGTGCAGTGGCTCACACCTGTAATCCCAGCACTTTGGGAGGCCAAGGTGGGTGGATCGCCTGAGGTCGGGAGTTCGAGACCAGCCTGACCAACATGGAGAAACCCCTGTCTCTACTAAAAATACAAAATTAGCCAGGCATGGTGGCACATGCCTGTAATCCCAGCTACTCGGGAGGCTGAGGCAGGAGAATCGCTTGAACCCTGGAGGCGGAGGTTGCGGTGAGCCGAGATTGTGTCGTTGCACTCCAGTCCGAGCAACAAGAGTGAGACTCGGTCTCAAAATAAATTTAAAAAAAAATCACTAAATTCTAGTGTAATTTATTATATAGTATTATTGTGGACGATAGACAACTGATAGAAATCTACAAATTTCTTCCTGTTTTTTAAAATGTCATTTACTTGCTGAAGACCTTGGAGTCTTGTCCTTCTGTTTCCAACATTCTAGATTTTTGCTAATTACATTCCAGGTGTTATTTATTGTTAGCCTCCATATTCCTTGTAAATGGGTAGTTAATCTACAGGCTGGATTAGAGTCACATGGGGCAAGAACACTTTATAGGGATTCTTGTTTGCATCACATTAGGAAGCACTCAATGTTTGGTTATCCCACTTGGAGTGATGTCAAGTTTGGTCAGTGGGTTCAGTGAATAATTTTAGACAAGGTTGGGATACCCAGGGGAGACTTCCTGGAGGAGTCAGGTTTGAGTTGAGCCTCTTTTTTAAAATGAATTTTATGTATTTATTTTTAAGACAGGGTCTTTTAAGACAGGATCTCTGCTCCGAGTTGAGCCTCTTTGAAAGATGGGTGGGATTTAGATAGGCAGAGAGAAGGAGGACACATTCAATGTGGGGAGGGAGGGGTGGATGGCATGAGTCAGAGAGTGTTTTGAAAATGCAGAGCAATAACCAGCAATAACCTTCTGTCAGCTTCCTTTATTATCCTCTGGTATAGAGGTTAGGGCAGGAACCAGATTTTATCTCAGGTTCTAATTCTAATGGGCTGGTAATGGGTACATGGAATACTTTGTTGAGATACATTGTGAAACCACATTCTTGCTCAGTGGGAAACTTGCTGTAATTGACTAGGGGTGTCTGTCGCGGATCTAGGAAGGCTTGGTGGTGGTAGAATTGCTACGAATCTGCTCCAGATCAATGCCTCTGCTCCCGCCTCGTGGTCTTTGACATGGAAGCCCATAAGGAAATGAGGGCTGAAAGGGATATCTAACATGGACTGTGGCAGACCTTACCAACATTCATTCACTTTTTTTTTTTTTTTTTGAGGTGTAGTCTCACTGTCACCCAGACTGGAGCGCAGTGGCATGACCTCAGCTCACTGCAACCTCCACCTCCCCAGTTCAAGCAATTCTCCTGCCTCAGCCTCCCAAGTAGCTGGGATTACAGGTGTGTGCCACCATGCGAAGCTAATTTTTGTATTTTTAGTAGAGAGGAGGTTTCACCATGTTGGCCAGGCTGGTCTAGAATTCCTGAGCTCAAGTGATCTACCCGCCTTGGCCTCCCAAAGTGCTGGGATTACTGGCATGAGCCACTGTGCCCAGGTGCTCCATTTCCTTTTAAGGAGAGCCCTGTTCCAGCTGCTGAAAGTGGTGTCCTCAGAGAGCATCCAGGTGTCAGGTCCTTGGGCTGAACCCCTGTCTCACCTGCAGAAGGCCACCTTGCCCAACGTCACATAAATTTCCTGGGATGTCGCATGTCTAGTAATTTTGGTTAGGGGATATACAAAGGTCTGGCCATCTTGGCCCAATCTAGACAATTCTGAACAGCCATTTTAACTTCCTGTTTCCTGGCAGGGTTGGTTAAGATGGTGTTGCACCTGCATTTCAGGTCAACTTCTCTCCCTACCCACTCCTGCTTCCTCTCTGCTCCTTCCCCAGGAGGTGATCTCAAGGGGGCTCCTTCAAATATCCCCTGAACACTAAATTCTATCTTAGAGTCTGCTTCCTGGGGATCCTAACACAGGACACACATAAGTCAAACAAGAGTTTTGAGAAACAATATTTATCTTTTCTATGTGTCATGCATTCTCATATTATCTATACTATTTTATTTATATTCATGTTGATCATGACCCACTACATTGATTTCAATCAGCCATGGCTTTGAAAACACCTGCCTGGGCTATGCCTCCACAAGCATGGAGGATGGTCAGTGTGTCCTTTGGGCTGTCTTTGGCTGCAAGTAAAAGAGTGCCTGGCTAAACATGGATTAAATACTAGGGGTTCCTTTTTTGCATAATAGATTTGTTAATAGGTGATTTCAAAGTTAGTTCATGACTCAACAACTTCATCAATGACCCAGGTTCTTTCCACGTATTTCCTCTCTGACACCCTTGACATGTTGGCCATGTCTCCTCATAGTCACAGAATGGCTGTTGCTGCCACTGCCAGGTATCACATCCTCATACAACCACCTCTAAAGGAAGCAGGCGTGGAGAGCATCTCCTCACACATTTATTTTAATTCAGAAAAAAAAAATTCTGCAGTTAAATTCAGAAAAAAAAGAGAAATTCTACAGAAGCCCCAGGAACAGCCTTCCCCTTATGCCTCCTTGGCTAGAAGTGGGTCACTGTTTATGTCTAATGAATCTCTGCCCATCCAATACCTAAGGTTTCATTAGCAAAAACAAAAAGATGACTAGGCCGGGCACAGCGGCCCACTCCTGTAATCCCAGCACTTTGGGAGGCTGAGGCGGGCGGATTACTTGAGGTCAGGAGTTCGAGACCAGCCTGGCCAACTTGGTGAAACCCCATCTCTACTAAAAATACAAAAATTAGCTGGGTGTGGCTGTGCGTGCCTGTAATCCCAGCTACTCGGGAGACTGAGGCAGGAGGATCGCTTGAACTTGGGAGGTGGAGGTTGCAGTGAGCTGAGATCATGCCCTGCATTCCAGCCTGGGTGACAGAGCAAGACTCTGTCTCAAAAACAAAACAAAACAAAACAAAACAAAACAAAGGAAATGGAGCATTTCATGCCCATCACAGTGTGTGTGTGTGTGTGTTTGTGTGTGTGTGTGTGTCACTAGATTGTGATGCAAATATCTTCCTTATTGTGGGTCCTGGTCAGAGCGGTTTGCAAGCCCCTGGCTGGGCTGGGCTGTGCTTCTGCCTGAGTTGCTTTTCTCCTAATTGCCTTGTGGGGTGTAGTCACTTTTTCCAAGGCTCTGTTTGCGAGAAGCAACCCTGCATTCATGAGGCAGCCCCCTGGCATATTTGAATACCAATGCCAGGCAGAGCTGTTGGTGCCTCCCATGCATTAAGAAATGGCAGCTGCTGCTGATGTCCCCAAATGAAAATGACTAAGGAGGGCTAAAGCCAAGCAATGTCACTGCTACCTCTGATGCATACACTCACAGGAGCCTTCTGGTTTCCAGGGTCCTCCTCTATCCTGTCTTGGCTGCCTCCTCCTTGACCCTTGGTTTCTTTCTTTTTCGGTCTCCCTTCCCAGAAGATTGTCTTCAGCAAATTGTATTTTAAGTCATGTAATGATGAGTTGGTTAGAGGCTCAGAGCTAGCTCTGCCCTTGGCAAAAATCTGGATGAACCTCTCACGCTGTTGGTTTGCAAAGCCCTCCATGTGTGGCTCTTTGCTTGTTGCCTGGAACAGCAGGGAGGGACAGGAGAGTAAGAACCTTAGAGGCTGTGCTTCTGCCCTCTGGGAATGTAGGCTTGCGTGTCTGCAGAGCTCCTGTGTCGGGCTTCTTGTGTGCCCAACTGCCCTAGGGAGTGTGCTAAAAATGCAGATTCCTGGGCTGCTCCAAAAGTCTAGTGAGTGACCCGGGGATCTGCATTTTACAAAAAACAAAACTTTTCACTGACATAATTTCATCCTTAAAGAAAAGTCGCAAGAACAGTTCCAAGGAGTCATGTATAGCTCATCACATTTGCTCTATCACTTCTCACTTTCCAGATATAAATATGTGTATTATTTTTTTCTGAATCATTTGAGAAGTTACAAACGTAATGCCTCTTTACCTGAGCTTACCTCCTGAGAACAAGGAAATTCTCTTACATAACTCACCACTGAATTATGAAATTTGGGATACTTAGCATCAATATGAATATCTAATCCACAGTACATGGTAAGTTTCCCTAATTGTCACCACCCCTTTATTTTTTAATGATCACACATGCTTTAGTTGTATTAGAACAAAAAATTCGTTCTCTTTTATTTTTTTTGAGACTAAGTCTCACTCTGTCGCCCAGGCTGAAGTGCAATGGCGTGATCTCGGCTCACTGCAACCTCTGCCTCCTGGGTTCAAGTGATTCTCATGCCTCAGCCTCCCGAGCAGCTGGGACTACAGGTGCGTGCCACTACACCTGGCTAATTGTTTTGCATTTTTATTAGAGATGGGTTTTCACCATGTTGGCCAGGCTGGGCTCGAACTCCTGGCCTCAAATGTTCCACCTGCCTCAGCTTCCCAAAGTGCTGGGATTATAGGTATGAGCCGCCATGCCCAGCCTATCTCTTTTAATCTGAGAGTTCTTCAGCACCCCCCACCCCCATCATTCATGACCTTGACATTTTATTTCTTCTATCTCTTCCTCCTCCTCCTCCTCTTCCTCCCCTTCCCCTTCTCCTCCTCCTCCTCCTTCTTCTTCTTCTCCTTCTCCTTCTCCTTTCTTCTTCTTCTTCTTCTTCTTCTTCTTCTTCTTCTTCTTCTTCTTCTTCTTCTTCTTCTTCTTCTTCTTCTCCTTCTTCTTCTTCTTTTTCTTTAGAAATGGGGTCTTGCCATGGTGCCCAGGGCAGCCTGGGCTCAGGCTATCCTCCCACATTGGCCTCCGCAGACTTGGACATTTTACAAATGTTTAGACCTCTTGTTTTGTAGAATGCCCCTCAGTTTGCATTTGTCTGTGGAACCTGTATTTTTAACATCTCCATTGACCTTGAAACCTTTGAGAGGATTGGGCAGCCCTGTCTAAGATGCACATATTTACAACTCTTACCTTTCAAGAATTCAAAGGACTTGAAAAAAATAGCTTTGCGGGGCATCAGATTTAGTTCCTTGGAGGGGTTTTGAGTTGGGGACATTTTTTTTCAAGATCCGATTTGCTCAGAACTCAAATCCCAGAGATTTCTTAATTGCCTGGGTTGCTAAACTGGCTGAGTCTTAAGGGATCCTGCTGGGCTTTTAATTTCTCTGACTTTGATCCTGTGGAAGGGGGGAGGGTTTTGGCAAGGTCGAGGAGCAGGCTGGCAGGTGGGAAGTGGAGGGCAGACAGGGGTCAAGGCTGGGCGGGGATAAAAACAGCAAAGTGGCTGGGTGCAGTGGCTGTTTGTAATCCCAGGTCTTTGGGAGACGGGCAGATCACTAAAAATACAAAAATTAGCTGGTGTGGTGGCAGGTACCTGTAATCCCAGCTACTTGGAAGGCTGAGGCATGAGAATTGCTTGAGCCCAGGAGGCAGAGTTTGCAGTGAGCCGAGATCACACCATTGCACTTCAGCCTGAGTGACAAAGGGAAACTGTCTCAAAACAAAAACAAAAACAAACAACAACAACAAAAAACAAAAAACAAACAAACAAAACCCTCAAAAAACAGCAACGTGTCCTCCCTGCACAATAAGTGCCTGCAATGTGCTGGGCACTCTGGGCTGATCTGTCCCCCAGGACTCTCACCGTTCTATTATCATTAGCTCCATTTCGCAGATGAGGCGACTGAAGTTCAGAGAGGTGACATCACTTATCCCTCATTGCTTAGTTAGGAAGTGGCTGAGCTGGGATTTTGTTGTTTTTTGAGACAGGATCTCACTCTGTCACCCAGGTTGGAGTGCAGTGGTGCCAACATGGCTCACTGCAGCCTGGAACTCCTGGGCTCAAGTGATACTCTCACCTCAGCCTCCGGAGCAACTGTGACTACAGGTGTGCGCCACCATACCCGGCTTATTTAGTTTTGAGACAGAGTCTCATTCTGTTGCCCAGGTTGGAGTGCAATGGAGCCATCTCAGCTCACTGCAGCCTTGACCTCCTGGGCACAGGTGATCCTCCTGCCTCAGCCTCCCAAGTAGCTGGGACTACAGGCATGCATCACCACGTCTGGCTAATTTTAAAATTTTTCTTGGTCAAGGCTGGTTTTGAACTTCTGGGCTCAAACAATCCTCCCATCTTGAACTCCAAAGTGTTGGGATTACAGGTGTGAGCCACCACACCCAGCCTTGAGCTGGGATTTGAACTTAAGCCTGTCTGACTGCAAACAGGCTTTCACTGTGTTTGCTTAACCATTGTGGCATCCCTCTCACCAGGGATCAAATAAGGTCCAGAAAGTTCTGGAAGGAACCCAATTTCATGAATGAGAAGCATGCAATTTGACCCAAACACCAGCTTAACTGAGGCTGTGATCCGGCTGTGTTGGGGTGCGCCCCATCTGTTAGGTGGTCTTTAGACCTCACCATCTGCAGCTGAGTATGTGCTGGAGCCAGATGGCTTGAGTTCGAATTGTGGCTCTGCCATTCACTTGCACTGTAACCCTGGGCAGTCCTGGGTGTCTTGTGGTGGCCTCCCCAGATCCCTTCCCTGCCCCCTCCACTTTCTCGGCACTTGGGAGTTTGCCCTCTGCTTTTGGGTGGATTTCGCCAATTGGGAACCTGGACAGAATAGAGGGCGAGATGGGAGGGGGCTCACGATGTTCATTTTCCCAGATCCTTCTGGTGGGGACACCATGCATTCTTCCACTGAAGGCCACAGTTTCAATTAGGCCTCTCTCCTCGCCAGGACAGCCACTGGGTCTGGTTTTGGAAGCCTCCTCTTCTAAAACCCTCCCTCCTGTCTCCTTTAGGGCTGTGGTGCTAACGGCTCCCTGCTGTTTGTTTTGTTTTGTTTTGTTTTGAGATGGATCTCACTCTGTATGCCCAGGCTGGAGTGCAATGGTGTGATCTCAGCTCACTGCAACCTCTGCCTCCTGAATACAAGCGATTCTCCTGCCTCAGCCTCCTGAGTAGCTGGGACTACAGGTACCCGCCACCATGCTCGCCTAACTTTTGTATTTTTAGTAGAGACGGGGTATCACCATGTTGGCCAGGCTGGCCTTCAACTCCTGACCTCAAGTGATCCACCTGCCTCGGCCTCCCAAAGTGCTGGGATTATAGGCGTGAGCCACCGTGCTCGGCCCCAATAGCTACTTTTATTGAGTGCTTACTATGAGCTAAGATTTGTGCTATACTCTTTGCACTACTCAATTCCTCCTCATAATCCTACAAGGTAGGTACAATCACCATCCTGTTTTACAGATGAGGAAACTGAGGTTCAGGCAACTCGAGCAACTTGTTCAAGGTCACACAGCCAAGAAAACATTGAGACCCTAGGCCCAGGCTGTAGCCACTACCCTGCCTCTGCAGCATGAAGGCAAATATGTGGTCTGAATGGGAATTCATGATACAGGAGGGCAGTATTGTGTCAGCCTGGCCCTGGTTTTGGGACCTGAAACGATTGGAGCATTTTTGGCTGGGTGGTAGGTGACAGTGAGGTGTTTTGCTCTGACACATGCCCAGGGTCACCTGGTCCAATTCCTGCTCAGCTGCTTCCAAGCCTTGTCACCCTGGCAAGTTCCCTAACCACTCTGTGCCTTAACTTACCCTTCTGTAAGATGGGGATAACCACATTACCTGCCTCAGAGGTAACGTTCTGAGGGTTAAATGAATGAATGTATTAAAGAGCTCAGGGCAGTATCTGGTAAATATTTCATTACATTAATTTTAGCTATCATCATCATCATCATCATTGTTGTCATCTCACCTGTTGGACAACCCGTGTGTGTGGCTGAGGAAATGGAGCAACCTTGGCGAATTCCCTCCTTCCCTTGCTGCCTGCATCTCATCTGGTGCATCTGAGTTGGTCTCTGCTGAATTATTTTACTTCTTTGTCCTCTGCAGCCAAATGGAGACCTCTCCCTGACTCTGCCTGGCCTTCAGACACTTTCAGAAGGCAGTTAACACCATCTGGCCTTGAGAATTCTGAGTCCTTATATTTCAGGATTGAGCTGAGACCTTTGTGAAACATCATCTCTGGGAGGGCCAGCCTGGGCCCAGCTCACAGACATAAGCTGTCCTAATATCCCAACTTATTGACTCACACATGCACTCAGTGATTTATTGAGCACCTAGTGTGTGTCAGTCGCTGTGCAAGGTGCCGGGGCTGTACTGTAGCAAGGAAAACAGGAGACAAGGTCCCTGCCATCATGAAGCTCATGTGCTACAGGGAGTGACAGACAGCAGGTAAGTAAACAATAACAAGTGAATATATAGTAGCAGAGAAAAATAACAGCAATGGAAACAAGCAAAGCAGGGGAAGGGGGCTAGACAGTGACTGGGACGGGGAGGTGGATGGTGTGTGAGTATTTTAAACTCAAGGAGGTGCTTCTTCCTGGGATGCTCTAGGATATTCTGGGATGCCTGAGATAGCCAGGTCAAATCCACTAGGAATTTGTTGCTGACACTGAGGCAGCAGAATAGCATCTGGAGGCAGGGAACCTAAGGTTGGTTCACGCTGACTTCCTAGAACTAAATCAAAAGGAAAATCCCAACTTTCCAAGCCCGAGTAACAAAAGGACCAGAGGAACAAAGGACCGGAGGCTGGACCGTGCCCAGCCTGTTCTGCCTACAATCTTTATGCAGATATAGACAAATGTGAAAATTAGAGTTTTAAAAAGTCTAAAAGGAGCTAGTTAGAATGTCAATAGAGGTTGCTCACAGAACTGTAAGAGGCAGAGGAGATAGAGGGTGGAACTTCGTTTCTGAGCCTGGCTGCCTGGGTTCATATCCTGGCCTTGCCACTTGCTAGCTGTGAGAAGAGGGCAAATCACTTCACCTATGTATGCCTCGGTTTTCTCATCTGTAAAATGGTGCAATAATGACATGCAGGTATGACATTATCTTACTATTTATAAAGCACTTCCAATAGATCTAGTACATAATGAATCCAATCTAAGTGTTTTTTTTCTAACTGTATTGAAACAAGTGGGCACAAAAAGAGATTCCTTTTCCACCCTGAGCTACAGATTGAGAAGTTTTTGGGGCTGGGTTCTGCTACCTGCATTAAATATATATATTTAAATTAAAAACCTTTTGTTATAGAAAATGTTGAACATATATGAAAGTAGAGAGAATATTACATTTTTTTTTAATTGAGATGGAGTCTCGCTCTGTCACCCAGGCTGCAGTGCAGTGGCACGATCTCGTCTCACTGCAAGCTCCTCCTCCCAGATTCACGCCATTCTCCTGCCTCAGCCTCCCGAGTAGCTGAGACTACAGGCGCCCGCCACCACACCTGGCTAACTTTTTTTTTTGTATTTTTAGTGGAGACGGGGTTTCACCATGTTAGCCAGGGTGGTCTCGATCTCCCGACCTCGTGATCCACCCACCTCAGCCTCCCAAAGTGCTGGGATGAGCCACCCACTACAGGTGCCCACCACCACGCCCGGCTAATTCTTTGTATTTTTAGTAGAGACGGGGTTTCACCGTGTTAGCAAGGATGGTATAGATCTCCTGACCTCGTGATCTGCCTGCCGTGGCCTCCCAAAGTGCTGGGATTATAGGCGTGAGCCACCGCGCCCGGCCGGGTGTTTGTTTTTATCCTCCTATTTTTTCCATTTCTAGCACTTTCCATACTGTAAAATAGGATTAATAATAGTACCTATCTCATAGGATTATTGTGAGAATTAAATGAATTAATGCTTATAAAATGTTATAAAACATGGCCTCCCAAAGTGCTGGTATGAGCCACCACGCCTGGCCACAATTTTTTATTTTGTTTCTTTTCTTTTAAGACAGAGTCTTGCTGTGTCGCCCAGGCTGGAGTACAGTGGCACCATCTCAGCTCACTGCAACCTCTGTCTCCTAGGTTCAAGTGATCCTCCTGTCTCAGCCTCCCGAGTAGCTGGGACTGCAGGCATGTGCCACCATGCTCCACTAATTTTTTGTATTTTTAGTAGAGATGGGGTTTAACCATGTTGGCCAGGCTGGTCTTGAACTCCTGACCTCAAGTGCTCCATCTGTCTGCCTTGGCCTCCCGAAGTGCTGGGATTATAGGCGTGAGCCACTGAACCTGGCCTATTTTTTATTTTCTTGAGACACGGTCTCCCTCTCTTACCTAGGCTGGAGTGTAGTGGCACGATCATGGCTCAGTCACCTCAAACACCTGGGCTCATGGGATCCTCCCACCTCAGCCACCTGAGTAGCTGGGACTATGGGTGTGCACCACTGCACCCGGCTAATTTTCTAATTTCTTTTGTAGAGACGGGGTCTTGCTATGTTGCCAGGGCTGGTCTTGAATTCCTAGGCTCAAGAGATCCTCTTGCCTCAGCTTCCCAAACTGCTGGAATTATAGGCATGAACCACCTTCCCTGGCTCAGAATATTATAATTAACCTTTGTACACCCATTGTTCATGTCAATGATTAGCAACTCATGGTGACACCTGCATTTTTAACAAGGCCCTGGTGCACACTACATCTTGAAAACCCCCCAGTGGAATTCCAGGACGCTCCTGAGGCTGTTACCGGAAAGGGGTCCCGATCCAGACTCCAAGAGAGGGTTCTTGGATCTCTCGGAAGAAAGAAGTCAGAGTGAGTCCATAGAGTAAAGTGAAAGCAAGTTTATTAGGAAAGTAAGGGATAAAAGAATGGCTACTCCATAGACAGAGCAGCCTGAGGGCTGTTCATGGCCCATTTTTATGGTTCTTTCTTGATGATATGCTAAAAAGGGGTAGATTATTCATGCCTCCCCTTTTTAGATCATACATGGTAACTTCCTGACATTGCCATGGCATTTATAAACTGTCATGATGCTGGTGGGAGTGTAGCAGTGAGGACGACCAGAGGTCAGTCTTGTTGCCATCTTGGTTTTGGTGGATTTTAGCCGGCTTCTTTATTGCGAACTGTTTTATCAGCCAGGTCTTTATGACCTGTATCTGCCTACCTCCTATCTCATCCTGTGACTTAGAATACCTTAACCATCTAGGAATGTAGCCCGGTGGGTCTCAGCCTCATTTTACTCAGCTCCTATTAAAGATAGAGTTGCTCTGGTTGACACCCCTCTAACGAGGCCTGTTGGATACATGTTAGTTTGTTGGGATTTTGCTAGACAAATTGCTAATCTTGAAATCAGAAAAGATGATAACAAAAAACTTTTTTTCTCTCCCAAGAAAAATTTTGTCTGCTCCTAAGAAGAGGATTTTCTGTCCGAGTTCAGTGGACGAGAGCACGAGACATCCCCTGGAAAGACTCAAGATTCCAGCCCTGTCCTGTGGTCCCTTCAACTGACAGCAGCCACTCACTCCCCAGCCCCACTTACTATCAAGGGAGCCCAGGCCCTACTTCACCCAGGCCCTGGGAACAAGGTTTGAGAAGCAAATTAATTGTGTGAGTTAATTCAAGGGCCACCTTTGGCTCCCTTAACAGCACAAATTGTCCGTGAGGACATTGACTCGATTCTTGGATACAAAGGGAGATACGAATTTACCTTTGACTGCTCTCTGGGCATTAAAGCTGGTCTTGAATGTTTTCTCTGGGCGGTTCCCTGTCATTAGGGAGGTGCCCATATTTACCAAATCAACGAGCCTGATTTCACCTGGTCACACCCTTCCTTGGCACAGAAAACAGTGACTTCTTTTTCTTCCTGCTGATTTGCTATCAAGATGTTCTACTAATCATCATCATAATTACTAATATTCACTGCCCACTTAGTAAGCTCTTTATACCCATTAACTCAATTCATTCTTGCAACGACCTTGTGAGGTGAAACTATTGTTACCTGCAGTTCACAGGACACTGAGGCCTAGAGAAAGACTGCTCCATGTTCCCAACATCCATTTTTCTCCCTCTTTCAAAGGAAAAGAAATCCAATTTTACCAGGGAACATGGCTGTCCAGAATTTCCCAGCCTCCTTTGTGGGTAAGTGTGGCCATGGGACTCCGGTATGGGCTAAGGATGTGGGCGGAAGAGTCCCGCAGTGGTTCTGAAACCCTCTCTCTAAGAGGTCACTGCTTCTTCATCCCTTCTTTTATTCTGGCATCTGGAACTTGAAGGCCGCCATCTTGAACTATGACGTGGGAGTACCCTGAATGGAGGTGCATCTGGCTGGGAGGATACCCTTGACCATCATAACCAGGCCTAGTTAAGAAAGAAATAAACTTCTTCCTTCTTTGTTCTTCCTTTTTCCTCCTCTTTCTTCTCCTTCTTCTTCTTCTCCCTCTTCCCCTCCCCTTCCCTTTCCCCCTCCTTCCCCCTCCCTCCTCCTCTCCCCCTCCCTCTCTCCCCCCCTTCTTCTTCTTTCTTCTTCTCCCTCTCCTCTCCCCTTCCTTTCCCCCTCCTCCCTCTCTCCCCCTCCTCCTCCCTCTCTCCCCAGTCCCCTCCTTCTTCTTCTTCTTCCTCTTTCTTCTTCTTCCCTCTCTCCCCTCCCCTTCCCTTTCCCCCTCCCCCTCCCTCCCCCTGTCCCTCCCCCTTACCCCCTCCCTCTCTCCCCTCTCCCTTTATCCTCCTTCCCCTCCTCCTCCTCCTTCTTCTTCCCCTTTCTTCTTCTTCTCCCTCTCCCTCTCCCCCTCCCCTTCTCTCTCCCCCTCCCCTCTGCCCTCCCCCTTCCCTCCCTCTCTTGCTCCCCTTTTTCCTCTCCCCTTCCCTTTCTCCCTCTCCCCCTCCCCCTCCACCTTCTTCTTTCTTCTTCTTCTCCTTCTCCTTCTTCCTCTTCTTCTTTTTTGGTAGAGATGAGTTCTCACTGTATTGCCCAGGCTGGTCTTGAACTCCTGGACTCAAGGGATCCTCCTGCCTTGGCCTCCCAACGTGCTAGGATTACAGGTGTGGGCCACTGTGCCCAGCCTCTTCTTTCTTCTCAAAGCTTTACATTTTTATTTACTGAGTCAAACCTCAATACCAAACATGGTGACAGAATTGGGACTTGAATCTACATCTGTGTGACTCTTAACTAACCTATCTGCAATTGTGGGGGTATATTGTATAACCCTATAGGATTCAGAAAACCCTTGTCCAAGGCGTTATCTCACATGGTCTCAGATATCAATTCACTTTTGAGTAAGGAGTCTGTTTTTTTTGTTTTTGTTTTTTTGAGACAGAGTTCGCTGTGTTGCCCAGGCTGGAGTGCAGTGGCGCAATCTTGGCCCTCCACCTCCTGGGCTCAAGTGATTCTCCTGCTTCAGCCTCCCGAGTAGCTGGGGTTACAGGTACTTGGTGTGTGCCACCAAGCCCGGCTAATTTTTGTATTTTTATTTGAGACTGGGTTTCACCATGTTAGCCAGTCTGGTCTCAAACTCCTGGGCTCAAGCAATCTGCCCTCCTTGGCCTCCCAAAGTACTGGGATTACAAGCATGAGCCACCATGCCTGGCCAGAATTGTATATTCTAAATGGGTGAATTGCAATGTATGGGAATTATATGCCAATAAAGCTGTTAAAAAAATAGTAGTGCTGAGGTTGAGAAGCCCTGAACTAGGAGGTAATTACTTTGAGAGAAGAAACTTGGGGGATCAGGTGAGGGGACAGGTTAGGCAGACTAAGGAGTTTTATCTTTGTTACCACTGATGGGTGACGAGATTGGTGGACTCACCCTGGAGATGCATATTCATATTTCAAGGTTGTTTGGGCACCTACCTTGTGCTGGGCATTTTCATGTATAGCATTCTGTATCATGCTCATGATGAATCTGCAGTTAGGTCTGGCCAGCTCATTGTGGAGATGAGTAGCTGAGGCTCAGAGAGGTTTGGCGACTTGTCCAAAGCTGCACAGCTGGTAAGTTGTATAGCTGGGGTCTGAACATGTTTGGACCCTGTGGCTTTCTGTGCTGCGCCCTGACTCTCACTGAGGGCTGTGGACCAGCTGGTGGCAGGGGGGTCACCTTGCCTCTGCTCTCTCCTGTTACAGCCCTGGTTGCAGCTTGAGTCCTGGAAATGCCCCCAGGAGACCCTTCTCAGAGTGCTGATGTCATCCCTCGGTTGGGGTGCAGCTGGCATCTGGATGGGGGTTGGTTGCTTAGCAATGTAGATGCAGATTCTGCCTTGAGCTGAGGGAACCATCTTATAGTCTTGGCCGCGGGAACTTCAAGGAGAACAGCCCCAGGAGGGCCTTGGGAACCTGGGGCCTGTTCTGAGTTGGGAGGGCTGGGAACAGCTTTGTCCCTGGGCTGGACTGGACTGGACTGCCCTCCTTAAGGAGGTGATTGAGCTTTAGAGGACAGAAAAGGAGAACCATGAGGCCTGGGTTGATCATAGTGATATTGTTATTATAACCACAGCTACCTTTCGTGAGCGCCACCTGCACTATGCCAGGTACTGCGCTAAGTGCCTCAATTCCATCATCCTCCCTGAGCCCCTTGCTATAGGTTACTATTAGCATCCCCTTTGCAAAGAAGGAAGCCAGGGCTCATAGAGGTTAATTGACTTGCCTGTAGCCAGAAAGTGGAGCACCTGGGACCTGAACCCCAGCTTCTCTAACACCCTGGATCACCTCACATTGCAGCTCTGACTGGGTACCTGGTGGAGAGACTTCACCATGTGTCTCCAAGGTCCTGTGTGGTCTGTTCTACTCTCTCTGTGGCTCTCCTTTGCCAGCTCCAGACATCATGTCCTTGCTTCATTTCCGGAAACACTCCGACCTCCTTCCAGCTACAGGGCCTTTGCACTTGCTGGTTTCTCTGCTCAGGGTGCTCTTTCATCCCTCTATTCACATGGTTTGCACTGACTCATCCTGGTCTCCAGTGGAACATCCTTTCATTCACTCATCCATTGATCCAAACATAGTTATTGGCCGGCCACTGTGGCTCAGGTCTGTAATCCTAGCACTTTCGATGGCCGAGGTGGGTGGATCACCTGAGGTCAGGAGTTCAAGACTAGCCTGACCAACATGGTGAAACCCCATCTCTACTAAAAATACGAAAATTAGCCAGGTGTGGCGGCACGTGTCTGTAATCCTAGCTACTTGGGTGGCTGAGGTGCAAGAATCACTTGAACCCGTGAGACGGAAGTTGCAGTGAGCCGAGGTCTCGCCACTGCACTCCAGCCTGGGTGACAGAGCAAGACTCTGTCTCAGAAAACAAAAACCAAAAAAACTCACATAGTTATAGTGCCTCCCAATGCCAGGTAAACATTAGTAAATAAAATATACACAATCCCAGACCTCTTGGAGCTTACACACTGGTGCCAGAGGCAGACAATGAATGATAAATGAATGGACAAGACACAGTTGCAAACTCCCTCTCCTCCTTGGAAACATTCCCTGGCTCCCCTGCCCTTTGGCAAGAATAGATCCGGTCTCCCTTTTAGATATACTCATGGCCTTTCACAGTGGTTAGGCCAACAATAACTAATCACTTAATTGTGTAATTATTTAATGCTGGTCTGCGCTCTTAGGCTGTGGGTTCTGCGAGGCCAGGGACTGTGAGGCCATCTGGGACTTGCTCACAGGTTTGTTCACAGCACCCACCATAGCTGCTCCTTCAACACCATTTAACAATAATAACAAACACTTACGCAGCACTTGTGAAGCACCAGGTGCTGTTTGAAGTGCTACCTGTGCAGTAAGTTATTAAATCTTCTCAACAATTCTGTAAGGTCAGACTATTTTTTTTTTGTTAGACAGAGAATGAATAACTATTCTTATTCATATTTTACAGATGAGGAAACTGAGGCACAGAGAGTTGGCTCACTGCAACCTCTGCCTCCCAGGTTCAAGTGATTCTCCTGCCTTAGCCTCCCTAGTAGCTGGGACTACAGGCATCTGCCACCATACCCAGCTAATTTTTGTATTTTTAGTAGAGAAGGGGTTTCACCATGTTGGCCAGGCTGGTCTCAAACTCCTGACCTCAGGTGGTCACCTGCCATGGTCTCCCAAAGTGCTAGGATTACAGGCATGAGCCACCGTGCCTGGCTGGTGCTAGACTTGAGCTCATGGCTCCAGGGCCCATGTTTTCAATCAGTAGTCCCTGAATGAAAGTAAGAAAGGAAGGAAGGAAGAAAGAGAAGAAGGAAGTAGGGAAAGAGGGAGGGAAGGAAGGAAGGAAGAAAGAGAGGAAGGAAGTAGGGAAACAGGGAGGGAAGGAAGGAAGTAGGGAAAGAGGGAGGGAAGGAAGGAAGTAGGGAAGGAGGGAGGGAAGGAAGAAAGGAGGGAAGGAAGGAAGAAAGGAAGGAAGGAGGGAGGGAGAGAGGAAAGAAGAAAGGAAGGAAGGGAGGGAGGGAAGAAAGGAAAGAAGGAAGGAAGGAAGAGAGGGAGGGAAGAAAGGAAGGAAGAAAGGGAGGAAGCAGAGAAAGAAGAAAGGGAGGAAGGAGGGAAGGAAGAAAGGAAGGAAGGAGGGAAGGAACAAAGGGAGGAAGGAGGGAAGGAAGGAAGGGAAGGAGAGAGGGAGGGACGGAGGGAGGGAAAGGAAGGAAGGAAGAAAGGAAAGAAGGATAGGAGGGAGGGAGGGAAGGAAGGAAGAAACGAAGGAGGGAAGGAAGAAAGAAAGGAAGGAAAGAAGGAAGGAAGGAAGTGAGGGAAACGAAGGAAGGGAAGGGTACTAGGTGCAGTAGCCCATCAAGTGGTCATGCCTGTAGCCAGCCAGGTTTGGAGGGAAGTTGTCATCTTTTTCAGAGCTGGGAGCCCAGCCTCCTGGGTCCCTGCCTTCCCTCCTGCTGTGTGGCAACCAGAGTTATACAACAGCCTGGGGAAACTCTTAATAATAGAACATGACGCCCACCAGCTTGCTTTGGGCCACAGGGAGGGAGCCAGGAGAAGGCAGGTTTGAATGTGAGAGGGGCCTTTGGGATGGTCATAGCAAGTTCTGCTTCTCAACTGGGAAAGCCAGGATCTTGAAAATCTGATCTCACAGCTCCTGAATCCAGCCCAGAGTTCTAGAAAGTACTCGGCTACTCCGTGCCAGTATTCCAAAGAATGTATTCTCTCAAATCTCTGAGCCAGTGGGCTTTCTGGGGCCTTCTACACTGTCATACCAAGGAAAGATTCTGGCCAGAGAGCCCCAGAGAACAGTTTTATGAAAGGCTGGGGTCAGAGCACAGAACCAATCCTGTTTTATACAAAAGAAGCCTGGTGATGTTGAGTATGTGCCATGCGCCAGGCAGTGTGCTAAGAATTCTACATAGACCCACAACTTCAACAGCCCTTCTTGTCTCTGTTGGACATAATTTTGTTTCCTCTCTTGCTAGTTGTGACCTTAGGCAAGTCCCTTCATTTTTCTAAACTTCCATTTCTGTTTGACATCAGGAAGGTGAGGGGACTTGGCCAAAGTCACAGAGCTGGTAAGAAGGAAAGCCCAATGTGTCCATTCACAAACATTTCCTTAATGTATGAACACCTATTACTATTTGGGGCAGCGAGTGGGAAGAGCTGATGAAGACTCTAATAGAACTCGTGGTTTGTCTTGACAGATAACCTGGATCACTTAGTAATGTCTGCCTGGTGGGTTGCATCCTGGATCTAAGTGGAAAGAGTGCTGGGACTGTTTAGTAATGTCTGCCTGGTGGGTTGCATCCTGGATCTAAGTGGAAAGAGTGCTGGGACTGTTTAGTAATGTCTGCCATGGGATCAGCCATGGGGAACTAAATATTTGCCATGCCTGGAATTGGAAATACCAGAGGGAAAAGAGGGAGGGACAGACAACAACTTACAGTTCAAGGAAAACTCTTTGGTGATGGCAGAGGTGCTCTGAGGGGGAAGGGATGGACTGTGGCTGTGAAGATGTGTGTGGTGTTGCATCCACCCAAACTGAAGATCTCTGGAGACAGAACAGCAGGCTAGAGAGTGCACAGGCCTTGGATTAAATAAAATGTTTGATTTTTTGTTTGTTTCTTTTTCTTTTCTTTTCTTTCTTTTTTTCTTTTTAGACAGAGTCTCACTCTGTCACCCAGGCTGGAGTGCAGTGGTGCGATCCCAGCTCACTGCAGCCTCCATGCCCCAGGTTCAAGCAATTCTCCTGCCTCAACCTCCCAAGTAGCTGGGATTACAGGCATGCGCCACTATGCTGGGCTAATTTTTATATTTTTAGTAGAGACAGGGTTTCACCATGTTGGCCAGGCTGGTCTTGAACACCTGACCTCAAGTGATCTGCCCACCTTGGCCTCCCAAAATGCTGGGATTACAGGCATGAGCCACCACACCCGGCCTGTTTTTTTGTCTTTAGAGACAGGGTCTCACTCTGTCACCCCAGCTGGAGTGCAGTGATCATGGTTCACTGCAGCCTCAATTTCCTGGGCTCAAGTGATTCTCCCACCTCAGCCTCCTGAATAGCTGGGACCACAGGTGTGTGCCACCACATCCAGCTAATTTTTAAAATTTTTTGTAGAGATGGGGTCTCACTATGTTGCCCAGGCTGGTCTTGAACTCCTGGGCTCAAGCTATCCTCCCACCTCGACATCCCAAAGTGCTGGGATTACAGGCGTAAGCCATCCTTGCCCAGAATTTGAATTTGTATTCAAATTCTGGCTCAGTCATTTATTTGACCTGTGACCTGGGGCATATCATGTAACCTCTCTGAACCTCAGTTTCCTCTTTTGTAAAATGAGGAGAAGGCTATTGGGATGATTGCTGAGTGCCTACTCTTGACAGGTGGAGCCCTGACTGAGGGAGGCAGTGTTGTCAGCGCCACCACCTTACAGGACCCTGGAGATGGCGTTCACTGTATTGTCTGTGTAAGTGGCGCCCCCTGGTGCACCGACATGAATGGTGTTTCCTGGAATTGTGCAACATGGCAGCCTGGATCATGAAACAGAGGCTGGAGGAGGTTAAACCACTTGTCCGAGTCACATCGCAGAGGTGGGATTTGAGATCAGGTCTGTCTGCTTCCACTGCCCAAGCCTATAACCAGCATGCCCTCCTGCCTACTACCAATTTACCACATCTGCAACAGTTCAGCATCCGTGACTGCTTGAATGTCGGGAGACCGCTTCAGCTGTGTAACCTCCTCACATGGTTCTTCCCACAGGGGTATGAAACAAATGAGCTCACGCCTGCAAAAATCTCTAGCACACTCCCTTGAGTGTGGTGGTCACTCGGGCAGGGAGGGCTGAGCATAAAAATCAGAACAGTGAGGAGGAGGTTGCTGGGAGATTGCCCCCACTTGAAGCTAAGTGTGAGAGGGGAAATCCTGAGAGAAAGAGGTGACAGCCCTCCCCGGAGCATTTTCTTTCTTTCTTTCTTTTTTTTAACTTTTAAATTAAAAAAAAAAATTTTAAGACGAAGTCTCACTCTGTCGCCCAGATTAGAGTGCAGTTAGCAGGATCTCAGCTCACTGCAACCTCCACCTCTCCGATTCAAGCGATTCTCCTGCCTCAGCCTTCAGAGTAGCTGGGACTACAGGCGCATGCCACCACGCCCAGCTAATTTTTGTATTTTTAGTAGAGACGGGGTTTCACCATGTTGGCCAGGCTGGTCTCGAACTCCTGACCTCAAGTGATCCACCCACCTCAGCCTCCCAAAGTGTTGGGATTATAGGGGTGAACCTCCCCGCTGGCCCCCAGGGCATTTTCAATGAAAGGGAAAAGCACAGGAGTCCTTGGCCCAGAGGCAAAGAGGTAAAGGGAGCCGGGCAAACAATGCAGGGAGTGGTGGGAGGCGTGCTCAGCTCTCAAAAGGACTGCTGGGTCTCCAGATGTATCAGTTAGGGTCCCCTGGAGACAGTCACGTGGGAGTGACAAGCAAGTGTGTGGGCAGGATGGGGAGAGCCAGCAGGGATGGCGAAGTGCCTGGGACTGGCAAATGCAGGGGAAAGACTGTTCTGGAGTCTGAGATCAGAAGCCGTGAGAGAGGGGCTCCCTGATAGGAGCTCTCAACAGAGGAATAGCTACCTGCATCTGACAGCACGGGGCAGCCTCCACAACCTCATGGACTGAGCGCCGGGAGATGGGATGACCCTCCAGAGGGAAATTGGTGTGCTCTTACAAGAAGAAGGCAGAAAAAGACAACAGTGGGTCCTTACACAGCCCTGAACAGGATAATTTCTTTTTTTTTCTTTCTTTCTTTCTTTCTTTCTTTTTTTTTTTTTTTTTTTTTTTTTGAGATGGAGTCTCGTTCTGTCGCCCAGGGTGGAGTGCAATGGCATGATCTTGGCTCACTGCAACCTCTGCCTCCTGGGTTCAAGTGATTCTCCTGTCTCAGCCTCCCCAGTAGCTAGGACTACAGGCGCCCACCATGCCAATTTTTGTGTTTTGTTTTGTTTTTTGAGTCGGAGTCTCACTCTGTTGCCCAGGCTGGAGTGCAGTGGCACGGTCTTTGCTCACTGCAACCTCCACCTCCCAGGTTCAAGCAATTCTCCTGCCTCAGCCACCCAAGTAGCTGGGATTACAGGTACGCACCACCATGCCTGGATAATTGTATTTTTAGTAGAGATGGGATTTCACCATGTTGGCCAGGCTGGTCTTGAACTTCTGACCTCAAGCGATCCACCCACCTTGGCCTCCCAAAGTGCTGGGATTAAAGTGTGAGCCACCGTGCCTGGCCCATTTTTGTATTTTTAGTAGAGATGGGGTTTCATTATGTTGGCCAGGCTGGTCTCGAACTCCTGACCTCAAGTGATCCACCCACCTTGGCCTTTCAACGTGCTGGGATTACGGGCATGAGCCACCAATCCCAGCCTGAACAGAATAATTTCAGAACATGCTGGCAGCTCTCAAGTTTTTTAGTTTGATGACTATTGACTTGATCAGCTTTTATTTTCCAGGACATTAAATTGTATGGAATTTTGTGGAAGTTTAAAAGGGCACAGATTCTGGGCAGGGTGGGTGGCTGGGGGGAGGGGGCTGAGGGCTGAGGCCATGGGTGTTTAACTACAGCTCTTCCTCAGGAGGCCTTTGTGTTCAAGCCACCGATGCTCCCAGAAGGTGAAAAACGCACCATCCCTAAACTCCCTGCTGTTATTAATCAGCAAACGTGTCAGGGGCAGGTGCGCATGAGTGAATTTTGGGGTCACAGAGGGTAAGCAGGTCTGGCCGGGCTGAAGCAGGTGACCCGACTGTCCGCCTGATCCTGAGCTATTGGATAAGGAGATTAATCTAATTCTGTCTGAGGAGAGGATGGCTTTTTGAGAAAGCCTGGGACCCAGAAAATGAAAGTTGGATTTAGACCTCAGGCTAAATTCCCAGCTCCGGGGCCAGCGTGACCTGAAGCGTGTTCCCTGGGGATCTTTTGGCAAGGCTGTCATTGTGCTTGAGCCCCCAGGATGTGAGGAAAGAAAACACAGAGCTCAAAGGGGCCTGGGAGAAATAGAAATAGGAAATTGGGGTGGGACCTGGGGCGAAGTGGGGAGTCCATGCCCTCCTCGAGGGGTTAATTAAGACCCAGTGCTAGTTGACAGTCATGCCTAGAGTCAGACAGTTGGGGTTCAGATCCTGGTTCTGCCCTTTACTCGTCGTGTGACACTGGACAAGTCACTTTCCCTCCTTGTGCCTCGGTTTTCTCATCTGTAAAACTGGACAATGGCAGAACCCATCTTGGCCGGGTGCAGTGGCTCATACCTGTAATCCCAGCTCTTTAGGAGGCTGAGATGGGTGGATCACCCGAGGTCAGAAGTTCAAGACTAGCCTGGCCAACATGGTGAAACCCTGTCTCTACTTAAAATACAAAAAAAAAAAAAAAAAAAAATTAGCCAGGCGTGGTGGTGTACATCTGTAATCCCCAGCTACTTGGGCGGCTGGGGCAGGAAAATCGTTTGAACCCGGGAGGCGGAGGTTGCGGTGAGCTGAGATCATGCCATTGCACTCTAACCTGGGTGACAGAGTGACACTCACTCAAAAACAAACAAACAAACAAACAGAACCCATCTCACAGAGTTCTTCTGAGGGCTGAGTGGGTGAAAGTTTTGCAAACGCTTAGAACAGTGCATGGTGCGTAGTAAAAAGTATTATATGCCAGGCGGGGTGGCTCACACCCATAATCCCAGCACTTTGGGAGGCCGAGGTGGGAGGATCACTTGAACTCAGGAGTTCGGGACCAGCCCGGTAACCTAGGGAGACACTGTCTCTACTTAAAAAAAAAAAAAAAAATTAGCCGGGCATGGTGGCGCATGCCTGTGGTCCAAGGTACTCGGGAAGCTGAGGTGGGAAGATAACCTGAGCCTGGAAGTTCAAGGCTGCAGTGAGCTGTGATCACACCACCACATGCCAGCCTGGGTGACAGAGTGAGACCCTGTTTCAAAGAAAAAAAGGCATTATATATAACATTTGCTAAATAAATTAGGTAAGTAAGAATGTAACCCTTTTTGTTGCCAGATCTTTTAATCTTTCGAGGAAAGTAAATCTGGAAATCCAAATTTTCATAATCCTATTAATGCCAAACACTCAGGCAGTTCCAAAGCACCTTAAGATGTTAAATATTAACGAAACGTTATGACATAGATACGGTTATTACTCCCATTCTACAGATGGGGAAACTGAGGTACAAAGATGTCACATAATGCGTGATGGGCCGGGCGTGGTGGCTCACATCTGTAATCCCAGCACTTTGGGAGGCAGAGGCAGGCAGATCACTTGAGGTCAGGAGTTCAAGATCAGCCTGGCCAACATGGTGAAACCCCGTCTCTACTAAAAATACAAAATTAACTGGGTGTGGTGGTGCGCACCTGTAATCCCAGCTCCTCGGGAGGCTGAGGTACGAGAATCACTTGAACTTGGGAGGTGGAGGTTGTATTGAGCTGAGATCACACCACTGCACTCTAGCCTGGGTAACAAGAGTGAACAAACAAACAAATGTGTTAAAATTATACTAGTTATTGGTAACTGGGATATAGGGTGACCAACTGTTCTGATTTTCCTGGGAATGTCCCTAGTTTTTGCACTGTAAGATCCACGTCCCAGGAAACCCTTCAGTCCAGGAAAACCAAGACTGTTCATCAGCCTAGGCTGAAACCTGGTCAGTGCGGCCCCAGCATCCTGCCCTTCACTACTGTGCTCCATTTTCTCTTGCGTGAATGCTCTGGATTTTTAAATGTTGGTCCCTGTGAGCCAAATGAACAACTTGCAATTCTTGAAAGACTGATGCTTCGTGACATTAGATTTCCCACTTGTTATACAGGTGGGCCTCAGTTTCCTCACCTGTAAAGGGGGAAAATCATAATCTAGACCTCATAGGGTTATTGTGAGCATTCAATGAGTTCATAGATGCAGAGCGCTTAAAGCCATGCCTGGCACAAAGAAAGTGCTTTATAAAAGTTTGTGTTCATGATTTGTGATTGTTATTGTTGTTGTTTGTTCCTTTTCTTTTCTTTTCTTTTGTTTTTTTGATACAGAGTCTCATTCTGTTTCCTAGGCTGGAGTGCAGTGGCATGATCTTGGCTCATTGCAACCTCCACCTCCCAAGTTCAAGCAATTCTCCTCCCTCAGCTTCCCGAGTAGCTGGGACTACAGGTGCATGCCACCAAGCCCAGATAATTTTTGTATTTTTAGTAGCGATGAGGTTTTGCCATGTTGGCCAGGCTGGTTTTGAACTCCTGACCTCAAGTGATCCGCCTCAGCCTCCCAAAGTGTTGAGATTACAGGCGTGAGCCACTGTGCCTGGCCTATGATTGTTGATAAATACATTCTCAAGATTCTCTCAGACTTTCTGAATCGAAATCTCCAGCCATGTCTTTGTGACTGGCCCCCAAGAAAAACCATGGACACTGAGGCAGGGGTGAGTCTTCCTGGTTGGCAATGCCTCTGACATGTTGGTGTACATCATTGCTATTTGTTATTTTTGTTATTTGTCACTTATAATTAAGTGATGTTTGTAAGACTCGACTGGGAAAGGACAACTGGAGGCTCATGTCTGCTATCTGTACCTTCAGTCTTTACTGATTTTGATCTGTACCCTCTCACTGTAGTAAACTATAACCATGAATATGACAGCTTTTCTAAGTTCTGGGGGTCCTTCTATGGAATCATTGAACCTGGGGTTGGTCTTGGGTGGCCATCTTGGAGCATGTCTATTATAAAAGGAGGGAAAGTGGGAGATTTGCCCCTCATGGTCTTCTCCTTTTTGGGCAGAGACTGCCTGCAGAGATCTCCGTATGCCTCATTTGCCTGAAAGGATAAGCCCACCCCTTGACTAATATGTTGAGTATGGTTTAGCTCAAATTAATCCATCCCCAGGACTAAGGAAGAAGTGTAATGGCAAGTGGACAGGCAACTAAAAGTGACTTCTGTGCTGATGGGATGGGTGCAGTCATTACCTTCACTTTGCAGATGAGGAAACTGAGGCCCAGAGAGGTAAAGTGTCTTGCCCAAGATCTCACTGCTAGCTAGTGGCAGCCCAGGTCTTCCTGACTCTAGAGCCTATGTCCGGATGCTGTGATGTACCACTGCACCCAGCTTGGTGCCCTACAAACAGCAGACTCTATGGAAATGAGTTAGGGAACCAAAGATGCACGGCAGAGGGCCCAAGAAGAAGAGGAAAGCGGCACCTGTTTCCTCTGAGCTATGCTGGCAGGGCATGGAAGCATCTCTATCAAGAAAAACAGCTTGATGTCTCATTTTTAAAAAAACAAAATGAGGGATAATGATTGTTTTTAATGTTGTCTGTGATTTGAGCTGGTTGCCCAAGAAGTGTGGGAGAAGCTCTCTTAGGGTGAAAATTGCTCTCTTATTTAGGAAACCATCTGGATGAGACATTTTAGTTTCGGAGGTGATCCTTCCTAGCTCCTTCCATTTTCCCGGAGCCAATCTAGCAGAATCAGGAGATGAAAAGGGTTTTTTTTTTTTTTTCTTTTTTTTTTTTGAGATGGAGTCTCACTCTTTTGCCAAGGCTGGAGTGCAGTGGCTCAATCTCGGCTCACTGCAACCTCCATCTCCCAGGTTGAAGCAATTCTCCTGCCTCAGCCTCCCAAGTAGCTGGGATTACAGGTGCCTGCCACCACACCCGGCTAACTTTTTTTGTATTTTTTTTTAGTAGAGACGGGATTTCACCGTGTTGGCCAGGCTAGTCTCGAATTCCTGACCTCAGATGATCCACCTGCCTTGGCCTCCCAGAGTGTTGGGATTACAGGCGTGAGCCACTGCGTGCGGCCAAAAAGGGGTTAAATTTATCAGCATAATGTGCTAACCAGGATTCTCATTTTTGGATGGTCCAGAAGAGTGGGCAGTGTAGAGTTAGCCTGAGTTATTCTCAGTTGCCTCATCTGTAAAATGGGGATAATGTGGGTATCTACCCTGTGGGGTTGTTATAAGAATGTTGGCCAGGCGCGGTGGCTCACACCTATAATCCCAGCACTTTGGGAGGCTGAGATGGGTGGATCATTTGAGGTCAGGAGATCAAAACCACCCTGGCCAACATGGTGAAACCCCATTTCTAATAAAAGTACAAAAATTAGCCAGGCATGATAGTGGGTGCCTGTAATCCCAGCTACTTGGGAGGCTGAGGCAGAAGAATTGCTTGAGCCTGGGAGGTGGAGGTTGCAGTGAGCCAAGAGTGCACCATTGCACTCCCGCCTGGGTGACAGAGTGAGACTCCGTCTCAAGAAAAAAAAAAACAAAAAAGAATGTTTAAGTGAGTTATTGTATGAAAGGTGCTTAGAACAATGCCTGGCACATAGTAAGTGTTCAACCACTGTTACTACTACTGCTACTATTATTATTGCCATTGCTATTATCATGGAAGAGAGAGATTTTGATTTTCTATGGAGAGGACAGGAAGCTATAGGGGGTGAGTGGTGATCAGGGCCTAAAGAGAAAGATATTCAAAGGCGAAATTCCCTGTCGTGGGAAGATTGTAGAACTTTATTAGTCTACTATATTAGCAGTTATGTAGGTTGCTAAATCTAAAACCTGAAAAAGAGTCGGCCGGGTGCGGTGGCTCATGCCTGTAATCCCAGCACTTTGGGAGGCCGAGGTGGGTGGATCACCTGAGATCAGGAGTTTGAGACCAACCTGGCCAACATGGTGCAACCATGTCTCTACTAAAAATACAAAAATTAGCCAGGCATGGTGGCACACGCCTGTAGCCTGTAATCCCAGCTACCCGGAGGCTGAGGCAGGAGAATTCCTTGAACCCAGGAGGTGGAGGTTGCAATGATCCAAGATCGTGCCACTGCACTCCAGCCTGGGCAAAAGAGTGAGACTCCAGCTCAAAAAAAAAAAAAAAAAAATTAACTCTATTTTTCCCTCAGATAAAAGAAGTCTGGAAGAGGTAGGAGTCTAGGACTGCTGGCTACCCAAAGTTATCAGGAAGCCACAATCCTTCTATCCCTATGCTTATTATGGTTACAAGATGACTGCTGGAGCTCCAGCCATTCTATCTACTTTTTAGGCAGGAAGGGAGATAATGGTAAAAGAAGGAAAGAGAGAGCATGCCAGCTCAGTCAGCCTGTTTTTAGGAGATTTCTTGGAAGTGTCATGTGTAGGTCACATTCTCCCAGAAGACCCTGAACCAAAGATCCAGATGCAAGTGATTAATTCAGGAAATGCTCTCAGGGGAAACTGGTCAGGGAGTGAAGAAAGCAGAATGAGGAAAGGAACACGCCAAGCAAGGGTGCAAATTCAGGGCAGCCTCAGCTGGATCCTTGGGGAGCTTGGGAGTATAAATTACATCTCAGAGTTTGTCCTGCCTCAAAGGAAAGGAACTGAGCTCTACATTCCAACCCAGCCATGGGCTGCCCAGAAGAGGTTGGGAGGAAGTAAATCTCCAGGAACTTCTGGCTTTCTGTACAGCACAGGTGGCACCATTGCCCAAATCTATGTTAGAAGCATAGAAAGGCTGCAGATGCCAGTGAATGTTTGTGGAGTTAGTAAAAGGTAGGCTCTGCTCAGGGCATCAGCAGAGCTCCTTCTACCCCACCCGCCATAGCTGCTGGGCCAGATCTTAGTCACATGGCTGTCCATTTTTGTAAAGGAGCCTGGGAGATGCAGTTTTTATTTTTTATTTATGTTCATTTTTTATTTTTTGAAATGGAGTCTTGCTCTGTCCCCCAGGCTGAAGTGCAGTGGCACAATCTCGGTTCACTGCAACCTCTGCCTCCCAAGTTCAAGCAATTCTCCTGCCTCAGCTTCCCAAGTAGTTGGGATTACAGGTGCCCATCACCACGCCTGGCTAATTTTTGTATTTTTAGTAGAGATGAGGTTTTACCATGTTGGCCAGGCTGGTCTTGAACTCCTGACCTTAAGTGATCCACCCACGCTGGCCTCCCAAAGTGCTGGGATTACAGGCATGAGTCACCATGCCCGACTGAGATGTGGTTTTCAAAGTTGGGCATGTGCCATTCCCAGTAAAAGTAAGAAAAGGGAGGAAGGAGAGAGTAGATATTGAGGAGACAAGCTGTCACTCTGAAGCTTCCATTTTCCCTTGAGGAGGAGGCCAGACAGACATGACCTTTGCTCGAAGCAGCTGGGCAGCACACCGGGTACATATACTGCTTGGGGCACCAGGTCTCTGCTGCTGCCTCCAGATGGGCAGCCATTTGTTCTCCCGTGCCTTGCAGGGTCACAGCATGGCCTGCAATCTTCTCTTTTCCTCTCACTCTCCCGAGCTCTGTGAGCTCTACCTGTTCATAGCCTCAGCTGGGGAAAGTGGGACCATGACAGGGAGAGGAAGGTGGCACATGGAGGGAGAGAGCTCAGTTCTTTACTTTTTCAAAAAGATGAAACAAGGCTGAGGCAGGAGGATCACTTGAGCCCAGGAGGTTGAGGCTGCACCGTGATTGCACCACTGCACTCCAGCCTGGGTGACAGATTGAGACCCTCTCTTGAAAAAAAAAACAAAAAAAGAAAGAAAAAGAAAAAGATGAGGCCAAGTGCAGTGGCTCTTGCCTGTAATCCCAGCACTTTGGGAGGCCGAGGTGGGCGGGTTACCTGAGGTCAGGAGTTCGAGACCAGCCTGGCCAACATGGTGAAACCCCAACTCTACTACAAATACAAAAATTAGCTGGGTGTGGTGGCATGCCCCTGTAATCCCAGCTACTAGGGAGGTCGAGGCAGGAGAATTGCCTGAACCTGGGAGGTGGAAGTTGCAGTGAGCTGAGATTGTGCCACTGCACTTCAGCCTGGGCAACAGAGTGACTCGGTCTCAAAAAAAAAAATTAAAAATAAAATAAAAGATGAAAGCATTTGGCACAACTCCTGGTGCCAAATTGAAATTAATGCTGGCTTCACTCCCGGGCTGGTTCCCATCACTCTGCTGAAGGCA
Source organism: Hylobates moloch (assembly GCF_009828535.3). Classification (NCBI taxonomy): domain Eukaryota; kingdom Metazoa; phylum Chordata; class Mammalia; order Primates; family Hylobatidae; genus Hylobates; species Hylobates moloch. Next base: position 22,143,847 of record NW_026652287.1, on the reverse strand, counting down.
CAGTCTCTGCAGCATTGAACCGAACAAGGTCACTTACTTGTCACATGGGAAGGTGAGGAGTGGCTCTGATGGTCAGGGCTCCGAAGAAAACTGAATCCAACCCAGACAGTTCAAAAGACTTTAAAGAAGGACTTCTCTTAGAGTGTGGGCAGGGTTAAGGGAACAGAGAAGGGAGGTTGAGGCACTGAGAGAATAACAAGAGAAGGAAGCCATTGCCACACTAAAGGTAGGACCAGGCAGGAGAAGGAACTGGTATGATGGAAGCCCAGTGAGGGCTGGAGCTGGGGAGGGAGGCCATATAGACAGAAGCTGTACCTGCACAGGGATGTAGCGACTAGCAGGGACAGGATGTCAAAGCATGCAAGAACTTTGAAAGAAACGTCTCTCATCTCTCTCACCCTGCCTGGCTGGTCTCCTGCTGGTCTCTGTCATTGGCCACATTCAACCAGAAGACAGAAGGCACGGGAGCCCTTGAGTGATGTGGATCACACTGTCCACTTCTTGAGACACATAGCAGGAAGAGAAGAGTGGCGAATGAATTGGACAGAAGATGGACTAGATGAGGAAAAACAATATGTACATACCATGCATATGCTTAATAGATGTGGGTATTTTATTTTATTTTATTTTATTTTGTATTAAACATTTTTAAATAGAGATGGGGTCTCACTATGTTGCCCAGACTGGTCTCAAACTCCTGGACTCAAGTGATCTTCCCACTTTGACCTCCCAAAGTGCTAGGATTATAGGTGTGAGCCACTGCACCAGGCCAGGTGTGGTTATTTTTATATTTTTCGACGCTCTAGAATGTCCCATGAGTAGATAAGCCATAATTTACTTTAAAAATCCTCCTCTTGGCCAGGGTGTGGTGGCTCACACTTGTAATCCCAGCATTTTGAGAGGCCGAGGCGGGCGGATCACGAGGTCAGGAGATCGAGACCATCCTGGCTAACACGGTGAAACCCTGTCTCTACTAAAAATACAAAAAATTAGCCAGGCGTGGTGGCAGGCGCCTGTAGTCCCAGCTACTCGGGAGGCTGAGACAGGAAAATGGCATGAACCCGGGAGGTGGAAGTTGCAGTGAGCCGAGATCGCACCACTGCACTCCAGCCCGGGTGACAGAGCGAGACTCCATCTAAAAAAAAAAAAAAAAAAGCATCCTCTTGTTCATCTGTCTAGAAAACTTTTGTATTGGAGTACAATACACACATATAAAGAGTCCATATCAGAAGTGTACGGCTGGATGAATTTTCACAAATGAAATTGACTATGTAACGAGATCAAGAAACAGAACATCTGCAGCCCTGAAAGCCTCTTGATTTCCCTTCCAGTTATTCCTTCTCTATCCTCCTCTACCAGATAACCTCTATTCTGACTTCTAAAGGCAAAGTTAGCTTCCCTTAATTTCGTGCTTTATATGAATGACATTTTTCAGTATGAGCTCTTTTGGGCTTGGCTTTTTTCATTCCAAGTGTTTATTTTGTTGATTTTTACTTATTTCCACTTGCCTATGTAGAGATGATTTTACAATCGGCATCTTTGTATATGTGGATATTTTTTGCCTTTGGCTTATTTTCTTTTTCTTTTTAAAAATTGCAATGCTGTTAATGTAACTTGAAAAACACTTCAGCATTCTAAACATACAAAATAAAGGAGATTCTTCTTCTTCTTCTTTTTTTTCTAGATGGAGTCTCACTTCGTTGCCCAGGCTGGAGTGCAGTGGCAAGATCTTGGCTCACTGCAACCTCCCCCTCCTGGGTTCTAGTGATTCCCCTGCCTCAGCCTCCCGAGTAGCTGGGATTACAGGTGCCTGCCACCACGCCAGGCTAATTTTTTTTGGTATTTTTTTTTTTGAGATGGAGTCTAGCTCTGTCGCCCAGGCTGGAGTGCAGTGGCAGGATTTCGGCTCACTGCAGACTCTACCTCCCAGGTTCACGCCATTCTCCTGCCTCAGCCTGGCTAATTTTTTGTTTTTTTAGTAGAGACAGGGTTTCACCTTGTTAGCCAGGATGGTCTCAATCTCATGATCCACCCGCCTTGGCCTCCCAAAGTGCTGGGATTACAGGCGTGAGCCACCGCGCCCGGCCTTTTTTTGTATTTTTAGTAGAGATGGGGTTTGCCATGTTGGCCAGGCTGGTCTCGAACTCCTGACCTCAGGTGATCTTCCCACCTCGGCCTTCTAAAGTGCTGGGATTATAGGCATGAGCCGCTGTGCCCCACCTGATTCTTGAATTTTCATTGATGGGCGGCTCTTTGCTTTGCTGACAAGGAAGAGTTCTGTAGTTTGTTTAAAACAAAATTTAGGCCAGGTGCAGTGGCTCATGTCTGTAATCCCAGCACTTTGGGAGGCCGAGGTGGGAGGATCATTTGAGGCCAGAGGTTCAAGACCAGCCTGGCCAACACAGACCCTGTCTGTGTTAAAAAAAAAAAAAAAAAAAGCCAGGTGTGGTGTAGTTCCAGCTCCTCAGGAGGCTGAGGTGGGAGGATCACTTGAGGCTGGAAGGTCAAGGCTGCAGTAAGCTATGATTGCACCACTGGACTCCAGTCTGGGCAACAGAGGGAGACCCTGTCTCAAAAAGAAAAAAAAAAGGTTGGGCATGGTGGCTCATGCCTGTAATCCCAGAACTTTTTTAGGAGGCTGAGGCGGGTAGATCACCTGAGGTCAGGAGTTTGAGGCCAGTCTGGCCAACATGGCGAAGCCCTGTCTCTACTAAAAATACAAAAATTAGCCAGGCGTGGTTGTGGGCACCTGTAATCCCAGCTACTCGGGAGGCGGAGGTAGGAGAATTGCATGAACCCGGGAGGCAGAGGTTGGGGTGAGTCGAGACTGCACTGTTGCACTCCAGCCTGGGCAACAAGAGCAAAACTCTGTCTCAAAAAAACAAAAAACAACAAAAAAACCCCCAAATACTTCTCATGCCAGCTGATCCCACTTTGTCCACAGCTAAGAATGGCAGCAGAATGTTATGTCACTCTATACAGAAACAAGACCACCTGAAGCTAAATAGATGCTCACCACGGAGTCAACAGGTCCAGTCTCACAGTGCACGCCCTGAGCTACCACTCCTCCGAAAGCCATCTTCCCCCACGGCATCGAGTTTGTCTTGGTTGTTTTGTTATTTTTTACAAACTATGGATAGGTACAGTTGATAACTCAGGATTTCTAGCCAATAACCATACAGTTAACATCGTCTTAGAATTTAAAAAAATGCCAGAAACATCTTTAAATGCCTTGCCATACCATCAAAGGGCACAGAGAGAGGAGAACACAAGAGTGCCTTTGCATTTTAAAAATCTTTGACTTGGCTCGGCACGGTGGCTGATGCCTGTACTTCCAGGAGTTTGGGAGGCCAAGGCAGGTGGATCATGTGAGGTCAGAAGTTCGAGACCAGCCTTGCCAACATGGCAAAACCCCAACTCTACTAAAAAATGCAAAAATTATCTGGGTGTGGTGGCACACACCTGTAGTCCCAGCAACCTGGGAGGCTGAGGCAGGAGAATCGCTTGAATCTGGGAGGTGGAGGTTGCAGTGAGCCGAGATAGTGCCACTGCACTCCAGCCTCAGCAATAGAGGGAGACTCTGTCTCAAAAAAAAAAAAAAAAAAAAAAAAATCCCCAAGTTTGACTTATTTTCTTAGGATGAATCTCCACATTTAGGTTTCCTGGGTTGAAGAATATAAACATTTTTATAACTCCTGCTGTGTGAGGCCAAAATGTTTTCTGAAGAATCTACACCTGTGTCAGAAGTCTGTCACTGAGATAATGAGTGGCACTTATCTTATGGATTAGTACTGTTTTTATTTTATTAGTACTTGTTTGTTTTTTGAGATGGAATCTCGCTCTGTTACCTAGGCTGGAGTGCAGTGGTATGATCTCGGCTCACTGCAACTTCCACTGCCCGGGTTCAAGCGATTCTCCTGCCTCAGCCTCCCAAGAAGCTAGGACTACAGGCACGCACCACCACACCCAGCTCATCTTTGTATTTTTAGGAGAGACGGGGTTTCACCATGTTGACCAGGCTGGTCTCAAAGTCCTGACCTTTAGTGATCTTTCCACCTTGGCCTCCCAAAGTGCTGGGATTACAGGTGTGAGTCACCGCACCTGGCCTGTGATCAGAGTTTTTTGATGCCATTTCTGTGCTGTTTTTGGGACTGGTTGTCTGCAGTGTGGTTCTTGGACTTGGCCATGTCTGCACCGTAACCTGCAGCCCCTGAAGCACCTGGTTCTGGAAGGGAAAGCCTGTATCTGATAGTTCCTTGTTGCAAACAACAGAATCCTCTCCAGCTGGCTTAAGTGGATATGGAATGCATTGAAGGCCATTAGGCAGTCCATGGATGATCTGGTGGGCTTGGTGGCTCTGCAGCGGGAACAGAACTCACCTCCCTCCACCTGTGGGCCCATGCGCTTAAGCTTACACCATGGACTCTGAGGACTGGAGACATTCGGCCAGCACCTGTCCCAAGTTCTCCCAGTGGACTTCCCCTCTCATTGGCCACCCTGAGATCTCAGGTGGACTTGATGAGATCTTGAGACCTGTGAGATCCAGGGTCCTCCACCCAAGTCTAGAATAAAAATCAGGACTTTGCTAGCAAGGAAAACACGAGGAAGGGCTTTGTGCACGGTCTGCCTGTGCGGCCACGGCAATGTAGACTTGGCAAAAGAAGGCTACCCTGGCCTGACTTCACACAGTCTGTTGGCTTCATTACCCAACACCTCATGAACCTATTCATCGGTCCTTTGTTTCCCAGGGAATTTTGTGTCCAGATTCCATTTCCTGGGAAAGGAGCTCTGATTGATTGAACTTGCCTGAGGTGTTCTCTTCTTGTCCAATCCGCCACAGAAGGAGGGAGGATTGGGGGACCTTGAATGCCACAGGCTTGGAGATTAGGCCACTCAGCAGGGTAGGGGATGATGGAAGGGGCTGGAGTGGCCTCCTTCACTGAGGAACAACAACAGTTTATTTGTCACAAGAAAACAAATGAAGTGAAACTAATGGCACTAGTGAAGTCGAGGCACCCATACTTTTTTTTTTCCCCAAAATGATTTGTTATGTTATTCAATACACATGACAGCAGAAGTCGGAATCCAGACTACTTGACACTTAGCTTGTGGATCAGTACTGTTTTTATTGAATGTCATAGGTGGGGTGAAATGTTTCACAACCTTTGCAGACTTTAAAGTTCTCAATTTGGTCCTGGCAGTCACAAGAGATTGAGGCTCGGAGAGGTCTATTTGCTTTACTCAGGGCACAAAGCAGAGCAGTTCTCTCCATTACACTACTGCGCCCTCCCTGCCTGTGCCCCCTTTTCTAAGAATTTTTTTTATTTTTTATTTTTCTGAGACAGGGTATTGCTCTGTCACCCAGGTTGGAGTGCAGCGGCATGATCATAGCTCATTGCAGCCTCAAACTCCCAGGCTCAGGTGTTCCTCCTGTCTCAGCCTCCTGAGTAGTTAGGACTACAGGTGCATGCCACCATTCCCAGCTAATTTTTGTATTTTTTGCAGAGACAGAGTTTTGCCATGTTGCCCAGGCTGGTCTCGAACTCCTGGGCTCAAGCGATCAACCCACCTTGACCTCCCAAAGTGCTGGGATTACAGGCATGAGCCACTGCATCTGGTGAGAATTATTTTCACATTCCCTGTTGTGGGCCACCTGACCATGGTCCCCTGGACCCACATCATTGGGCCAGGACATCAAATCTAGACTAGGACAATCGTGTTCTCTTGGGAAGAGAGGAGGACATTGGAGCATCTCTTGGGAAGAGATGAGGAAGTTGAGATGAGGACATTGATTTTTTTTTTTTTTAAACTGAGTTCTAAAATGTGAACTCATAAGAAGTAAGATGTGAGGAAGAGGGGACAGCAGAGAAAATAGTCCTTAAAAAAAGAGGCCAAGTTGAGAGACCAGATGGTTCCAGAGAGGGCTGGAGGGAGGAGCTGCCTTCGTTTCTGACAGCTTACTAGTTCTGGGTTCTCGTTCCTCATGGGATCTGCCTCCAACCTTCGTGAGATAGCCCTAGCATGCATAGGATGCAGCATGCTTTAGATGAAAGAAACAGAAACTGCAATCCACACTGGCTTAAAAAACAAGAAAACATATTCATTCACATAATAGGAAGTGCAGAGTTCCCATTGTTCATAAGGTGGGTTTCAGGCAAGGTATGATCAGGGTGCCAGCCACATTGTTCTGTAATTCTCCCTAGGCTCCTCCCTCCATCGTGTGTTAGCCTTGATCTCACACTGGCTTCCCTCATAGTTGCCAGAGGGCTGCCAGCAACATGAGGGGCAACATGCTTTCTTGTTTGCATCCGTAAGGGTAGAAAAGCATCTCCCTCCACCCCAAGTTCTTCCTTTCTGTCTGATAGGCCACTGTCAGTTGCATGCCTATTCCTGGACCAGTAGCAGTTTCTGGGAGAATGCTATGCACTAATTGGCTTAAACTTAGATTCCCAGTCATTGGCAAGGAGGATGGGATGGCTGTGATTTGCTAACATTAATGGAGATCTACCTTGGAGGTGTGTGTAAAACTCAACTGCTGCTGGTTACATAGGCTCAACGGGGAAGGACTGTTACCTGAACAAATTGGGATTGGCTGGGAAGAAGGAAAGGGAAACAGATGAGGAGGCCAAAAAAAAAAAATTCGTTTTGAGTTAGTTCGAGTGGGTTTCTGATTTTTGTAACCAAAGAGTCACTTGGACTGTCAGTTTTCTGTTCTGCGTCCAAATGCCTCTGCCCGGTCCCTCTGCGGCTTGGCTCTAATTTCCTCCTGTGTTCTGGAGGCTCTGCTGTCGCCAACATTTCCCACCGCTGGCTCATCGCTTCGGCAAGCTGGCATCTCACCCTGCTCCAAGTCCCGCTGATGAAGCAGAAGGTCCCTTTAGCAGAATCGATTCTGACATGTTCTAATTAAAAAAGCCTGGTATGTCTCTGCATGGGGGCTGCTGAGAGCTGCGCCCATAAAGACAAAGAGAGTAAATTCGTCGGAGGAAGGTCTATTTTTAACAAGTCCTGAACCTAATTGAACTTAATCATTTTTCAGTCGTTGACACTTGAAATGTGTGAGTCACTGGGCTCTGCATGGAGCTGAGTGCTGGAGCAGCCCTTTAAATATCAAAGATGGGAGATATCAGCTTGCAGGGCTGCTCAGCTTTGGGGCTGCGGTTTCAGTCAGGGTGTGGAAAAGCATGGGGCTCTAGAGACAGGGAGCCTTGGGTTCAAATCCTGGCTGCTCCACTGACTGCAAAACTTGGTTTCTCTAAGTCTGTTTCCCCATCTGTAAAATGAGGATGGTCAAATGTATCCAAAACACTTCATATGAATCATTTGGAGGCAAGGCCTGACGTGTAGCTGTTCATAATCTGTCCTTATCTTACTCGACATGAATATTGATGTTTCCTTGCAGAAATGGTAATGTGTTTGATCTGGCCTGTGTGGCCCAAATCCTATATGTAATATACTGTCCCACTGACTTCCCTCATGGTTACAACGTGGCTGCCAGCAACATTGGGGCAACATACTCCCTTGTGTACCCATATTATCTTTCTGAAACCAAAAATATGGCAAGTTCTTTTTTTTTTTTTTTTTTTTTTGAGACGGAGTCTCACTCTGTCACCCAGCCCGGAGTGAGCGTGATCTTGGCTCAGAGCAACTTTTGCCTCCTGGGTTCAAGCAATTCTCCTGCCCTAGCCTCCCGAGTAGCAGAGACCCAGGAGAGCAGGCACCCACTGGATGCGTGCCACCATGCCGGGCTAAATTTGTTGTATTTTTAGTAGAAATACAAAAAAAAAAAAAAAAAAAAAAAAGAAATACACAGGGTTTCGCCATGTTGGCCAGGCTGGTCTTGAGCTCCTGACCTTAAATGATCTACCCGCCTCAGCCTCCCAAAGTGCTAGGATTATAGGCATGAGCCAGCGCACCTGGCCTCCAGAATATGGTAAGTTCTAAAACACATCCTGTCCCAAGAATTTACAGATGAAGTGGAGACCTTAGCAGAGCTGAGCTACTACAATCCACTCAGGGGGCTAGGAGTTAAAGTGGAAATCACATGGAATCAAAATTACTGTCGAAAACAGGTACCCCCAATAAGTTTCCATTAATTCTGTGATTGTTTCTAGAGCTTAGCCCCAGAGAAAAGTAGCTGACTTGTGTTTCAGGGCTGATTGTATGAAAAATGTGTATCTTTAAACTACTAAACTCCGTTAGGGCAGTGAAAAGCTCATTTGCCTGGATCACACTTGGGTTCCCGTGTTACGCTCACAGTGAGTGGGGGTCAGGTGGATGTTCTGAAGAAAATTCTCCTGCACTGATGAAGTTATTTTTCTCATGAAATATTTCTCTTCCCCCCCAACATTTTTTTAAAATTTATTTTTTTTAATTTTATTTTTCAGAGTAGGAAAAACTGGGCTCCTTTGAGTTAGCTGCGTGTGAAGTCTGTACCTAGCAGGGCTGCTCTGAGCATGAGTGTAGGTGTAGGCTAAGAAGACGGTGAATGGAGTGTGAGTGGGGCGTGAGTGGGGGCGAGGTGGACCAGCGATTGCATGGCGTTGGCCGAGGGAGGGGCTAAGACTGTTGATTGACTCAGGAAGTCACTTAGTGTCATGAGGGTCCGGGTAGTCTGGTAAGGGGTCGCTGGAGAGTGTGTCGCCCCTCTCCCCCAACCAAAAGCTTCCCTCCAACCAGCTGCTCTTGTCCTCTCCTCCCGAGGGCCCTGTGCCCTCCCAGTGGACTTGCAGGGGAGAACGTCCATGTCTGTGCGAGTCACAAAGGCGCCCGTTCCAGGGGTCCTAGAATGCCCGGGCGTGGGGCTGGGGGTGTGGCGCAGCGAGGCCGCGCAGCAAGCAGTCCCCCCGGCACTGTCGCAAGCGCAGTTGCAGCAGCCGTCGGACAAGCGGCCCGGGCAGCCACGGACAAGCAGTCCAGGCCCCGCCACTGGTAAGTTTCGCCGCCCGCCCGGCCGCGCCTGCTGCGCCACAGCTCCCCCTGCCAGGGAAAAGCAAAGAGCGGTCGCGGTCCCCAGTCCATTCAGATCTCGCTGCCCTAAGCCTGGAAAATATCAGGGTCTCCTGCAATCATGCATAAATAAATTGTAGCGTGTAAAATAACTCCAGAGCCGCGCGAGGTGGCTCACGCCTGTAATTCTAGCACTTTGGGAGGCTGAGGCAAGAGGATCGCTTGAGCCCAGGGGTTCGAGACCAGCCCGGGCAACTTCGTCTTTACAAAATATTTAAAAACTTAGCCGGGCGTGGTGGCGCCACCTGTAGTCTCAGCTTCTTGGGAGGCTGAAGGGGGAGGATCGCTTAAGCCCGGGAAGGTTGAGGCTGCAGTGAGCCGAGATTGAACCACTGCATGCTAGCCTGGGTGACAGAGAGAGAGAGAGAGAGAGACCCTGTCTCAATAAAGGGAAAAAAAAGTTCAACAAGTTTCTATTTTCCTCCCATAATAATCCTTAAAAAAACAAACAAAAAAAGAAAAACAACAACAACAAAAAACCGTGTACGTGTTTCTGTGCTCCTGTTTGGCTAGTGCCCTAAGCACATGTTTAATTCCATCACCAGGTTGTGCAGCCCTGGCTCAATATGATCCACATAGCTGCCTGTCCCAAGGTCCCTAGGGAATCCTTCGGGAGCAGGCTTGTCTTTTAAAGGCAGGTTGTTAAAATTCAGAAGCAGAGGAGGTGCAGGCCTAATTAGATATTACATAAATGAAGATGATCTCTGCCTGGAGGAAACTTCATTCATTCAAACTGTATTTGCCAAGAGTTGCCCATGCGCCCAGGACTATGGATGCTCTGGTGAACAGACTGAGGCCCAAGGAGCAGGAGGCCCTTGCCTGATGTCCCCTGACCTGGGCCACTGGACTTCTCTGCACTTTTCCTCGCACGTGCTGTTCCCCAGAAGTGGGCAGGTTTTAGATTCCTACCAGGAACTGCAAATTCAAATTCCTGCTGGCTCTAGGCAGTTGCAGAAAATGTGAGAATTGTGGGGAGGGGAGGTTAGCCAATAGGGAGGAGTGGGGCTTGTGGCCAGGAGAGTGAGTGCATGACCCACATTTATGTTTTGAAACACTGTGGAACAGAACTGGAGGCAGGTTGAATTGGCCCCATGGGCTGTGCGTTTGAGACCCATGAATGAGAGGGTAGTAAGCCAGGAGTCAGGACATCTGGGAGATGCTCTGCAGGCCAAGCTATGAGGATGGGGGTGAGGGGGTGGATCTGTTCCCCAGGGGACATAGGAGCCCATCCCAGAGGGCACTGACTGAAAGGGAAAGGCCTGGGTTAACATCTGGAACCTGAAGAGAAGCCAGCACCCTAGGGGAGAGTGACTATGTATGCACGTATGGATCAGCAAAAAGGCAGCAGGTGACGGAGCTTTTGGTTCCTGGAGAATGGTGCATAACCCAGCTAATGATCTCATGGGCCAGACAGACTGGTACTTGAAAATCCCAATTCACAAACAAGCTAATTCACCCAGCGTCTGTCACGAGCTAGGCACTATGCTAACTACTTTACAGACATTATTTTAAGCTGAGACATGGTGTGGGTATCCCCATTCTACAGATGAGGAAACTGAGGCTCAGAGAGGTCAAATCACACTGTCAGTGCAGGTCAAGTATACCCAATTCATGCTATTAAGATGGTGCATTACAAATCCACTTAGGACCCAAAGGGCCCTGGAACATAGAACAGCTCCTGGACAATATGAAATTGGAGCTGCCCTAAATTCCAGGGTTGAAAGAGGTCCCAGAGAGAGTATCCTTTGCCCAAACCTTGTTAGTCAGGTAAATCCTCCTACAGCTTCTACCCCCACCTGGAGGACCCTTCCAGAAATGATCAAGATACAGGACCATTTTCTTATACCACTTCCCTGCCTGTGGGAATTTCCCAACATTAGACAATTCAGTTGGCCTCCAAACCCTCAAAAGCATCAGGGAAAATCCAGAGGTTCCTACATTACCAGTCACTATTTTCCTATCACCCATTAACCTGAGAATCATTTTCAAGGTATGGACCATGTGAGTTAGGAATCCTTTAGGCTTCAATGAACAAAATATTTGGTGACTGCCTTAAACAACGACTCTTGTTATTTCACCTAACACGATGTCTAGAGGTAGGCAGTTCCAGGGACGGGGCAGTAGCCAACAGTGTCAGTTAGGACCTAAATTTTTTCCTCTTTCCTCTTTGTTGTCTTTAGTATGACGGTGATATTTCACTTCATGGTCATGGGATGGTTGCCACTGCACCATCATGCGTGACTTCACAATAATTTCTAAAAGCAGAAGGAGAGAGGAACATGGACAAGCTCTCACATTTTTTTTTTTTTTTAGACGGAGTCTTACTCTATTGCCCAGGCTAGAGTGCAGTGGTGCGATCTCAGCTCACTGCAACTCCGTCTCCCGGGCTCAAGCAATTCTCCTGCCTCAGCCTCTTGAGTAGCTGGGATTACAGGTGCCCACCACCATGCCCAGCTAATTTTTGTATTTTTAGTAGAGACAGGGTTTCACCATGTTGGCCAGGCTGGTCTCGGTCTCCTAACCCCAAGTGATCTGCCTGCCTTGGCCTCTCAAAGTGCTGGGATTACAGGTGTGAGCCACCGCGCCTGGCCCAAGTTCTCACTTTTTGTCCCAAAGGAATAGAATATACTTATGTCTCATTGGCCACATCTGGGTCACATGTCCATCATTAGACCAATCACTGACAAAGGGAAGTGGGGTTACCATGATTAGCAGGAACCAATCATGAGTCACCCTCTGGGACTGGGCACATTGAAGGGGTACAAAATCAGATTTGTGTTAGGAAGAAAGAAGCTAGGGTATTCTCTGAGGCATGCTAGCTGCTGTAACAAATAGATCCCCACATTTCACTGGCTTAACACAACAGAAGTTAATTTCGCATTTGTGTAACAGCCCAATGAGGATGTTCATGGTTGGCAGGTGACTTTTTCTACAAGTAGATCTGGGGACCTGTCTTGTGGCTCTGCCTCCTATAAATGTCAGATGAGGCAAGAAAGGATGGAAAGGTCACATCTACTTCTTAAAAGTCATGATCTGGAAGTGATAGACTTCCCCTCTGCTCACATCCCATTAGTGAGAATTCATCAGAGAACCCTGCCTGGATCCGAGAGGAGCAGGGAAGCGAAGCCCTGGGTGGGCAGCTAACTCAAACAACAATGCCACATGAAGGGAAGTGACTGTTGGGGAAGCAATGAACTGATCTCTTCCAGGCTGATCTATCTCATCCTTGCTTTTAAGAAGCATCCAGGCTGGGCATGGTGGTTCACACCTGTAATCCCAGCACTTTGGGGGGCCGAGGTGGGTGGATCACCTGAGGTCATAAGTTCGAGACCAGCCTGACCAAAATGGTGAAACCCTGTCCCTACTAAAAATACAAAATTAGCCGGGCATGGTGGTGCGTGCCTGTAATCCCAGCTACTTGGGAGGTTGAGGCAGGAGAATCGCTTGAACCTGGGAGGCAGAGGTTGCAGTGAGCCGAGATTGTGCCGTTGCACTCCAGCCTAAGCAACAAGAGTGAAATTCTGTCTAAAAAACAAAACAAAACAAAAAAAACCATAAAAATAAAAAGCAGCATCCAGTCCTTTCCAGATCTCTTTGCTAGCCACTTTCCACTAGATACTGCCTATACTTTAGCGCAAATCGTTTTCTGAACACTCCTTTCAGTCACTTCCTTCTCACCCTTTGCCCGGGCAGTTCTCTCTGCCCAGAATACCCCCCCAACCTCCAACTTTTCTTCTTTGCCTGGTGAACTCCTCTTCATTCCTCAAAACCCAAGTTAAAAGTCATCTTCTTTGTGGAGCCTTTTTTGCTGTTTTGTCCTAGGCAGGATTTATGGCACTTTGCAGGCTGACTTACCACTGAATTCCACACAATGTGTAGCATACAGTGGGGGCTCAGTTTATGTGCTAAATAGATGTAAATACTTCAGGTATGAGAACTCATTTGGTTGCAAGCAATAGAAAATGCATCTCAGGTTGCTTTAATGGAATATATTGATTTCTGTAATTGGACATTACCCAGAGGTATGTTCAGGCTTGGCTAAATGCAGGTGCTTGGATGATGTTCTCAAGCCTCAAGATTCAGTCTGTCTTCATTTTGTCTTCCCTCCTTTTTAGCTTGGTTCTCAGCCTCTTGCAGAGGCAAGATGGCTGTCAGCCCCTCCTGACCTTATCCACCGAGGTTCAAGTGCAGCAGGAAACAAAGTCTCTCTCTTCTTGAGTGTTCCAGCTTAAATTCCACCATTCACTCTGGTTGGACTAGGTAGCTTCATGTGCCCATCCACCCCTGAAGAAATCCCAGGCTAGAGGGCTGAGATCATGCAGATTGACCGGGATCTGGCGCTCTGATTCGCCCATCCAGAGTCAGATGCCCCAATCTTGAAGGTGGTGGGGTATGGTCAGCCCCCAGGAGTGCAGGAAAGTGTGGCTTCCCATGGGAACTTCAGGGTATTGTTACCAGGAGATAGAGGAACACCCCCTCACCCTCATCAACATTCACCACCCTGCACCTTCACCCTCTGAAACAATCCATATCCTGCCATATCATCCCAGCCACTGTGTACTGAGCACTTACTACTTCCCAAGCACAGTGCTGAGTGTCTTACACACTCAATGACTTAGCTTCTAGAATATCCCCCATTTTCCAGGTGAGGAAAATGAGGACTACAGAACTGAAGTGACTTGCCCAAGGTTAATAAGTGGCTTTGGAGGAATTTGAAACGAGATCTGATGATTGGCACAATCAATGCTTTAAACCACTGCATTGCAGGACCCTCAATGGTGGCAAAGCTGGAATTTCTGCTTTTGGAACCCAGCTCCTGCAGTCCGGAATTGGCTGTGCACTGGGTCTCACAACCTCAAAGGATGTGTGGGATTAATGCTGTCCCTTGCTCCAAATAACTATGGGCTAGATAAAGTTTAAGTGGTGACATGATAAGAATACTGACTCTTGCTCTAAGATGAGAGGGTGGGGATTCCCTGACAGCTGCAGCTGAAGTTGGGCACATTTCTATTTAACCCCATCAGGGGACACACTGCCCCGATGCCTTTTTTTTTGTGAGATGGAGTCTCGCTCTGTCACCCAGGCTGGAGTACAGTGGTGCGATCTCGGCTCACTCACTGTAATCTTTGCCTCCAGGGTTCAAGCAATTCTCCTGCCTCAGGCTCCTGAGTAACTGGGATTACAGGTGTGTGCCACCATGCCTGGCTAATTTTTTTGTATTTTTTGTAGAGACAGGGTTTCACCATGTTGACCAGGCTGGTCTCAAACTCCTGACCTCAAGTGGTCCAGTGACCTTGGCCTCCCAAAGTGCTGGGTTACAGGCATAAGCCACCATGCCTGGCCCCCGATGCCATTTTGCCCCCCTTTGGGTACACAGGGAGCAGGAGGGTAACTGACAAGCCAGAACCATCTGCCCAGCTCCTAATAATAAATGGTGAGAGAAACAGTTTCCAGGCAAACATTGCTTTAAAACAAATAAGTGCCTTTTGTCACACCCGGGCAGCCATCTGGGTATCCTCCTCATGTGCCAAGGTGTGGGTGGAGGAAGGGATGGCAGGGGGAGGGAGGAAGCGCCGTTCTGACCTGCACCGCCAGCAGGGGTAGCTTACAAGTTCTCTTCCTTTTGCCACCATGAACAGGGCATTGCAGAGAGACAGAGAGAGAGAGGAAGGCTCGCTGGCTTTGAGCTCTCTGGGTACAGTGTCTGAGCGGAGGCAAAGTGCGGTTCCTTCAAGATGTCTGTGGTAGGTGATGCCAGCTCCCGGCCACAGAGCACCTACTATGGGGTCAGGCACTGTGCCATCCACTTTACACAAGTTAGCTCATCTCATCCTGACAATAGATCTATGCTCACCCATTTCGTAGGTGGGAGGCTGGAGGCTCAGAGACATTCAATGACTCACCCAAGTTCCCACTAGATGGCACAGTCAGAGCTTAAACTCAGAACCCCAAAGAATACCCTCCCCTCACCACAGTATGCAATTACAAGTCAGTCATCTCTCCACCCTAGCAAGCCAGGGTGGGTTTTCCATGTAATAGACAAGCAGTTGACATCACCCAAGGGAAGGTCTTCCACTTCCAGCCATGGCCCAGCCACCTCCACTGCCCTTCACCCTTAAGCCCATCTGTGGGCTTCTCTAGCCACCTGACCCACTACGGCCTCCCACTCCTCTCCGTCTCCCCCAGTTGAAGAAGCACAGGAGAAAAGACTCTGACACTCCCCAGGAACCTTCAGAGAAGGCCAAAGAGCAGCAGGCGGAGGCAGAGCTCCGGAAGCTAAGGCAGCAGTTCAGGAAGATGGTGGAAAGCCGGAAGTCTTTTAACTTCCGAAACCAGCAGAAGATCGCGAGTCAGTGGTAAGTGATGGTTGGAATTTCGTACTGAGTGACCTTGGAGGAAAGTTGGGGTTGGGTTTCATGGTGCTTGTCTTCTGTCCTGTGACCCCTGGGGCAGGGAGCCACCTCTGAGCCCCATTGGAGGACTCATGGTCTTTTATCTGCAGAGCCTAGTTTCAAGAGAAACTCACTTGAGATGGCTTCAGTGGAGAGGGGGAATTCATTGTCAGAATGCAGGGTGTTTTGGGGACCCCCAGGGGGCAGGGCACCCAGATTTCAGGGAAGGACTAATTGAGGAAGGAGTTCTGGTTTCTGTTTTTCTCCACACGTGACTTTTGTTCTTTCTCTGAATATCAGCCTCAGCTGGTGGGAAGTGGCTGCTCCAACTCTTAAGTTTACCAGCTGCACAGAAAGGGTCTTGAATCAATTCCAACCCCACATTCCTGGGAGACAGAGACTCTGATAGGCTCAGCTTGGGTCAGCAGTCTCCTCCTGGTCCAATCAGCTGTGGCTTGAGAGGGCAAGGGACACAAAAATGTCTAGGGCTGTCACTCCCTTGGTCCTACCAGGGAAGTGGAGGAGTTCCCAGAGAAGGCAGAAACCCCAATGACGTTTCCTAATTGTGTGTCTTATGAGGACTGCAAGATAGAATATTTGAAATTGGATTGCATCAGAAATTACAGAGTGTATCGTTTCTTTTCTTTTCTTTTCTTTTCTTTTTTTTTTGGAGATGGACTTTCACTGTTGTTGCCCAACCTGGAGTTGGCAATGGCGTGATCTCAGCTCACTGCAACCTCCGCCTCCCGGGTTCAAGTGATTCTCTTGCCTCAGCTTCCTGAGTAGCTGGGATTACAGGCGCCCACTACCATGCCCAGCTAATTTTTGTATTTTTAGTAAAGGCAGGATTTCACCACGTTGGCCAGGCTGGTCTCAAACTCCTGTCCTCAGATGATCCACCCACCTCGGCCTTCTAAAGTGCTGGGATTACAGGCGTGAGCCACCATGCCCAGCTGAGTGTATCATTTCTTCAGGCAACAGAAAGGTGTTCCCTAGGGTTGAATACACAAACATTAAACAGGCTTTCTTAGATTCCCTCCAAAGGAATGTAATTCCTTAGCTGCATCCATATTGTTTATAAAGGCAGAAACTGTCCATTGTTAGAAAGGAAATCTTACTGTTAGATGTGAAGTTCACAGGATGGGGAAAAGGCATTTTTATTTTTATTTTTTTTGAGACAGGGTCTGGCTCTGTCACCCAGGCTGGAGTGCAGTGGCACCATCTCGGCTCACTGCAACCTCTGCCTCTCAGACTCAAGCGATTCTCCGACCTCAGCCTCCTGAGTAGCTGGGATCACAGGCGTGTGCCAGCACGCCTGGCTAATTTTTTGTATCGATGGGGTTTTACCAAGTTGCCCAGGCTGGTTTCAAACTCCTGAGCTCAAGCAATCCGCCCGCCTAGGCCTCTCAAAGTTTTAGGATTACAGGCGTGAGCCACCATGCCCGGCCTGAAATGGGATTCTTTAGATTTTCCATGGATTCAACTTACTCAGGGCCAGGGCTAGCCCATAAGGGACCTCCATGTGAATTTTTTTAAAAGGTACACTTTCTCAAGACACTTTACTGTCATCTGTTGGAAAAATTGTCATTATGTAGAGATTTTGTTAGAACAAGAAAGTGTCTCCCAGAAAAGTGTAATAAATCTACAAAACAGTGGTGTGTTTTCAAGCCGGTGGTGCTTCCTAGGATTGTGCAGGCCACAACCTGCACATCTGTGGCTAGTTGACCTGATTCTCAAGCCTATCTCTGGTGGGCATCAGGCAATGCCTCCTTTTGATGTGTCTCTGCCAGTTTTTCTTGAATTTAACCCTTCTTCACCCCAACCGCACCCCACACACAGGCTTCTGGCTCTACTAAGTCAATCCATTTGATCTGGTTTCACTTTGATGGAACTGAAGGAGAGGAGGGTGGAAGAGTGGAGAGTTTAGGTTCTTCTTCTTCTTCTTCTTTTTTTTTTTTTTGAGAAGGAGTCTCGCTCTTGTTGCCCAGGCTGGAGTGCAATGGCGCGATCTTCGCTCACCGCAACCTGTACTCCTGGGTTCATGCAATTCTCCTGCTTCAGCCTCCCGAGTAGCTGGAATTATAGGCATGTGTCACCATACCCAGCTAATTTTGTATTTTTAGTAGAGATGGAATTTCAACATGTTGGTCAGGCTAGTCTCAAACTCCTGACCTCAGGTAATCCGCCCGCCTCGGCCTCCCAAAGTGCTGGGATTACAGGCGTGAGCCGCCGCGCCAGGCCAAGTTTAGGTTCTTCAGAATGTAACACCTATACAGTATTTAAGGAGGCACTTTTCCCCAGCACCAACCCTGGCTTACAACATCCAGGGAGTAACTTAAGGTTTTGGGATACTTCACTCCGTTTACACCAGTCTTGGCCCTGCCTGCAAGACAGACACACCTTCCTTTTGCTTTTACCAACCCTCTCTGAAAACCTTTTTTTTTTCTTTTTTTTTTTTTTTTTTTTGAGATGGAGTCTTTATCTGTTGCTCAAGCTGTAGTGCAGTGGTGCAAATTTGCCTCACTGCAACCTCTGCCTTCCAGGTTCAAGCGATTCTCCTGCCTCAGCCTCCTGAGTAGCTAGGACTACAGGCGCCCACCACCAGGCCTGGCTAATTTTTGTATTTTTAGTAGAGAAAGGATTTCGACATGTTGGCTAGGCTGGTCTTGAACTCCTGACCTCAGGTGATCTGCCTACCTCGGCCTCCCAAAGTGCTGGGATTACAGGCATGAGCCACGGCACCCTGAAAGCCTAACTCTTGTAGAGTATCATACTCTCTTTTTTCTCTCCACCTTAACAAAGACACTCACCCCCGCTTCCCCCGCCCGCCTCCTTCCAGGAGGGGCTTAAGCAGGGCAGAAGAGTCCCCAGGCCGGTTGAGAAGATGGCAGGTCACTATTTACATTTGTAATTAATTAAAATAAATAAAATAAAATAATATTTAGTTCTGCTGAAATAGCCGCATTTCAAGTGCTCAATAATCACTTGTGCCTAAGTGGATACTATGGGCCCCTCAGATAGAGAACATTTTCATCACTGCAGAACGTCCTATTAGAATGGGATCTACAAACTACAGCCAAATCTGGCTGGCAGCTGGTTTTTGTAATTAAATCTCTATTGGCACACAGCCATGCCTATTGGTTCACTTTTTGGCCGGTTTGCCAACTCCTGTCCTAGGACATTTTCTTTTCTTTCTTTTTTTTTGAGACAGGGTCTCACTGTGTGTCTCCCAGGCTGGAATGCAGTGCCACGATCTCAGCTCACTGCATCCTCTGCCTCCTGGGCTCAAGCAGTCCTCTGACCTCGGCTACTTTTAATATTTTCTGTAGAGACAGGGCCTCACTATGTTGTCCAGGCTGGTCACAAACCCCTGAGTTCAAGCAATCCTCCCGCCTTGGCCTCCCGAAGTGCTGACATTACAGGAGTGAGCCACTGCACCAGGCCTGTAGGAACATTCTTTTTTGTTTGTTTGTTTTTATATTGTTGAGATGGAGTCTTGCTCTGTCGCCCAGGCTGGAGTGCAGTGGTGTAATCTCAACTCACTGCAACCTCCGCCTCCCGGATTTAAGCAGTTCTCTGCCTCAGCCTCCCAAGTAGCTGGGATTACAGGTGCCCACCACCACCCCTGGCTAATTTTTTGTATTTTTAGTAGAGATGGGGTTTCACCATCTTAGCCAGGCTGGTCTCAAACTCCTGACCTCATGATCCACTGGCCTCGGCCTCCCAAAGTGCTGGGATTACAGGCATAAGCAACTGTGCTGGGCCTGTCCGGGCCTGTAGAACTTTCTTTACTGTTCTATAGCAGTGTGTCCAAAACTTTTGAAGCATCTGGACACTCGATCTTGTAATGAAGCAGATTCTTATCCAATTGGTCCCAGGTTGGGCACCTGAAATTCTGCATTTCTCCAAGTTTCCAAAGGACATTCATGCTACTGATCTGCAAACCACATTGGGGAGTGGGTGTCAGTCTCCAGACTGCCAGAAACTCAGCCTCTGTGCCATTTCCCCTTGTTCTATTGTGCAGTCTTTCAAGCTCCCTTTGCTGTTTTCCAAATCCCCCTGTTTTCCCACATCCCAGTAGACATTTCATCATTAGCACCCCAAGGAGAGAAACTGGTGGAGCTTAGAGGCTATTATGCATCCCTGTGTTGATGCAAACTTGAAAAATCCTGCCTGGCCAGGCACGGTGGCTCATGCCTGTAATCTCAGCACTTTGGGAGGCCGAGGCAAGTGGATCACATGAGGCCAGTAGTTCAAGACCAGCCTGGCCAACATGGCAAAACCTGTCTCTCCTAAAAATACAAAAAGTAACTGGGCATGGTGGCGTGTGGCTGTAGTCCCAGCTACTCGGGAGGCTGAGGCAGGAGAATCACTTGAACCTGGAAGGTGGAGGTTGCAGTGAGCCGAGATCATGCCACTGCACTCCAGGCTGGGCAACAGAGCGAGACTCTGTCTCAAAATATAAAATAAAATAATAAAATAAAATAAAATAAAATATAAAATAAAATAAAATAATGAAATGAAATGAAATAAATGAAATGAAATCCTGCCCGATGGTTTGCTCCTCATTACTGGAGATAATTGGCAGTGAAGTCTGGAAAGATGGTCGGCAGAATCAGACAGGTGCCAGGGAGTTGCTGGCAAAGGAGAACTTGGGGGCTTCCTCCATGTCTGGGTAATGGGTTTTGACAGGCACAGCTGCAAATTGTTCCCTAGGGAAAATACCCACCTCAGAGAAGGCGGGGCAGCAGGAAATCGTGGTGAACCGGGTCTCAGGTGATCAGGATTCCAGACCTGGATCTGAGACCCTGGACACGTCCCTTTTGCCTGCTTGCTCAGGTGGGAAGTTCCTCTCTCCCAGTCTCCTTGCAGGGCTGATGTGCCTGGAGTGCTCCGTCAAGTTAAACTCAGGGGTTCGGGGTTAATCATGGGCTGCTTTTCCAACAGCAAGGAGATCAAGACCCTGAAGGCAGAGCAGGATGAGATCACCCTACTGTTGAGTCTCATGAAATCCTCAAGGAACATGAATCGGAGTGAGAAGAACTACATGGAGCTGTGTCTCCTGCTGCAAACCAAGGAGGACTACGAGGCCCTGATTAAATCCCTGAAAGTGCTGTTGGCTGAACTGGATGAGAAGGTGTGGTCTTTCTCTTAAAGGGTTAACCAGAACACAGAGCAAAGGGGAGGAGTTGGGGTGCATATTCATGATACCTTAGGCCAGGCCCTACACCTCTGTATCACTGTATCTCCTCTGGACAGCACACTAAATGTGACTGCTGCTATTGTCTTGCTACCTTTGAGACCTTTGGGCTCTAGTACCCAGGCTCAGCCATACCAATCCATCCCTCCGCCGTGCTCCCCAGCGCCACCCGCTGCACCTTGAATAAACCCCCACAGCTGCACCCTATCAGTTAGGAGAGGCTTGGTTATGCTGCAGGAATAAATGCCACCCACTCACGCATTCTTAGTGGTTTAAAACTTTAAGGTTTATTCCTTGTTGATGCTATGTAACTGTTGTGGGTTGGCTAAGAGCCTTTATATCTTCTCACACTGGGACTAGGCTGAAGGAATAGCCACCATCTTGAACATTGCCAGGTATTATGAGAAAGAAAGAGTTCTAGAGGGTTTCATGCTGGCAATTGAATGTTCCAGTCTGGAAGTGAAACATGTCACTTCTTTTTTTTTTGAAACAGAGTCTTGCTCTGTTGCCCAGGCTGGAATGCAGTGGTGCAATCTCGGCTCACTGCAACCTCTGCTTCCTGGGTTCAAGCGATTCTCATGCCTCAGCCACCTGAGTAGCTGGGATTACAGGCGTGCACCACCATGCTGGCTAATTTTTGTATTTTTGGTAGAGACAGGGTTTCACC
This sequence comes from Hylobates moloch, assembly GCF_009828535.3. Classification (NCBI taxonomy): domain Eukaryota; kingdom Metazoa; phylum Chordata; class Mammalia; order Primates; family Hylobatidae; genus Hylobates; species Hylobates moloch. The sequence goes on along the minus strand of NW_026652287.1, from coordinate 22,122,579 downwards.
ATGTTGGCCAGGCTGGTCTCAAACTCCTGACGTCAAATGATCTGCCTGCCTCAGCCTCCCAAAGTGCTGAGATTACAGACGTGAGCCACCGCACCTGGCTGAAACACGTCACTTCTGCTCATGACCCAGGGGCTCAAAATAGTTGTGTTTTCTAATTATGGTAACAATAAAATAAAATAAATAAAATAAAATAAAATGCAAGAGAAAATAGTCATGTATGTGATCCTACCCATCCACAGAGGGGTCCGGGAAGGGCCACCCTCTCATTATATGGAAGGCAAAGAGCTGGAAGTATTTGCAGGACAGCATTAATGGTCATGCCCCTTACCCTGGCTTGAAAGGCCCTGCGTGTTCTAGCCCCTGCCTACCCCTTGGCCCACCTCAGGGCCTTTGCTTATGCTCCCCCACTCCCACCCCTTCCCCCACTCCCGCTTGTCCTTCAGGTCTCAACTTAAATGTGTCTTTCTCAGGGAGGCCTTTTCTGTGCCCCCTCTCCAGTTTATACCTCCCTGTGTCAGTCAGGTTCTGGCTGGAACACAGAGCACCCCCAGCGGGGTACTTTGAGAAGAGTTTAATGCAGGAACCATTTACAAGGGTGTGGGCATGAGTAGGGACGTTGAAACACTAGGGTTTGCAACAGCGGGGGAGGGGGCAGTGGTCTGGAACCTGGAGAGCCTGGGGCAAGCCAGGGGAAATGGCTCCTCTTTCTTCCAACCCTCTGATCCTCAGTGCCAGGGAGCCCCTCAGGGATGCAGCCAGGTCAGCCTATTGGGGTACAGAGCAGTGGGTCTGGGGGGCAAGTGGGGGATCCCATGGCTCCCCACAGTACCCCCTTCATAGCTCTTCTCACCATTGTCATTATGCCTTAACCTGGTGTTTAACGGCTCCCTGAGCAGCCTGACAGCTTCACAAGGGTGAGGACCACGTCTGTTTTGTTCCCCACGGTGCCACCCCTGCCCCCAACCCTGTGCCTGTCCCAGTGTCCCGCTCACAGTAGATCCTCAGTAAACATTTACTATTTCTATTATAGTATTAATTAATTGCTATAAAGAAATGGCTGAAACAGGTAATTTATTTATTTTTAAATATTTATTTATTTATTTATTTATTTATTTATTTATTTATTTATTTATTTACTTTTGAGACAGAGTTTCATTCCTGTCTCCCAGGCTGGAGCGCAGTGGCACGATCTTGGTTCACTGCAGCCTCTGCCTCCCAGGCTCAAGCAATTCTCCTGCTTCAGTCTCCCGTGTAGCTGGGATTACAGGCATGCACCACCACGCCCAGCTAATTTTGTAATTTTAGTACAGACGGGGTTTCACCATGTTGCCCAGGCTGGTCTCGAACTCCTGACCTCAGGTGATCCACCCACCTTGGCCTCCCAAAGTGCTGGGATGACAGGTGTGAGCCACGGCATGCAGCCAAGACAGGAAGTTTATAAAGAAAAGAGGTTTTCCTTCCTTCCTTCCTTCCTTCCTTCCTTCCTTCCCTCCTTCCCTCCCTCCCTCCCTCCCTCCCTTCCTTCCTTCCTTCCTTCTTCCTTCCTTTTTTGACACGGACTCCCTCTGTTGCCCAGGCTGGAGTGTCGTGGCGTGATCTCGGCTCACTGCAACCTCCCTGCCTCGGGCTCCCGTGATTCTCCTGCCTCAGCCTGCCGAGTGCCTGGGATTGCAGGCACGCGCTGCCACGCCTGGCTGGTTTTTG
>NW_026652287.1:22104013-22115875 GCF_009828535.3 Hylobates moloch | reverse complement strand
CCCCATCTGGGATGTGAGAAGCGCCTCTGCCCGGCCGCCGCCCTGTCTGGGAAGTGAGGAGCGTCTCTGCTCAGCCACCCCGTCTGGGAAGTGAAGAGCGTCTCTGCCTGGCCGCCCCGTCTGGGATGTGAGGAACGTCTCTGGAGCGCCTCTGCCCGGCAGCCCCATCTGGGAAGTGAGGAGCGCCTCTGCCTGGCCGCTGTGCAACCTTCCAAGTGTGAAGTGACAGCCTTTCTGCAGGTGTACCCAACAGCTCCGAAGAGACAGCGACCATCGAGAACGGGCCATGATGACGATGGCGGTTTTGTTGAAAAGAAAAGGGGGAAATGTGGGGAAAAGAAAGAGAGATCAGATTGTTACTGTGTCTGTGTAGAAAGAAGTAGACATAGGAGACTCCATTTTGTTCTGTACTAAGAAAAATTCTTCTGCCTTGGGATGCTGTTAATCTATAACCTTACCCCCAACCCCGTGCTCTCTGAAACATGTGCTGTGTCAACTCAGGGTTAAATGGATTAAGGGCTGTGCAAGATGTGCTTTGTTAAACAGATGCTTGAAGGCAGCATGCTCGTTAAGAGTCATCACCACTCCCTAATCTCAAGTACCCAAGGACACAAACACTGCGGAAGGCTGCGGGATCTCTGCCTAGGAAAGCCAGAGACCTCTGCTCACGTGTTTATCTGCTGAACTTCTCTCCACTATTGTCCTATGACCCTGCCACATCCCCCTCTCCGAGAAACACCCAAGAATGATCAATAAATACTAAGGAAAAAAAAAAAAAAAAACTTTCTCCCAGCACAGTATGTAACATTTCTTCTTTTTCAGCAAAACGTCGAACCTTCTCTTTGTTCTTCCGTCATACCAAAGATCACCCAGATTGTATATGTGACTCACATGGCAATTCTTTCTTCCCAAATAAAACATTAAATTAAAAAAAAAAAAGGAAAGAGGTTTAATTGGCTCACAGTTCTGCAGGCTATACAGGAAGCATAGCAGCTTCTGCTTCTGGGGAGGCCTCAGGAAACTTATAAATCATGGTGGAAGGCAAAGGGGGAGCAGGCACGTCACATGGCCGGAGCAGGAGGAGGAGAGAGACGGGGGAGGTGCCACACACTTTTAAAAAACCAAATCTCATGAGATTTCACTATGGCCAAGACAATACCAAGAGGGATGGTGCCAAACCATTCATGAAAAACCGCCCCCCACCATCCCATTGTCTCCCCCAGGCCCCTCCTCCCACACTGAGGATTACGATTCAACATGAGATTAGGGAGGGACACAGCCAAACCAGATCACTGCGGAATGAATCTGGAAATCTCTTCACATCTTTTGTCTGCTTCAAACCCTTCAGAAAGTTCCTGTTGTTCTTTCCATAAAGGCCCATCTCCCCAATGGGGCTGCATCAGCTCTGCCTGCCTCTCTCACCTCCTCCTCTGCCCTCACCTGCTCTGTGTTCCACCCACAGAAGCCTTCTTCGTGTCCTTTGAGCCCACGGTGCTGTACCTCACTTCCAGGATTTTGCACGTGCTGTTCCCTCTGCCTGGAGTGCCTTTCCCTGTCCTCTTTGCTTGGAGACCTCTTATTTATCACTTAGGTCTCAGCTCAAATGCTGTTTCTTTTTTTTTGAAATGGAGTCTCACTCTGTCATCCAGGTTGGAGTGCAGTGGTGCGATCTCAGCTCACTGCAACCTCCACTTCCTGGGTTCAAGCGATTCTCCTGCCTCAGCCTCCAGGGTAGTTGGGACTACAGGTGCCTGGCTAATTTTTTTTTTTTTTTTGTACTTTTAGTAAAGATGGGTTTTCACCGTGTTGGCCAGGCTGGCCTCGAGCTCCTGACCTCAAGTGATCTGCCCTCCTCCGCCTCCCAAGTGCTGGGATTACAGGTGTGAGCCACTGCGCCCGGCCTCAAATGCTATTTCTGCTGGGATGTCATCCCTTCATCTTTCCCCACTAGATGCCCCTACTATGTGTGCCCAAAATACCTTGTGTCTCCCGTCGCCTAGGGCTTGACACCCCCGTCGTGGCTTGTTTCCAGTCCTAGATTGTAAGTTCTCAGAGGGCAGAGACCCTCTGTCTTGATTATTATCATCACCCACCCCTGCTGTCTGGCACCAGAGCAGGTGTTTAATAAACACTGGTGAATGAATAAATGACTGAAACATGACAAAGGAGGCAATAAAGGGAATAAAGAGAAAAACTGAAGAAGAGCTGGGGCCATGGGTCTTTAGAAGCATTAGGAAAAGGCAACACAGTGTGGGGTTCTCAGAAATTTCTGGGGCTCACTGCCCAGTGCAAACCATCTTTGCCCAATTTCATTCTAGGGTGGCAGGTCCCAGAATCCCTTCCTCCCATGCCCACCCTCGATGGGCAAAGCCTCGTCCTCACAGAAGGTCACTGGAGGTGGGGACCTCCCCAGGTCCTACCTGGCCTTCCTCGCAAAATAGTTAATAAGCCCATGGGAAGACAGCATCTTGCTTAGGGAATACAATTCTCCACCAGCCGTTGCCTTGGAGAATGTCTCCCACTGGGCAGAGGCTGAATGACTCCCAGCATCACAAAAGCAGCATCTGACATAAAGACTCCAAAGGAAATCCAACTCTGAATGTACTCATGAGAGCCACCAGGAAATGCTGATGCTGCAGCTTCCCTTGACAGAGAGCCGGAGCTGAAGGACTGCAGACCCAACTCTAGTGGGGGCGGGCCTGCCTTCAGAGCAGGTGATGGCACAGTCTGGAGATTCCGCCCTTGTGGATATGAAAACAAATTGATTGTTTTCTTTCTTTTCTTTATCTTTTTCTTTTCTTTTGAGACCATCTCACTCTGTCACCAAGGCTGGAGTGCAGTGGTGTGATCTCGGCTCACTGCAACATCCACCTCTAGGGTTCAAGCAATCCTCCCGCCTCAGCCTCCCGAGTAGCTGAGATTACAGGCACCCATCACCATGCCTGGTTAATTTTTGTATTTTTAGTAGAGATGGAGTTTCACCATGTTGGCCAGGCTGGTCTCGAACCCTTGACCTCAGGTGATCCACCCACCTTGGCCTCGCAAAGTGCCGGGATTACAGGCATGCCACCGCGCCCACCTGTTTGTTGTATTTCATTGGTGAGTTAGTGAGGGTTTGCACTGAGGCCCAGCTGTTTGTTTTATTTCATTGGTGAGTTAGTGAGGGTTTGCACTGGGGGCACTGCCTGTGTGCGGAACAGAAGGGACACCAAAGTAGAGCGGGGGGCCTGACTCCACCGTGTGTGTCGGGGCAGGTGAAGCCCTTTAGTCTTGCTTTGAGTGACACGTGTGTGTGTGTGTGTGTGTGTGTGTGTGTGTTACAGCTGAAGTCCAAACCACAGCTAGTATCCATCGTAAATAGTATTCATATGCCTCACCAGTTTGTGTGAAACCCAACAGTTCCCTTGACACCTGATCATCCGAGCTGCCACTCGCATGATGTACCAGTGAGGAAAGGTTGGGCTGCAAGTAACAGAATTCTCAAGTGGTAGTAATTGAGAGGGTAGAGGTTTGTTGTTATCATGTTGTTATCACATAACAAAATATCTGACTGGAAATAGGCTACCCAGGGATTTTTTTTTTTTTTTTGAGACAGAATCTTGCTCTTTTGCCCAGGCTGGAGTGCAGTGGCACAATCTCGGCTCACTGCAACCTTTGCCTCGGGTTCAAGCAGTTCTCCTGCCTCAGCCTCCCTAGTAGTTGGGATTACAGACACGTGCCACCATGCCTGGCTAATTTTTGTATTTTTAGTAAAGATGGGGTTTCACCATGTTAGCCAGGCTGGTATTGAACTCCTGACCTCAAGTGATCTGCCCACCTCAGCCTCCTAAAGTGCAGGGATTACAGGTATGAGCCACCATGTCCGGCCTCCAGGGATGGTTTAGCATCTCTGCAATGATGGTTTGTCTTTTTCTCTCTGATTCTCTTTACTGGTCTGCTCCTCATGGTCACAAGGTGGCTGCCAAAGCATAGCTGGCATCAGCTTCTGCCATAGCCACATTCATCCTCCCAGAACCACATTCAAAGACATGAAGATGAGATGGAAGAGAGTATTTCACAAAATCCCTCTGGCAGATTTCCCCTCATCAGCCATGGCTGGCGTATATGCCCATTTCAATGTCAATCACTGACAAAGGGAAGTAGAATTTCCAGAACTGGCTTTGAGTAGACCAGGGGTAGCAAATTACAGGCCAAGGGTCAAATCCAGCCTATCTGTTTATAGTCTTCCAGCCAAGAATGGCTTTGACATTTTAAATGATTGTATGAGTACCTGGTTATAACCTCTTAGTCCTTGGAGCTTAAAATATTTACCATCTGGCCCTTTAAGAAAAGTTTTCTGAGTCCTCACAGTTGCACCTGTTGTCCCAATTACTGGGGAGGCTGAAGCAGGAAGATCTTTGAGCCCAGGAGTTTGAGACCAGCCTGGGCAACATAGCGAGACCCTGTCTTAAAAAAAAAAAAAAAAAAGGAAAATAAAATAAAATGTTTTCCACTTGGCTTAGACCAATTATGCTGTATCCCCTGGAGCTGGAGTGGAGGCCACCTTCCCTGATAGATGACTGGTAATAAGGAAATGTTTTGTCTCATATGACAGGAAGTGCAAAAGTAAGGCAAGCTCCAGGGTTGGTTGGTTGAGCAGCTCAATTTTGCTGTCAGCTGTGTTGGGTGTTATCCTTTAGCTGGGGCAAGATGGGAGCAGCAATTCCAGGCACCACACCCAAAATGACATTACCTTCAGGAGATGTACCCTCTCCTCCAATAACTCTTTTTTAGGAATGAGAAGACTTTTTCTAGAAGCTTCCTTAGCAGACATCCCTTCCCAATAGAGAGGCCCCAGCTAGTTTAGTCCTGCTCACTCTGGAATCAATACATCGCAGGCAGAGGGGGTAGAATTCTCATGGTGGCCTTGGATATGGGAGGAACGGATGTGGGGAGCCACCACCCACTGTGTCTACCGCAGTCCTGGGTGTCACCTCTGCCAGCTGTCTGGTTCTGGGTCACTCTTCTGTCTTCCACTGGGCACTTCTTGCTGCTTAAAATCCATCTTTCATCAGGGCGCTGTGGTTCCATGACTCTAAATGTGGATGTAGACCAAGGATCTCAAACTAGTAGATCTCCGGATGGATTAAGCCTGGTGACATAAAGGCTTTGGCCCACTTATTGTTTAAGATTTAATTAGTTGACAACATGCTAATAATTAATAGATGTTCAGTGTATACCAAAAAAAAAAAAAAGAAAAGAAAAAGAAGAGACAAAGAAAAAATAAAAAAATTGAGAGATTTCATAAAGAAATAAGATTTCTGGCTTTAGAAACCAAAATATCTGGTGATATCAGGCCTGAATTTTCATAGAACAACCGTTAACTAAATAGTGTTGTGGGTGACACTGACAACTGTTCCCCTATTCTCTACTATTTCTTCTCTAACAGATTTCTGACTTTGTTCAAGCTGGTCTTGTGCCCAGCTAAAATGCTCCTCCCATCTTCCCTTGCAGCTAAGGGTGGACAGTGAGTTTTAAGAGGAAGTCTGTTGGGGTTTCTGGGAAAGTCTTGCTTTCCAGATAGATGACCTACCTCTTCATCCGTATTGCATCTTCTACTTTCCTCCCTAGAATATGACCGTGAAGGTCAGTGCAATGGCAGCCATCTTTTAACGATAAGGGAACAGTCAGGTGAATTTATAGAGATCTTGTCCTTACTTCTTTGAGCTATGGAACTTGGCTCAGCAACTTTTTTCTTTTCTTTCTTTCTTTCTTTTTTTTTTTTTTTTGTGAGACAGTTTCCCTCTGTCACCCAGGCTGGAGTGCTGCAGTGGTGCATCCTCAGCTTACTGCAACCTCCGCCTCCCAAGTTCAAGCAATTCTCGTGCCTCAGCCTCCCAAGTAGCTGGGATTACAGATGTGCACCACCATGCCCAGCTAGTTTTTGTATTTTTAGTAGAGATGGGGTTTTACCATGTTAGCCAGGCTTGTCTTGAACTTCTGACCTCAGGTGATCCACCTGTCTCGGCCTCCCAAAGTGCTGGGATTACAGGCAGCAGCAACTTGTTATGAGAAAAAGATAAACCGTAATTTGCTTAAGCCACTCTTTAGTTGGGCTTTCTGTAACTTACATTTTTTCTTAACTGATAACAAGCTGGTGCCCCTTAAGATAGGGTGCACACATTCTAGTTTGCTATCATCTCTGCCATCCTGTCATGTCTATTTGCTGGCCCACTTTACTTTTGTATGCCACCCTCCTGCCCACATTTTGCAGCCCACTAGTGTAGATTTTTCTCTCAGCTTCCCATGATGATAGCTGAGACTATGCTGTGTATACTTTCTGAAGACCTGGGGATAACCAAAGGGAATTAAAACTCAGGGATGCTAACACGGAATCCCAAAAACTCAGGGATGCTAACACGGAATCCCAGGCACAACTGCTTGCAGAATTCACCAGCCAGGCTCTGCACAGGGCCCCTGATTCCCAGCTGGAGGCTGACAAACTTTATATTTCACAACACTGAGCACTTAAACCTTCCTAATCTAGAACTTCTCAATTCCAGAACAGGAACTGAGCTTTAGACTATCCTCATCAAGCCACCATCTCGACACAAACAGGAATAAACCAAGTTGCTTTGAATGTCATTGTCCTCTTCATTCCCTGTTGCCTTTACCTACCAGGGTTCCAAAAAGACATCCCAGAGCTTAGTCTCAGCCCAGCCTTTAAGAAGAGAATGTGCCTCTGTTGTGCTTAGGATCTGGTACTTACTAGTCTTGAAGGGCACTCTTCTTCAGGTACTAGTTCTGAAACTTCTCTAAGGCCTTCTGGGACTTAGCATTAGCCATCTGCTTCTAGATGGGGTTAAATATTGAGGTGGGGTTAAATATCTGAAACTTCTCTAAGGCCTTGTGGGACTTAGCATTAGCCATCTGCTTCTAGATGGGGTTAAATATTGATAATGAAGATATTTGGGTGTGGGCTAAGGCTGCATCGTGGGCTGGTTATGCACACTGCTAGCAGTGTGTTCGAATACCTCATATGAGAAACTATGGAGTGAAGTTTCCAGGACAGTGGCTGGGGAGTGTTTGGGTCTGGAGAACTGGGCTGGCATTACAAGGGTATAGGGAGACACTAACATTTTTTCCTGCCAGCTATGGCAGGGTAGATTTCACTTATTTGAAGTCAGAGTCAATTATCCTAATGAGTAAAGTGGATGGTGTGTCAGGAATGCTTTTGGCTGCAAGTAACATAATACCCAACCAAGAGAGGCTTTGACCAAAAGGACATTTATTTATCAATTATTTTTAATAAGCTTTTTATTTTGGCAGACTTTAAAATTTACAGAATGTTTACAAAGATAATATAGTTCTCACATGTCCTTCACCCGGCTCCCCCAATATAAACATTGTACATTACCATGGGACATTTGTCAAAACTAAGCAATGAATGTTGATATGTTACTATCAACTGAACTCCAGTTTTTATTGGAGTTTCTTTTTTTGAGATGGAGTTTTGCTCTTGTCACCCAGGCTGGAGTGCAATGGCATGATCTCAGCTCACTGCAACCTCCACCTCCCATGATGGAGCAATTCTCTTTCCTCAACCTCCCGAGTAGCTGGAATTACAGGCGCCCACCACCATGCCTGGCTAATTTTTCTATTTCTAGTAGAGATGGGGTTTCAGCATGTTGGCCAGGCTGGTCTCAAACTCCTGACCTCTGGTGATCCACCCGCCTTGGCCTCCCAGTGTGTTGGGATTACAGGCATGAGGCACAGCACCTGGCCCTTTATTGGGATTTCACTAGTGTTTTCCATTCATGTCCTTTTACTGTCCCAGGATCTAATCCAGGGCACCACTTTGCATTTAGTTTATTTATGTTTCACTTAGCAAAAAGTCCTCTGGACATAGGTGGCCTCAGTGTTGTTTCATCTGCTTTAAAAGATTGTGGCAGCCATGCCTTTCCCTGAACCCCAAGGGGATGCATCCCTCCATCCTCTGCTCCATCTGCATTGCCTCAGAAGGAGAGGTGTCCCATTGCCCTTCTACCAGGCCAGACCCCCTCCTGTGTTAGGCCTCCCTCAGTTGCATCCCCCATTATTAGAGAAAGACCTTGCTCCATCAATGACTGCCCTGGTTGCTCTCATTTTCACCTTCTATTTTGTCAAGGTATCCCTCCCTTGCCTCTTTTATCTCAAAATAACCTAAAAACTGAGCACAAACGAAACTCAAAACACAACCCACCTACAATCCCAAATTACTGCCAGCTTCCCCCTTTCTAGAAGTTTCTAGAAGGACTTGTCTACATTCCCTGCTTCCCTTTCTTGGGCAGATGTTATTTCCACCTCCGTCCCTGGTGATGGGAAGAAGTCACCTCTGCTGAAACTGCTTTCTCTGGGGTCACCAAGGACCTCGACCTCTCTAAGCCCAGTGGCTTTGCCTCGGTTTCCACCCAGAGACTTTGAATCTGTGAATACCAAACTTCCAAGCAGGAAAGGACGTCCCAAATACAGCCCATTTGTGGATCCCTTTAGGACAGTGGTTCTTTTTTTTTTTTTTTTTTTGAGACAAGAGTCTTGCTGTGTTACCCAGGCTGGAGTGCAGTGGTGCAATCTCGGCTCACTGCAAGCTCCGCCTCCCAGGTTCACGCCATTCTCCTGCCTCAGCCTCCTGAGTAGCTGGGACGACTGGCGCCCGCCACCACACCTGGCTAATTTTTTTATTTTTAGTAGAGACGGGGTTTCACCATGTTAGCCAGGATGGTCTTGATCTCCTGACCTCATGATCCGCCCGCCTCGACCTCCCAAAGTGCTGGGATTACAGGCGTGAGCCACTGAGCCCAGCCAGGACAGTGGTTCTTAAACCTATCACTCCCCAAAACCATAACACCCATTTCTTTCCTTCCTTCTTTTTTTTTCTTCCTTCCTTCCTTCCTTCCTTCCTTCCTTCCTTCCTTCCTTCCTTCCTTCCTTCCTTCTTCCTCTTTCCTTCTCTTTCTCTCTTTCTTTCCCCCTCTCTCTTTCTTTACTTCCTTCCTTCCTTCCTCCCTCCTTCCCTCCCTTCCTTTTTTTTTTTTTTGAGTGCAGTGGTGCGATCTCCTTCCACTGAGTTGTTAATTACACATGATGAGGTGCACACATCTTAAGGGTACAGCTCAATGAACTGATACTTAGGTATACACTCTTGTAATCATCACCAAGATCAAGAGGTAGATTACTGCAGTGTCCAGAAGGCTTCCTTGGTCTCTTTCCACAAACCACCCCCAAGGAACCTCATCCTGATCTCCAGCATCATAACTTTGTTTTGTCTGCATATAGAATTGCATCTAAATCACCTCTTCCAGGATATGCACTTTATAACTGGCTATTTTCATTCAGCATTATGTCTGCCAACACCCTTTTTCAACAGCAAATAATTATCCCTTTACAATCCTGAAATGAAATCCATAAATGATAGAATCTTTTCCCTTTACTTATGCTTTAAAATCAATATGATGCCTTAATTATAAGGAAGAAATAAAAGTTATTTGTACTAAAATGATATTTATTTTGATATGTGAATGTCCTCATCTGACTTACCTAGAACAGGGGCAGCAAACTGTTTCTGCAGGGAACCAGATAGTGAATATTTTGGCCTTGTGGGCCACGTGGTCTCTGTTGCAAGTCCTTAGCTCTGCCTTTGTAGCTCAAGGGCAGCCATAGACAATACATAAATGAATGGGCATGACTGGGTTTCAATAAAACTTTATTGACAAAAACAGGTAGTGGGCCAGATTTGGCCAAGGGCTGGAGTTTGCAGACCCCTGGCCTAAAAACTGCAGTGAGAGGCCTGTATTGATAGGCAGAATCGCCAAGCATTACACACACTGCAGACAGATGCAGGCCAACTGTATCCATAACTCAAAGAACATATTCAGGCTGTGCTGGTGATGTGATTTTCAGAATGGTGACCAACTCTTAGTAAAGTTCCAAACAAATCAAAGAATAATCTTCTCTTGATTGATACAGTGACTACAGTCCTGGATAATTCAGTGTCTATTAGAATTGAATGGAAAATTCTGTGTGTGTACATAGAAAAGATAGTTGTGTTTGTTTGTTTGTTTGTTTGTTTTTGTAAGATAGGGTCTTGCTCTGTTCAGGCTGGAGTGCAGTGATGCAATCATGGCTCACTGCAGCTTCAACCTCCCAGACTCAAGTGATCCTCCTGCCTCAGCCTCTCAAGTAGCTGAAACTATAGGTGCATGCCACCATGCCTGAATATTTTTAGATTTTTTTGTAGAGATGGGGGTCTCACTTTGTTGTCCAGGCTGGTCTCAAATTTCTGGGCTCAAGTGATACTCCCACCTTAGCCTCCCAAAATGCTGGCCAAATTTTCTGTACGTAGAATCAAACTATCTTTTTTGATCAGATGTGGAAAAGGAGCTGGGCATGGTGGCTCATGCCTGTAATCCCAGCACTTTGGAATGCTGAGGCGGGTGGATCACTTGAGGCCAGGAGTTTGAAACCAGGCTGGCCAACGTGGCGAAACCCCATCTGTACTAAAAATACAAAAAAATTAGACAGGCATGGTGGTGCATGCCTTTAGTCCTAGTTACTTGAGAGGCTGAGGTAGGAGAATTGCTTGAACCTTGAAGGCGGAGGTTGTGGTGAGCAGAGATTGCGCCACTGCACTCCAGCCTGGGCGACAGAGTGAGACCCTGTCTCAAAAAACGAAAAGAAAGTTTCAAAAGAAAATAAAAGTATAAGGCCGGGCGCGGTGGCTCACGCTTGTAATCCCAGCACTTTGGGAGGCCGAGGCGGGTGGATCCCGAGGTCAGGAGATCGAGACCACGGTGAAACCCCGTCTCTACTAAAAATACAAAAAATTAGCCGGGCGTGGTGGCGGGCGCCTGTAGCCCCAGCTACTCGGAGAGGCTGAGGCAGGAGAATGGCGTGAACCCGGGAGGCGGAGCTTGCAGTGAGCCGAGATTGCGCCACTGCACTCCAGCCTGGGTGACAGAGCGAGACTCCGTCTCAAAAAAAAAAAAAAAAATAAAAAAAAAAAAAAATAAAAGTATAAAGAGGTCTCTCATCTACGTAACGTCCAGAGGGCCACTGGGAAGTCACAAGGATGGAGGATAAGTCTTGGATGCCTCGTGCTATCTCACATGTTGCAGGGTATGTAACCTCTCGAGACCCACCCATTACATGCCACTAGTGCCTTCATCATTGCAAGAGCCGAAAAATCACTTCTCCAAGTTTACACAAGGCCCCTCGGAGGACGATGTCATTTCTGCTGGAAACCATGGTTTTGGGTAGGCAGAATGTATGTCATTGTATATAAATGTCACAGGTGAGTGACATTTACATGCACAAGTGAGAACAAATCTCCAGATTGCTTCATTGTACCCCAAATTGGCTAAGATTAAGTCTAATTGAGGAGGCATCCAAGAGATAAGTTAAAATTCCATTTAGAGGAAAAGAAAGAACGTTGCAGTTTTTGTCTGAGCACACTTCAGTTAGTGAACTGTAGAGCCAGTACCCATACAGGTGCTATCTGAGCACACTTCAGTTAGTGAACTGTAGAACTGGTACCCATACTGCCGGGTGCGGTGGCTCACGCCTGTAATTGCAGCACTTTGGGAGACTGAGGTGGGTGGATCACGAGGTCAGGAGATCGAGACCATCCTGGCTAACATGGTGAAACCCCGTCTCTACTAAATGTACAAAAAATTAGCTAGGCGTGGTGGCAGGCGCCTGTAGTCCCAGCTACTTGGGAAGTTGAGGCAGGAGAATGGTGTGAACCCGGGAGACGGAGTTTGCAGTGAGCCGAGATCGCGCCACTGCACTCCAGCCTGGGTGACAGAGCAAGACTCCGTCTCAAAAAAAAAAAAAAAAAAAAAAAAA